>NC_086452.1:47636432-48002086 GCF_028390025.1 Pseudophryne corroboree
ATACGTGGCATTATGTAACACACAAGTGGCCGCACTGCTGTTATGTGATTATAATCCTTTATTACCACATTTCCTCAGCAAATAATTATATTAGACAGTTTGCAAGGTGCTGGCTCTCTAGAGCCATACAGGGGTCATTAACATACGTATGAAACTGGGCCACAGAAAATGGCTGTGTGGCGTGTAGCATCCAATCAGATTCATGTTTATTTATAAACTAACAGAATACATTCAATTGGCTGCTATAGGTAACAACACATGTATTGTTCAGCACTTTAAAAAAAAAAAGTCCCTGAGAATGTCTTGTGAATGTGATAAGCAATTGTTAACCTCGCTGGGCGGCTGCCTGAGGTGACCTGTTCACGAGACTCACATAAATAAAAATATACAGACTGGTGTATGTAGTCCCTATTGCTGTGTGTGCAGTCTGGTGGAAGGATATGCCGGATCTTATTTTGTGCTTTATATAGTTGGTGTATGAATCTATCTTTTGCGTTATGTTATGTGTTTCCGGCAGTTGCACAGTAAAGGAAGCCAGTGGCAATGATTTGGATAGTAACAAAACCTTTATGGAACTATAACATACATTATCCATGGATTTGTCTAATGCATATGATAAATGCAGTGTCACTTTCATTATTGTATAAACTACATTATTAATTATTTTGGAGCGAGGTAATTTTACATTTGTATTATTGAATAAAGACCCTGCTGCCTAAGCCCTATTACACATTGGCATCAAAATACATGTGTTTACCAGCCATATACAATTAGTACAATGTAAAGGGAGGTGATATTGAAACCGAAGAGGGTAAAGGCCAGAAGCATAGTAAATGCACTAAAAAAGCGGGAAATTATAGAACCAAACTTTCTATGGGACTGGTTACACAGTAAGACAGGGCAACCTCAAACTTGCCATCGCTTGTAATTAGGGATTTATGGCGGCTTTGGGGAGGGGGAGCACCGACTGTTAATTTACTTTGCAACATATGGACTGTCTTTATTACAGGTTGTGTGTGTGATTGTATTATTACATACCGTACATTACAGTGCACCGGGACATATGCTACTCTGCTGAAGTGCTGCTATAAGGTGCAAATGCAAGACTGGCCCCAGCAGAAGTACAGGATGAGCGCCGATGTTTGTTCTTAGCTGCTGCAGAGAAATGGCCTAGCACGGCACAGAACGGTCCTGAGGGTCTGCCCCAATCCACCCGTTTATCTCATTGCTGTAATGTTGCTCCAGGTAATGATCTCTTGTTTTTGCGCTGTACTGACGAATGAGGCTCAGCTGTCTATCTACTCCGTACCTCGTAGGGCACCTCCACTCACCTTATCTCCTGCCCTCTGCCTGCACAAACGTCTGTTCCTCTGCAAACCTGACCGATTCCTCCATAGGCGTCTGTTCCCCTGTGGAAAGTTAAGTGCACTTGTGTAGATCAAAGTTCCCACCTAGAGCCCAGTTGTCACTGGGGGGGCTTGGATTACCCTCACCTATTTTTTTATGTTTCCATTTTAGAGTAGAGGTTGATGGGGGCCCAAACCAGTATGTTTCTGAGGACCCCAGTGGATTTGAATCCATCTCAGCATTTACACTGCAGGATGGCTGCGTTTTCACTTTATAAATATTGTCCAGTATATTATTACTATTGAAATTGTGACTCAGTATCTCAGACTGTTGTGGTGACTCAGTATCTCAGACTATTATGGTGATTCAGTAACTCAGACTATTGTGGTGACTAATACCCCTTTTCCACTAGCTCTACACGGGTAAATGCGCAGGGGCGCGCATTTACCCGTGTTTTTTTCTAGTGGAAACGCCCCCCCCCTGCAAATTCCCGGATCAAGTGATCAACACGTGTTCAACCCGGTAAGCTGTGTAGTGCAAATAGAAGCCGTGGCGATGCGACACAGCTCCCGTTCACACTGTATGGAAGGGCGGCGCTGGGAGATCATGTGATCTCCCAGCGCCGCCCCTGCTGTGTCGCTAGCAGCGCCACCAACCCGGCAATATGCCAGGTTGGTGAGCGCAGTGGGAAAGAGGGCTGAGCACGGGTTGCAGCCGGGTAGCACCCGTGTCAGGCTCCCGGCTGCGAGGCGTGCTCAGTAGGTGGAAAAGGGGTATCAGTAACTCAGACTATTATGGTGACTTAGTAACTAAGACTATTGTGGTGACTCAGTAACTCAGACTATTGTGATGACTCAGTAACTCAGACTATTGTGGTGACTCAGTAACTCAGACTATTGTGGTGACTCAGTAATTCAGGCTATTGTGGTTACTCAGTAACTCAGACTATTGTGGTGACTCGGTAATTCAGGCTATTGTGGTGATTTAGTAACTCAGACTATTGTGATGACTTAGTAACTCAGACTATTGTGGAGACTGTAACTCAGACTATTATGGTGACTCAGTAACTCAGACTATTGTTGTGACTCAGTAACTCAGTTTGATCAAAGACGTATTAATATGAGCAGGACATACAGCAAGATCCTTATCCTCTGACGTGTACTGTTAAAATGAGACAGATGGTATAAGAGTAAACTAAGCCTTAAACATGTAGGGCTGGAAGGTTTACTAAACATATCAGTTTACCAATCAAGCATGCATTCCTATTGCAAATGTATTTACAACTCAGGCATCTGAGTACACAGGGAACTCCTTGCGGATTGGTAAACTGATATTTTCGGCAAACCCAACCACCTTGTTTTGTAACATTTAAAATAAAGCAAAAAGGGTAATTATTCAAAATGTTTAACAGTCTGAGTATACAGGACACACAGAGAAGCCTCCAGTTCTCACAAATGCACACTCAAACATATCAGGAGTATTTACTAAGAGAGTTATATTAATGATGAGCAGCCAGATTTCTCTTACATGTCACTCGTCTCTTGGCGGCCAGCAGAAATATGTGGAGTGACAGTGACTGGGAGACCCAGTGTCCAGACCTGGATCTTTCAGGAGATTAGACAAGTTTGACATCAGGGAGCTGATAAATGCATCGCCAGGCCCCACAGCAAAACTTCTGTAATGTTCCAGCAATGGTGCTCTAGCCTTCCTGGCTTCTTCTTCTGCTCGGGGGCCTCATGAGTGGACACATAAGGGTAAAGCGGGTGATTTACAAGTAGATCTGAGGTTTCCAACGTCAGACTGCTTTAATTTGAGAGATTTGCACTTCTATTCCTGAAACAGCTTCTAAAACATTTCTCTAAAATTTCTGTCTGCCTTCTGTGCTTTTCATCCATGAATTTACATAATCAGTCGACTTTCTGTTATTATTCCAAAACCCTGGAATATGACCCAGTTCTGCTTTCTATTCTCTCTGTACCCAAATAGCAGCTTGTGGGTACAGATTATGTAAAGTCATGGCTAAAAGCACAGAAAGAAGTTAGAAACAAGGGTTATGTAGACGGTAAAGGTTGGAGAAGGACATGTAGCTACTAATACGTTATGTCAACTGACCCCCCCCCCCTCTAAAAGGAAGTTGGTTATTTATTAATAACTGAATTATGGGTCATAGAGATGATTCACACGGGTTTGGTCCTTGCAGAGTGAGGTAATATTGTTACTTCAGTTCATTAATGCTTTATAATGATACAAAAGCACAGAGGTGCAGGGGAGGTACGAAGGGCGTAATTCAAATAACATACTAGGAGGCAGTGGAAGGCCCCACATTTTCTCTGGGGTGTGTAGGCCCCTATAGGGCCTGTAATGTGGAAAACGGAGGCAAATTGTCAATTTGGTAAGGTACACCTAGTGTTGCTTTTATATTACAGTATCGCAGCTCATATACAAGTGTTTTTGGAAGTTTTTTATCTGGACTTCAGAGGGGCTCGGCCTACCAGATAAGGGTCATTGCTAGGAGGGGTTGTGGCATGTGAGCAGGGCAGCAGAGACCTTGGCCGGCCCCATGTCCTTTTTTTCAGGGGGCATGGCCTAACCACAGGAAGCGGGGCCCTGCACCCTTAGAAAAAAATATTTAAAAAATAGTACTTTAATCGCCTTCCTGGCCACAGTGCATACTTGCCTACCCTCCCGGAATGGCCGGGAGGCTCCCGAAAAACGGGTGACCCTCCCGGCCCCCCGGAAGAGCAGGCAAGTCTCCCGATATCCGCGGGTCACCCCCTGCCCGCCGCCCACTTAACGAGTAAAGTGGGCGGTCCGGGCAGGCGACGACGCGATTCTTGTTGAATCGCGTCATCGTAACCACGCCCCCTGCTGTATAATGCCGGTAATTGCGGCATTACACCGCGGGGGTGGGGGGTGGTGGGGGCTTAAATGATGCGGTCCAGAAGCCACGCCCCGTTCCGCCTCTGGCCCGCCTCCCTGTCACGTCACCTCACTGCCCGCCCCCCCTGCTGAGCCGACGGGCTGCTCTCTCCCGGAGAGAGCTGCCCAGAAGTCGGCAACTATGTCACAGTGCAACACAGCAATGCATGCTGGGCTGAGGAGAACAGCTGCAGCTGCTGTTGGCAGGTAAGGGGGGATGATTTGGGCCCCTCCTTCAGGCCTGGGCCCGGGTAAATAGTACCTGCTCCTCTCGGCCCCTCTGCATGTGAGGAAACTAAATAGAATAGAATATGGGGGTGTAGAGAGGGGTCGAAGGGGGGTGAAGGTTCTATATATTAACGGCCAGAAATAAAATAACTCATTAGCTGCACAGGAATTCCTGCTTTACCACCAAGCAGTCCAGAGATGATTTAGTCTGGGTTTGAAGCCATGGAAAACAGAAGCTTAATTTGATTTACATTACTATTTATTTTTCATGTCACTTCCTCCAATGGTCACTCATATCGTTCCGTCTTGCTGGCAGAAACGGCCCAGTTTAGTAGAGACCTCTTGGGAGGCATTTAAATAAAAAGGTATCACCCACATCCGTGTTATTCTGTCCTTCATGAATGTTGTACAGCTTTATATAAGAATATTCTGCAAGGAAATGATTGTCTACACACTGGATTTCATCCTTTCTCTATCGTCCTAAGTGGATGCTGGGGTTCCTGAAAGGACCATGGGGAATAGCGGCTCCGCAGGAGACAGGGCACAAAAAAGTAAAGCTTTTACCAGATCAGGTGGTGTGCACTGGCTCCTCCCCCCATGACCCCCCTCCAGACTCCAGTTAGATTTTGTGCCCGAACGAGAAGGGTGCAATCTAGGTGGCTCTCCTAAAGAGCTGCTTAGAGAAAGTTTAGCTTAGGTTTTTTACTTTACAGTGAGTCCTGCTGGCAACAGGATCACTGCAACGAGGGACTTAGGGGAGAAGTAGTGAACTCACCTGCGTGCAGAGTGGATTTGCTGCTTGGCTACTGGACACTAGCTCCAGAGGGACGATCACAGGTACAGCCTGGATGGTCACCGGAGCCGCGCCGCCGGCCCCCTTGCAGACGCTGAAGAGAGAAGAGGTCCAAAATCGGCGGCTGAAGACTCCTGAGTCTTCATAAAGGTAGCGCACAGCACTGCAGCTGTGCGCCATTTTCCTCTCAGCACACTTCACACAACAGTCACTGAGGGTGCAGAGCGCTGGGGGGGGGCGCTCTGAGAGGCAAATAAAAACCTTATTAGAGGCAAAAAATACCTCACATATAGCCCACAGAGGCTATATGGAGATATTTAACCCCTGCCTAACTTCAAAAATAGCGGGAGACGAGCCCGCCGAAAAAGGGGCGGGGCCTATCTCCTCAGCACACAGCGCCATTTTCTCTCACAGAAAAGCTGGAGAGAAGGCTCCCAGGCTCTCCCCTGCACTGCACTACAGAAACAGGGTTAAAACAGAGAGGGGGGGCACTGATTTTGGCGATATTGTATATATATAAAAGATGCTATAAGGGAGAAACACTTATATAAGGTTGTCCCTATATAATTATAGCGTTTTTGGTGTGTGCTGGCAGACTCTCCCTCTGTCTCCCCAAAGGGCTGGTGGGTCCTGTCCTCTGTCAGAGCATTCCCGGTGTGTGTGCTGTGTGTCGGTACGTGTGTGTCGACATGTATGAGGACGATGTTGGTGAGGAGGCGGAGAAATTGCCTGTAATGGTGATGTCACTCTCTAGGGAGTCGACACCGGAATGGATGGCTTATTTAGAGAATTACGTGAGAATGTCAACACGCTGCAAGGTCGGTTGACGACATGAGACGGCCGACAATCTATTAGGACCGGTCCAGGCGTCTCAGAAACACCGTCAGGGGTTTTTAAAAAACGCCCATTTACCTCAGTCGGTCGACACAGACACAGACACGGACACTGAATACAGTGTCGACGGTGAATAAACAAACGTATTTCTCATTAGGGCCACACGTTAAGGGCAATGAAGGAGGTGTTACGTGTTTCTGATACTACAAGTACCACAAGAAAGGGTATTATGTGGGAGTGAAAAAACTACCTGTAGTTTTTCCTGAATCAGATAAAATAAAATGAAGTGTGTGATGATGCGTAGGGTTACCCCGATAGCAAATATTGGCGTTATACCCTTTCCCGCCAGAAATTAGGGTACGTTGGGAAACACCCCTTAGGGTGATAAGGCGCTCACACGCTTATCAAGTGGCGTTACCGTCTCCAGATACGGCCGCCCTCAAGGAGCCAGCTGATAGGAAGCTGGAAAAATATCCTAAAAAGTATATACACACATACGGTGGTTATACTGCGACCAGCGATCGCCATCAGCCTGGAGATGCAGTGCTGGGTTGGCTTGGTCGGATTCCCTGACTGAAAATATTTTATTCATGTACAGCATTTAATAGGATGCATTCTATATATATGTATGTGAGATGCACAGAGGGATATTTGCTCTCTGGCATCAAGATAAGTGCGTTGTCCATATCTCCCAGAAGATGTCAGGGACACGACAGTGGTCAGGTGATACAGATCCCATACGGCAGATGGAAGTATTGCTGTATAAAGGGAAGGAGTTATTTGGGGGTCGGTCCATCGGACCTGGGGACCACAGCAACAGCTGGGAAATCCAACCTTTTTTACCCCAAGTTACATCTCAGCTAAAAAAGACACCGTCTTTTCAGCCTCAATCTTTCCTTTCCCATGAGGGCATGCAGGCAAAAGGCCAGTCATATCTGCCCAGACATAGAGGTAAGGGAAGTAGACTGCAGCAGGCAGCCCTTTCCCAGGAAAAGAAGCCCTCCACCGCGTCTGCCAAGTCCTCAGCATGACGCTGGGGCCGTGCAAGCGGACTCAAGGTGGGGGGGTAGTCTCAAGAGTCTCAGGGCGCAGTGGGATCACTCGCAAGTTGACCCCTAGATCGTACGAGTATTATCCCAGGGGTAAAGATTGGAGAGTCGAGACATCTTCTCCTCGCAGGTTCCTGAAGTCTGCTTTACCAACGGCTCCCTCCGACAGGGAGGCAGCATTGGAAACAATTCACAAGCTGTATATCCAGCAGGTGATAATCAAAGTACCCCTCCTACGACAAGGAAAAGGGTATTATTTTTCCACACTATATTGTGGTACTGAAGCCAGACGGCTTGGTGACACATAGTCTAAATCTAAAATGTTTTGAACACTTACATAAAAGGTTCAAATCGAGATAAAGTCACTCAGAGCAGTGATAGCGAACCGGAAAAAAGGGGACTATATGGTGTCCCTGGACATCAAGGATTACCTCCATGTCCAAATTTTGTCCTTCTCATCAAGGGTACCTCTGGTTCGTGGTACAGAACTGTCAATATCAGTTTCAGACGATGCCGTTTGAATTATCCACGGCACCCCGGGCCTTTTTACCAAGGTAATGGCCGAAAAGATGTTTCTTCAAAGAAAAAAGGCATCTAAATTATCCCTTACTTGCACGACCTAAAAAGGGCAAGTTCCAGAGAACAGTTGGAGGTCGGAAGAGCACTATCTAAAGTAGTTCTTCGACGGCACGACTGGATTCTAAATATTCCAAGAATCGCAGCTGTTTTCCGACGATACGTCTGCTGTTCCTAGGGATGATTCTGGACACGGTTCAGAAAAAGGTTTTTCTTCCCGAGGAAAAAGCCAAGGAGTTATCCGACCTGTCAGGAACCTCCTAAAACCAGGAAAGGTGTCTGTACATCAATGCACAAGAGTCCTGGGAAAAATGGTGGCTTTTTACGAAGAAATTCCATTCGGCAGATTCCATGCAAGAATTTTCCAAAGGGATCTGTTGGACAAATGGTCAGGGTCGCATCCTCAGATGCACCTGCGAATAACCCTGTCGCCAAGGACAAGGGTATATCTTCTGTGGTGGTTGCAAAAGGCTCATCTATTGGAGGGCCGCAGATTCGGCATACAGGATTTGATCCTGGTGACCACGGACGCCAGCCTGAGAGGTTGGGGAGCAGTCACACAAGGAAGAAACTTCCAGGGGGTATGGACGAACCTGGAAAAGTCTCTTCACATAAACATTCTGGTACTAAGAGCAATCTAAAATGCTCTAAGCCAGGCGGAACCACTCCTGCAAGGAAAACCGGTGTTGATTCAGTCGGACAACATCACGGCGGTCGCCCATGTAAACAGACAGGGCGGCACAAGAAGCAGGAGTGCAATGGCAGAAGCTACCAAGATTCTTCGCTGGGCGGAGAATCACGTAATAGCACTGTCAGCAGTGTTCTTCCCGGGCGTGGACAACTGGGAAGCAGACTTCCTCAGCAGACACGATATTCACCCGGGAGAGGGGGGTCTTCATCCAGAAGTCTTCCACATGCTAGTAAACTGTTGGGAAAGACCAATGGTAGACATGATGGCGTCTCGCCTCAACAAGAAACTGGACAAGTATTGCGCCAGGTCAAGAGATCCACAGGCAATAGCTGTGGACGCACTGGTAACACCTTGGGTGTACAAATCAGTATATGTGTTTCCTCCTCTGCCTCTCATACCAAAGGTATTGAAGATTATACGGTGAGGAGGAGTAAGAACAATACTAGTGGCTCCGGATTGGCCAAGAAGGACTTGGTACCCGGAACTTCAAGAGTTGGTCACGGACGACCCGTGCCCTCTACTTCTGAGAAGGGACCTGCTACAACAGGGTCCCTGTCTCTTTCAAGACTTACCGCGGCTGCGTTTGACGGCATGGCGGTTGAACGCCAGATCCTAAAAGGGAAAGGCATTCCAGAAGAAGTCATTCCTACCTTGATTAAGGCAAGGAAGGAAGTCACCGCGAAACATTATCACCGCATTTGGCGAAAATATGTCGCGTGGTGCGAGGATCGGAGTGTTCCGACGGAGGAATTTCAACTGGGTCGTTTCCTACATTTCCTACAATCAGGATTGTCTATGGGTCTCAAATTGAGATCTATTAAGGTTCAAATTTCGGCCCTGTCAATATTCTTCCAAAAAGAATTGGCCTCAGTTCCTGAGGTACAGACTTTTGTTAAAGGAGTACTGCATATACAGCCTCCTGTGGTGCCTCCGGTGGCACCGTGGGATCTAAATGTAGTTTTAGATTTCCTCAAATCCCATTGGTTTGAACCATTGAAAAAGGTGGATTTTAAATATCTCACATGGAAAGTGACTATGTTACTGGCCCTGGCTTCCGCCAGGAGAGTATCTGAATTGGCGGCTTTATCTTATAAAAGCCCTTATCTAATCTTCCATTCGGATAGGGCAGAACTGAGGACTCGTCCGCATTTTTTCCCTAAGGTGGTATCAGCGTTTCACCTGAACCAACCTATTGTGGTGCCTGCGGCCACTGGCGACTTGGAGGACTCCAAGTTGTTGGACGTTGTCAGAGCCTTAAAAATATACATTTCAAGGACGGCTGAAGTCAGAAAATCTGACTCGCTGTTGATACTATATGCACCCAACAAGTTGGGTGCCCCTGCTTCTAAGCAGACGATTGCTCGTTGGATTTGTAACACAATTCAACTTGCTCATTCTGTGGCAGGCCTGCCACAGCCTAAATCTGTTAAGGCCCATTCCACAAGGAAGGTGGGCTCATCTTGGGCGGCTGCCCGAGGGGTCTCGGCATTACAATTCTGCCGAGCAGCTACGTGGTCGGGGGAAAACACGTTTGTAAAATTCTACAAATTTGATACCCTGGCAAGAGAGGACTTGGAATTCTCTCATTCGGTGCTGCAGAGTCATCCGCACTCTCCCGCCCGTTTGGGAGCTTTGGTATAATCCCCATGGTCCTTTCAGGAACCCCAGCATCCACTTAGGACGATAGAGAAAATAAGAATTTACTTACCGATAATTCTATTTCTCGGAGTCCGTAGTGGATGCTGGGCGCCCATCCCAAGTGCGGATTATCTGCAATACTGTACATAGTTATTGTTAACAAATTCGGGTTATATTGTTAAGGAGCCATCTTTAAGAGGCTCTTTCTGTTATCATACTGTTAACTGGGTTTAGATCACAAGTTGTACGGTGTGATTGGTGTGGCTGGTATGAGTCTTACCCGGGATTCAAATTGCCTCCCTTATTGTGTACGCTCGTCCGGGCACAGTACCTAACTGGAGTCTGGAGGGGGGTCATGGGGGGAGGAGCCAGTGCACACCACCTGATCTGGTAAAAGCTTTACTTTTTTGTGCCCTGTCTCCTGCGGAGCCGCTATTCCCCATGGTCCTTTCAGGAACCCCAGCATCCACTACGGACTCCGAGAAATAGAATTATCGGTAAGTAAATTCTTATTTTCTTCCTCGCACCAACAGGAAATGTTCCAAGGATACGAAAGGCTCACCAAAAAGTAAAACAAAAGTGAGTGTACACCAGAGCGTTAAATCGTCATTTTGAAGAAGGCGAGAAAAACATAGGCACATACGTAAAGGAGAATTGGATTGATCATAAGAATTTTTTTTTGTGGTTTGTGGCATTTACAAATGTGAAGCTCCCACAGATTATTTTTCCCATCGTCTATACAAAGCGCACCAGGGATTGCGGAGAGGGAGAAAGAACTGATGAGCCGCGCTGTGCAAACGTTCTACCTCCAACCACACTATAACCACCCATTTCATTACATTAAACAGTTTCTCCTCAAACACTGCTCGGCATTTTCATTATAGGATGTAGTCAAAAGGTCGGCAAAAACAATGTTTACAATTATGATGTTGACATTGTTTAAGTGTTGACAGGCAACAAGTCGACATTACAGAGCCAACCGGTGATAAAACCGATAAATGGTTAGCAATATGTTTGTTTCTTCAAATGCTTCACCCGTTATCCGCCAAATGTATCTCTGCGGACCTAAATGTGAAAATTGCATTTCATTAGTCCACGACACTTTGTTCCATATTGTTTCAAGTTTAGAAGAGTGTTGTATTGCAGATTTTGGACACACACGTTTCACTAGTTCATGACACTTTGTACCATATTGTTTCAGGCTTAGAGGAGTGTTACACTGCACATTTCAGACACACGTTTCACTAGTACACGACACTTTGTTCCATAAAGTTTAGGGCTTAGAAGAGTGTTGTATTGCACATTTCAGACACACGCGTTTCACTAGGCCACTACACTTTGGGGGTCATTCCGACCCATTCGCACGCAGCGGTTTATCGCTGCGGTGTGAACGGGTGCGGAATGCACATGCAAGGCGGCCGCTGTGCGCGACATCGCATCTAAAGAAGAAAACGGTCGCAGGACGGACCGCAAAGAAGATTGACAGGAAGGCGTTCCAGGGCAGATCCGGACCATTTGGAGCCGTTTTCGGGGAGTGGTGAGTAAAACGCAGGCGTGTCCAGGAGAACGGAGGGCGGAGGAGTGATGTCAAAGCCGGGCCCATCATCGCTGGATCCATCGCACAGGGTATGTCCAGGCCTAGTCTACTTTTGCTTGAAATTTTTTAGCTTAGCAGGGCTGCACAAGCGATTGCAGCCCTGCTAAGCTAAAATACACTCCCCCATAGGCGTGGACTAGTTGATCGCAGTAGCAGCAAAAGGTTGCTGGCTGCAATCAACTCGGAATGACCACCTTTGTTCCATAAAGTTTTAGTCTTATATGAGTGTTGTATTGCACATTTGAGACACACGCGTTTCACTAGTCCATGGCACTTTGTTCTGTAAAGTTTCAGGTTTAGATTAGCGTTGTACTGCACATTTGAGACACACGCGTTTCACTAGTCCATGGCACTTTGTTCTGTAAAGTTTCAGGTTTAGATTAGCGTTGTACTGCACATTTGAGACACACACGTTTCACATTAGTCCACGGCACTTTGTTCCATAAAGTTTTTGGCTTATGTGAGTGTTGTATTGCACATTTCAGACACACACGTTTCATTAGTCCACAGCACTAAAGTTGCAGGGGGAAGGGGTGCGGTGCAGGGGGCTGCCGCTGTAATTTCTGCAGCAGCCAGGCAGTGGGGCTCAGAAAATAATGACCCAGCGTGTGGTGTGGGGGCCTCCGCTG
The DNA here is from genome assembly GCF_028390025.1 of Pseudophryne corroboree. Lineage (NCBI taxonomy): Eukaryota > Metazoa > Chordata > Amphibia > Anura > Myobatrachidae > Pseudophryne > Pseudophryne corroboree. The sequence continues at coordinate 47,648,734 of NC_086452.1, forward strand.
CAGTGATTGTTTATAAAGCAGGCAGCCAGCACCAGTAATTAGGTGCTGGCGGTGGGGGAAGTGGTCGGGGGCCGCTACTGTGGTGTCTATGCAGCAGCGGGCCAGCCACGGCAATTAGGTGCAGGCGGGGGGGATTGCAGGGGGCCACCGCTTCTGCAGTAGCCGGCTAGTGTCTGTAGAGGGACTCAGAAAATAATGAGGAGGGGGGGCCGCAGCTGCATTGCATCCCCAGCAATGAGGTGCTGTCCCGGCGGCTTCCCCACTGCTCCTCATTCAGCCACCTGTGCCTGCTCTCCTCACTCTCCCAGGGTGTGCTGCAGAGGGGAAAAATATCACTATCCAAAAAACTGTCTTCTCAAAAAGACCATTTTTTTTAAAAGTGATAATTTTCTTGATGAGGGCATATTGAATACTGAAAAAATGGTGAGAGAATACGAAAACTGAAAACTAAAAATTCTCATTGCACAATTTTTTTCATGATGAATATGCTCCTGTGTCCCATAAAGCTGCAGGCTTAGATGACACATTTCAGACACGCGTTTCTGTGATGCAGTCATAGGAAAGATATCAGTCTATAAAGTCTTCTGTGCAGATCGGTTTTGTGCAAGCAATACTGATCTCAGGTGTCAGCTGAACCTTCCTGCATGTTCCAGTGATCCGGGGGTTCTCATTTACACATGCTAAATTTTTCTGAATCTTCCAGATCTTGAATTCACTTTAACCTTTCTCTCTTCTGGAAGCAATTAGATATCTTTTTATAGCATTAATCTGCTTTTTAATAGACAATTATCTGAACCATCAGCTGTTTAGTGGAGTACTTGGTGGTTGAGATCAGGGCCAGCATATTATGAGGTTCGAAGGGTCTTTAACTCTAAAAATGTCTCCACTTAGCTTACTATATGGCCTAATGTGTCAATCATATTTGAAGTCTTAAAAAATGTAATTAGCAATTTTCTTACTATTGGGGCTAATTGAGACCTGATCGCTGCTGTGCGTGTCTCGCTCCATCCACCAACGCTACGTTGCACAACAGACTGTCCAGGAGTTGGTGGATCCTTTAGTCCAGGTCTGGGAGGAGATCCCTCAGGAGACCATCCGCCACCTCATCAGGAGCATGCCCAGGCATTGTAGGGAGGTCATTCAGGCACGTGGAGGCCACACACACTACTGAGCCTCATTTTGACTTGTTTTAAGGACATTACATCAAAGTTGAATCAGCCTGTAGTGTGTTTTTCCACTTTAATTTTGAGGGTTTCTCCAAATCCAGACCTCCATGGGTTAATAAATTTGATTTCCATTGATAATTTTTCTGTGATTTTGTTGTCAGTACATTCAACTATGTAAAGAACAAAGTATTTAATAAGAATATTTCATTCATTCAGATCTAGGATGTGTTATTTTAGTGTTCCCTTTATTTTTTTTAGCAGTGTATATATATATATATATATATATATATATATAATCTTCTTCACTGTATCTTTCTCCAAGACTTGATACATCTAGTCTACACCTGGGAATCACCGGACTACTTAAACTTAGGGCAGTGCTATTTCTAGGGCCAGGCCAGCCGTACAATCGCACAGGGAGCAAGCCCGCGGCCATTGTGTGCACACTGTGTGCAGTATTCTATGTGGCCTGGCCAGATGCATACAATACTGTGAAAACAACTAGAGATGAGCGGGTTCGGTTCCTCAGAAACCGAACCCGCCCGAACTTCAGTTTTTTTTACACGGGGCCGAGCGACTCGGATCTTCCCGCCTTGCTCGGTTAACCCGAGCGCGCCCGAACGTCATCATCCCGCTGTCGGATTCTCGCGAGGCTCGGATTCTATCGCGAGACTCGAATTCTATATAAGGAGCCGCGCGTCGCCGCCATTTTCACACGTGCATTGAGATTCATAGGGAGAGGACGTGGCTGGCGTCCTCTCCGTTTATAGAGAAGAGAGTGAGACAGTAGAGAGAGACACAGTAGTAATTTTGGGGAGCATTAGGAGGAGTACTAGTAGTTACTTGCTGAAGTGATAGATAGTGTGACTGTATTATCTGACTTGTGGGGGAGACACTGACAGTGGGGAGCAGTTAGAGTCTGAGAGCAGGACTCAGGAGTACATATAACGTACAGTGCACACTTTTGCTGCCAGAGTGCCACACTGCCATTGTGACCACACTGACCACCAGTATAATATATATTGTGATTGTCTGCTTAGGAGTACTACTTGCAAGTTGCTGATAGTGTGACCAGTGACCTGACCACCAGTTTAATAATCACCACCAGTTTAATATATATATATATATATATATATATAATTGTATATAATATATATATAATATTGTATACCACCTACCCGTGGTTTTTTTTTTTCTTTCTTCTTTATACATACTACTATAGTAGCTTACTGTAGCAGTCTGCGGTGCTGCTGAGCTGACAGTGTCCAGCAGGTCCGTCATCAGTCATTACATAATAAATATATATACCTGTCCGGCTGCAGTACTAGTGATATTATATATATATATATATATATTGATTTCATCTCATTATCATCCAGTCTATATTAGCAGCAGACACAGTACGGTAGTCCACGGCTGTAGCTACCTCTGTGTCGGCAGTCGCTCGTCCATCCATAATTGTATACCACCTACCCGTGGTTTTTTTTTTTTCTTTCTTCTTTATACATACTACTATAGTAGCTTACTGTAGCAGTCTGCGGTGCTGCTGAGCTGACAGTGTCCAGCAGGTCCGTCATCAGTCATTACATAATAAATATATCTACCTGTCCGGCTGCAGTACTAGTGATATTATATATATATTGACAATGCTAAATTCCTTTGTCGTATAAACAACCCTTTATGAAGTCTAAGAACACTGTACGCTGCTTACTTAAGAAGTACCGTAAGGGTACGCTATTTGCGTAACGATCGCTCAGCCGTAGGCGAGACGCTCAAGCGTCACGTTCGCTCACGGCCCAGTGATCACAGGACAACACGTTATTGGTTATGACTAGAGTAATGATTCGCTATGGCGTAGCGGACGCTCGAGACCACGAGGAGATCACCAGCGGCGCAGACGCTCACAACGCTATACCTTTATGTCTAAACCTTATACCAATGAAATGCACAGAATACCTTAATGTGAGTACAGGGTGTAAGTGCAACCTTGTGTAACCTGACTAACTACAAAGCTGCTTGAGCGTCACCGACGCTCAAGTGAACACTTAACACTATAGAAAATACACAGATACTAGTTTAGGGTCCAAAGCCTATTAACTGTATTATATCTAATATACTTGTAAAAGGGGATAACAGTACAAATGATACACTACAATATAACAGAGACTTCCTAACCAAAATACAATACTATCTAATACAATACAATACTAGTCTAGGGGAAATGTGAGAGAAAAGAGAAAGGAGAGAGAGAGAGAGAGAAAAATGGAGAGAGATGAGAGAAATTGGCTCACAGTAAGACAATGATTACGGAGAGAAACTTACGCACAAGGGTAAACGATCGCATGCGCCTGGACATCCAGCACCCGATTTTCAGCAATGAGAACCGTTGAAGAGTGAGAGCTGGATGTGGTCGGCCTGCCTATTTATGCCCCACACACAATGCAATCCTACAGTCCCTACAATCCCATTGTCCATTGGACGTCGGAATTCGGCCCTGCATCATAACAAAAGGTCATAGGTTGATTCATACAGGTGGGCTGTGACGATTTCAAACAGCTCAGGTGGGTGGGGAACTAGGTTTCCCGCCGCATACCTGAGTATGAGTAAATAATAGAAATGGACATAAACTTCTTATGTCCATAACTATCCGCACGAGCGATTAATACGCTCCAAACCAACACCGGAATATTGCTATTTAAATACTCTTCCGATGGGTACCAAACACTGCTGCATGACTCCTGTTAGACCCTTCCTACGATACAAAGAGGGATTCCTCAGCTCAGGGACATTCTATGTTAACCAAACTTTCAGAAACTATCAAAGGGATCATGATCTACAAACTACATTAATACTGAAAATATGTAACGAATGAGTCGCACGCTACGATTACATAAACTCTACCGTAAATACGCATACCGTGCGCCCGCGGGTGCACGCTATTGCGGGTATGCGCCTTCACGGGAGAGCGTACGCATGCGCAGCGCGGACCAGTGTACGGTGCAAATATGGCAGTGTGTATGGGGATATTTTTCTGACTTTGACAGTCCACCCTTTGGCAGTCAATAATAACTGCCACTTCCTGAAAACATTTCAAAAGGAGAAAAATATATGTCAGGGGTTAATTCATTTCCATGGTTGGGTAAGGGAGGAGAGAGGAGAAGGTGTGAAGAGGGTATGACCTAGTGAGATAGCAGAAGCATGTGTGTATGAGTCCATGTTTGGAGGGTCATGTATCATCGTGCCGTACGTGTGGTAAATCAAGCTTCGAGGTATTGCGAAGTATACATTTGAATTCCTTCTTATCCTGTGGTACAGGTCTGTGGATGGGCTGTCAAACTTTACCGAGCTCTTTTCGGATTTTTTTTTTTTGAACAAAATGGGGAGCACATTTTAGTTGATGATACATGAATGGGGGAATATGTGGTTGCTGATATCTGTGCCTGTATTCCCTATCGCCTATGTGTGTCATTACCTGAGGGTTGTAGAGATGAAGATAAAGAACACTTATGGAAAATGCAATGATATTCTATGTCAGGGAAATGTACATCTGTCGTCGAAGTTTTGTTCGGTATCAGTTGAAAGTCGTCTTCTTTGCGCTGTATTGCTCCTTGGGCATGAGCAAATAGCTTTGTCAGTGCCATCAGATTTACAAAAATGTTGGGCTAGCGTGAGTTTAAAAATACTAGGGAAACTGGGGATCCATGGCAAAGTTCATCAAGTGTCCATTTCTCAAGTGGTCAAAACTTCATCTTTGGTGCTTGTCCGTTGTCTGTATAGTGTCTCATCAACTTCCTCGTCCAAGGGGGTCTTTGTATCTTGGAGAAAAGCAGAAAAACAGGTGAAAGAAACGGACCGTATAATCGCATTTTCATCACATCATGGTTTCTATCATTGGGTCATAAATCAAATCCAGGTTAATTACGGTTTCCTCACTCCTCAAGCTCATCACTTTTGTACTTTGTTTGCACCTCATTAAAGCCTGCCTGCATCTAAATATCAATCCAATCGATATAACGACACCCAAGATACATAGTAGAAACTTTCCAACATCCATTATGACTCCTTGAGCCCAGTCTCCTAAACCGGAGAACCAATTTCGCGGGTTCAACCATGACACCCAACCAGTCAGCTCATTACCTACAGCAGCAAGGGTGAGATTGTGTTTCCGACGAAATTCCCACTTCAATTGGAGAATATCGTCCATCTTTTGGTCTATGACCTCTACCGGATCCTCGGTGCTATTTGTGATATACGTGCAACACTTTATGCCATACTGTGTTGCCAATGTAACACAATATCCGCCTGTTACTGCTGTAAGATAATTAAGAACCATCCTATGCTGAACTAGTTCTGTTTTGTAAGCTTGAAGTTCTCTTCCAGTGTATCTAAACGTGTCATCATACATTTCAGTGATATTATCTAACAAATTGGCGAGTGCGGAAATGTATCTATAATTCATCACTCCTCGAGCGGTACGAGTGAAATCTAACGCTACCAGAACCTGAATCCCGGTGGATTCATGGACAAGATCAGAGGCCGGATGCTCTAACCTTTCTGACAGTTGTCTTTTAACTCGGTGCTCGTAATGAGTGTGAGTATAAGGAGCTTGGGCACCACGGTGTATGTCCTTCATTTTGTCATGTGTAACAGTCATCACTTCAGGCAATACTTTTCCAATATAACACAATCCTTCAGAGTTTGGGGCAAGCCACTTGTACGCCTTTCTCCCGCATATGAAATATGCGTCATCGGGGAGAACATATGGGACGGAGAAGGACATGACCATGTTACAGACCTTCCAGGTGAAATCTCCTGACCCTAATTCTTCCATCTGCTTAATGCACGTATCAGTTTGTACGATATGTGCACAGTATCCTGGTGATACCTCTCCAACTCTAGTAATCCTATTTCCTAAGGTATATCGATACCGGAAAGATTTTCCTCTACTGGCTATGTGGCGTACAAGCTCTGTATCTGTAGGCATTCTATCTGCTCTGTGTGAAAAGGTCATGGTAAGGTTGCTCCATGACACTTCCCAATTTCCCGGCTTACGGGGATTGGAGATATTAAAACATAATAGGGACCTATCCACATGGTATTGGTGGAGCTTCAAACTAGGAGGGCTGGAGATATTAAACCTCCTGTCCACCGGTCTCCCACCCTTTAGCTCAAGTACCTCCCCTAACGTTAAAGGAAATGGTACTAGCCCTGATTTGCTATGACCCTGAGGTACTTGAGAGCATACCCAACAATCTGTTTGGTTTAACACGTTACCCACTAAGGAGTGATAGTCACTCAATGGATGCCGGTCTATATGGATATTAAAACTGGATTGGCATTTCTTTATGCATCCATCTTCAACCATTGTCACAGAGCCTACAGATACAGTTTTTCTTTTTGAACCAACAATCCTTCAAAGAAAATGTTTACAGATAACATGGTTGTTAGATCGTGCCCGGTACTCGCCTTTGCTTGGTGATTGGGTTGCTATTGGAAATTTACACCTCCGTCTCAGTCATCAGGACCTTTCTGGATCCTTTCTCGACCTCACTGGTACTCTCACCGAAACAGACTGCTCTGGTCAACATCATGGTTAACGGGAAAATCCATATCACAGTCTCTTGGGGCAAGTCCATCTTACAGGAGGAGAAAAGAAGAAATTTGTAAAGGGGGCATAAGAAAACAGTTTGAGGGGGAGAGAGAACTTGTTACGATAATAAGTTCTCTCGTCTTGTTGTTCTTCTTGTTCTGCTGTCCTCTCAAAGGTGCTGTCTCTCAGTCTTCCAAACGAACATTCTGGTGATGCAATATTCCTTCCCAACCGACGATCTTTCTGTAAGGAGCAAAAATCTGGCATTACCATTGGTCCAACTGAGGGGTGACATAGCATCTTTAAACCATGGAAACATGAGTGGGAAGAGAGAGACAACAAAAAAAACAAAAGAGATAGAGAACAATTCATGTGCATATATACATTACATAACTCGACAATAACCATCAATAAGAAAAGAGAAACAAAGCATTTTTAAACATTGTCAACATTAAGAAAACATTGTTAGCATTAGAAAAACATTGTCAGACTTATTAGGCTGTCATATCTATGTGTCTAATGGTCTCCTTGAGCAGTCCCTCCCCACCAGCACCTGCATTACTCCACTGTCTGTATCTGGCCAGAAATACATTGTGGCGGAGGTCATGCTGGGGTTTGGTAGACTTCTGCAAGGACCAAGTGGATATGCAATGTGAATTCTTACCACTACTCGTCAGAGATGGGGATAGAGAGAGAGAGAGAAAAACATTTTTCACAAATACATTTACAACTTTTCACCTGGTCATTCCTGTGTCTTCAGTGAATGACCTCCCACTTTAATTAACCGTTACCTCAGGCTTGCCTCCATTCCTAATAATCACTTTTCTTGCCTATGTGATCCCTGATTATAATTGTGTGTGTTATAATTTTGCTCATTTCTTGGTCTAGGGGGTCTAACTTTATGTGGGTTATTACAGTTGTTGGCATAATGCCCTTCTCTTCTACAATTGTAACAAATCCTTGGCTTTCTCCATGTGCTAGGGGCCTGGGGTTCCGGTCGACTTGATGCATTCTCTAGTGCTTGGATGTTTAGTGTCATCAACCGCTCTCCCTGCGCTTCCCTGGTTCTTTTGATATTTCGGTCATGCTCGATAGCGGACTCTCTTAATGCTGCAACCGAGATACCTCTCCAATGAGGTATTGAAGTTTGTACCCTAATTTTTAGTGTGTCTTTCAAGTTGCTCGCTAATACGGACACAGCTACCTCTCTGTGGTGTACATTAGTGTCAATGTCATCTATACCAGTGTACCTAGCCATATCCTGCAGAGCCCGGTGAAAATACTCTTCTGCGGATTCACCTTCTTTTTGTCTTATTGTATAGATTTTATTCCACTTTGCTACTGTAGGAAAATATTCTTTCAACTGTAGATTGATTCTTTTTACATTATCTTGGTTATACTTGTTTGTTAGTGGCACTTCCTCATCTAGCTTACAATCAGTGATAAATTTCAATGAATCAACATCGGGGGGTAAACATGCCCTCAAAACTGTCCTCCAATCTTTGTTACTTGGCTCTGCAGTATGTCCTAGCACTCTAATGTATTTTTGACAAGCAACTAAGTCTTTCCTGGGATCAGGAAATTCAGACAGAATTGTTCTTAATTCTGTTCGGGAAAAAGGGCAGTACATGGCGATGTTCCTGACAGGAGTGATTCCTGAAGAGTCAGTTTCCCCATTTGGTACTGCAATTACCCTAACAGGATTAAGTCCAGTAATGTCATTCTGAATTGATTCTATGATATAAGGTACATTTGTTTGTGCGTGATGTATAATACCATACATACCTGTGGACACGACCTCACCTGACCCTCCATTAGGGGGTTTGATTACAGTTTTTACCGATTGGGTCGCGTCCACCTGGATGTCTTGTGTGATGGCTTCTGGAGGAGGTGCCGACATCGTTCTGGGTTCACTTTCTTGTTGGTGTTCCTGAGGAAAGTTTAACATGGGGTGCGACTTGCATGGGTTAATAGTTGTACATTCAACAGCATTACAATTAGCATTGTTACATTTATCACATTTATTCTTATTATCTGTACTACTGTTGCTAAGAGCATTTTTATTGTTTACCCTTGTGCTTCTCTCCGCAACCACAATCCCCTCCATTGCCATCTCTCCCCTCTCAAGATGAAAGTTAGGTAAGTAAGTTACATTTCTTTGCATTTCACTCTCCTGTTGCCATATCTGTAAACAATCATAATGCTTGATTCGTCTCTTTGCTGATTTGATGAGACATATCCTTCGCCTTAAATTACGCAACACCTCTGAGTCAAAACTACCTATCCCGGGAAATGGTGTCTTATCCCCCGCAGTCATTCGTGTCCATTCATCACAAAAGGTCTCAGTGTGGGGACCATATTTCCCCCACATTACTGACCGAGCAGACCCTTGGGGTCTGCAAGCCTCTGGAGTCTGAATCCTGACCTCCGACCGTCTCTGTATTGTGCACTTGGCTGCCATTGTGGACCTTTTTAACACAGAAAAACTTCCTAAAATGCACCAAACACAGAACTTCGTTGGAAATCCTTAAAGCTCTTCCACTGAACTTCTTCTGCTCCGGGTATCTCCGTTCCGCCTTCTAGCAGACACGTGTAGCCGTTGCAGGCCCTATCTCTAGAGATTTTCCTGAGAAAATTCCCTTCCTTTTTCTTTTACACAAATCACGCTTGCATGTGCTCCCTACAACACGTATGAGGGCAAGATTTACGCATGGATATACGACCTCATATCACGTTGCGTTATTGGTCACACATACAACCGTGCGGTCCAATCGTACCACTTATAGACACTTGTTGCCCATAAATGGTAGGATCATTGGAGTCTCCCTACTGTGCTCCAAAACAGCCAGAGCGTAATACAACGAAAACTTTATCACACTCTGTTGCACGTTTTCACTCAGATCGTGCTCATCACGTTCCACATAGATCACAAAGTTCACAAAGCGGGATTATCACATAGATCACAAAGTCCACAAAGCGGGATTCAATACACTCATACCGTTTTCAACCCAATATCATTCTTATAGTTTTCTGATCAGAAAAATCATTTCCCGTAGTCTGATAGCTCTCCCCAGAGGTATTACAGTAAAGTAAGGTATTTAAACTAAGTTTTGGAAAGCTGAAATCAATTTGTGCTATTTATCGCCTTGCATTATTTACCGCGTTGCGCTACTTATCGCTTTGCGTTGAAAATCAACTTGTGGTTTGAGTTACGTGGGCGTACACAGACGCTCCTTTGCGTAATATACGCTGCGTGCGTCTGCCTTTGGATTGCGTACGCTAGTCTTTGTTAGAGACACGTGTATGCAAACAAAGATCCACCGTAACACAATTTCTACTTTTATCAATGTAGAGGATCCTTTATCATCTACCGCGCACCACACTGACAAGCTGTGTGTTTGTCTATATTTTAACTATGTTACCTTTACTCAACTTATTGAAATAGCGACAAATCTCTCTCAGCACATTTTATCAACTATAAAAGGCAAGTAGGAGAGTGATATACGAAAATACACAAATGAAAAAGAAATGCAGATATATATGTGCGTGCGTGTGTACGCAAGACAGAAGAGAAATAAACAGTTTTAAAAGACACAAGCGTTTTGTTCTTACCTCCGGTTCCCGGATTCCTTCAGCACTCGTTATCTAAGCGAAGCAGACGCTTATCCCGTCAGCACTACGAGACAACCTCCCGCCCTTTGCTGAGGGATAATGTCTGCTAATCTACCTAGTGCAGATATGTGAAGGACAGGACGAGTCCCCAATTGACAATGCTAAATTCCTTTGTCGTATAAACAACCCTTTATGAAGTCTAAGAACACTGTACGCTGCTTACTTAAGAAGTACCGTAAGGGTACGCTATTTGCGTAACGATCGCTCAGCCGTAGGCGAGACGCTCAAGCGTCACGTTCGCTCACGGCCCAGTGATCACAGGACAACACGTTATTGGTTATGACTAGAGTAATGATTCGCTATGGCGTAGCGGACGCTCGAGACCACGAGGAGATCACCAGCGGCGCAGACGCTCACAACGCTATACCTTTATGTCTAAACCTTATACCAATGAAATGCACAGAATACCTTAATGTGAGTACAGGGTGTAAGTGCAACCTTGTGTAACCTGACTAACTACAAAGCTGCTTGAGCGTCACCGACGCTCAAGTGAACACTTAACACTATAGAAAATACACAGATACTAGTTTAGGGTCCAAAGCCTATTAACTGTATTATATCTAATATACTTGTAAAAGGGGATAACAGTACAAATGATACACTACAATATAACAGAGACTTCCTAACCAAAATACAATACTATCTAATACAATACAATACTAGTCTAGGGGAAATGTGAGAGAAAAGAGAAAGGAGAGAGAGAGAGAGAGAGAGAAAAATGGAGAGAGATGAGAGAAATTGGCTCACAGTAAGACAATGATTACGGAGAGAAACTTACGCACAAGGGTAAACGATCGCATGCGCCTGGACATCCAGCACCCGATTTTCAGCAATGAGAACCGTTGAAGAGTGAGAGCTGGATGTGGTCGGCCTGCCTATTTATGCCCCACACACAATGCAATCCTACAGTCCCTACAATCCCATTGTCCATTGGACGTCGGAATTCGGCCCTGCATCATAACAAAAGGTCATAGGTTGATTCATACAGGTGGGCTGTGACGATTTCAAACAGCTCAGGTGGGTGGGGAACTAGGTTTCCCGCCGCATACCTGAGTATGAGTAAATAATAGAAATGGACATAAACTTCTTATGTCCATAACTATCCGCACGAGCGATTAATACGCTCCAAACCAACACCGGAATATTGCTATTTAAATACTCTTCCGATGGGTACCAAACACTGCTGCATGACTCCTGTTAGACCCTTCCTACGATACAAAGAGGGATTCCTCAGCTCAGGGACATTCTATGTTAACCAAACTTTCAGAAACTATCAAAGGGATCATGATCTACAAACTACATTAATACTGAAAATATGTAACGAATGAGTCGCACGCTACGATTACATAAACTCTACCGTAAATACGCATACCGTGCGCCCGCGGGTGCACGCTATTGCGGGTATGCGCCTTCACGGGAGAGCGTACGCATGCGCAGCGCGGACCAGTGTACGGTGCAAATATGGCAGTGTGTATGGGGATATTTTTCTGACTTTGACAATATATATATTGATTTCAACTCATTATCATCCAGTCTATATTAGCAGCAGACACAGTACGGTAGTCCACGGCTGTAGCTACCTCTGTGTCGGCAGTCGCTCGTCCATCCATAATTGTATACCACCTACCTGTGGTTTTTTTTTTCTTTCTTCTTTATACATACTACTATAGTAGCTTACTGTAGCAGTCTGCGGAGCTGACAGTGTCCAGCAGGTCCGTCATCAGTCATTACATAATAAATACAGCTACCTGTCCGGCTGCAGTACTAGTGTGATATAATATATATTGATTTCATCTCATTATCATCCAGTCTATATTAGCAGCAGACACAGTACGGTAGTCCACGGCTGTAGCTACCTCTGTGTCGGCAGTCACTCGTCCATCCATAATTGTATACCACCTACCCGTGTTTTTTTTTTTTTTCTTTCTTCTTTAGACATACTACTATAGTAGCTTACTGTAGCAGTCTGCGGTGCTGCTGAGCTGACAGTGTCCAGCAGGTCCGTCATCAGTCATTACATAATAAATATATCTACCTGTCCGGCTGCAGTACTAGTGATATTATATATATATATATATTGATTTCATCTCATTATCATCCAGTCTATATTAGCAGCAGACACAGTACGGTAGTCCACGGCTGTAGCTACCTCTGTGTCTTTTAGTTGTGCCTATTAAAATATGGTGAACAAAAATGTTGAGGTTCCAAAATTAGGGAAAGATCAAGATCCACTTCCACCTCGTGCTGAAGCTGCTGCCACTAGTCATGGCCGAGACGATGAAATGCCAGCAACGTCGTCTGCCAAGACCGATGCCCAATGTCATAGTACAGAGCATGTAAAATCCAAAACACCAAATATCAGTAAAAAAAGGACTCCAAAATCTAAAATAAAATTGTCGGAGGAGAAGCGTAAACTTGCCAATATGCCATTTACCACACGGAGTGGCAAGGAACGGCTGAGGCCCTGGCCTATGTTCATGGCTAGTGGTTCAGCTTCACATGAGGATGGAAGCACTCAGCCTCTCGCTAGAAAAATGAAAAGACTCAAGCTGGCAAAAGCACCGCAAAGAACTGTGCGTTCTTCGAAATCCCAAATCCACAAGGAGAGTCCAATTGTGTCGGTTGCGATGCCTGACCTTCCCAACACTGGACGTGAAGAGCATGCGCCTTCCACCATTTGCACGCCCCCTGCAAGTGCTGGAAGGAGCACCCGCAGTCCAGTTCCTGATAGTCAGATTGAAGATGTCAGTGTTGAAGTACACCAGGATGAGGAGGATATGGGTGTTGCTGGCGCTGGGGAGGAAATTGACAAGGAGGATTCTGATGGTGAGGTGGTTTGTTTAAGTCAGGCACCCGGGGAGACACCTGTTGTCCGTGGGAGGAATAGGGCCGTTGACATGCCTGGTGAAAATACCAAAAAAATCAGCTCTTCGGTGTGGAAGTATTTCACCAGAAATGCGGACAACATTTGTCAAGCTGTGTGTTGCCTTTGTCAAGCTGTAATAAGTAGGGGTAAGGACGTTAACCACCTCGGAACATCCTCCCTTATACGTCACCTGCAGCGCATTCATAATAAGTCAGTGACAAGTTCAAAAACTTTGGGCGACAGCGGAAGCAGTCCACTGACCAGTAAATCCCTTCCTCTTGTAACCAAGCTCACGCAAACCACCCCACCAACTCCCTCAGTGTCAATTTCCTCCTTCCCCAGGAATGCCAATAGTCCTGCAGGCCATGTCACTGGCAATTCTGACGAGTCCTCTCCTGCCTGGGATTCCTCCGATGCATCCTTGCGTGTAACGCCTACTGCTGTTGTTGCTGCTGGGAGTCGATGGTCATCCCAGAGGGGAAGTCGTAAGACCACTTTTACTACTTCCACCAAGCAATTGACTGTCCAACAGTCCTTTGCGAGGAAGATGAAATATCACAGCAGTCATCCTGCTGCAAAGCGGATAACTGAGGCCTTGGCATCCTGGGTGGTGAGAAACGTGGTTCCGGTATCCATCATTACTGCAGAGCCAACTAGAGACTTGTTGGAGGTACTGTGTCCCCGGTACCAAATACCATCTAGGTTCCATTTCTCTAGGCAGGCGATACCGAAAATGTACACAGACCTCAGAAAAAGAGTCACCAGTGTCCTAAAAAATGCAGCTGTACCCAATGTCCACTTAACCACGGACATGTGGACAAGTGGAGCAGGGCAGGGTCAGGACTATATGACTGTGACAGCCCACTGGGTAGATGTATGGACTCCCGCCGCAAGAACAGCAGCGGCGGCACCAGTAGCAGCATCTCGCAAACGCCAACTCTTTCCTAGGCAGGCTACGCTTTGTATCACCGGTTTCCAGAATACGCACACAGCTGAAAACCTCTTACGGCAACTGAGGAAGATCATCGCGGAATGGCTTACCCCAATTGGACTCTCCTGTGGATTTGTGGCATCGGACAACGCCAGCAATATTGTGTGTGCATTAAATATGGGCAAATTCCAGCACGTCCCATGTTTTGCACATACCTTGAATTTGGTGGTGCAGAATTTTTGAAAAAACGACAGGGGCGTGCAAGAGATGCTGTCGGTGGCCAGAAGAATTGCGGGACACTTTCGGCGTACAGGCACCACGTACAGAAGACTGGAGCACCACCAAAAACGCCTGAACCTGCCCTGCCTTCATCTGAAGCAAGAAGTGGTAACGAGGTGGAATTCAACCCTCTATATGCTTCAGAGGTTGGAGGAGCAGCAAAAGGCCATTCAAGCCTATACAATTGAGCACGATATAGGAGGTGGAATGTACCTGTCTCAAGCGCAGTGGAGAATGATTTCAACGTTGTGCAAGGTTCTGCAACCTTTTGAACTTGCCACACGTGAAGTCAGTTCAGACACTGCCAGCCTGAGTCAGGTCATTCCCCTCATCAGGCTTTTGCAGAAGAAGCTGGAGGCATTGAAGGAGGAGCTAAAAGGGAGCGATTCCGCTAGGCATGTGGGACTTGTGGATGGAGCCCTTAATTTGCTTAACAAGGATTCACGGGTGGTCAATCTGTTGAAATCAGAGCACTACATTTTGGCCACCGTGCTCGATCCTAGATTTAAAACCTACCTTGGATCTCTCTTTCCGGCAGACACAAGTCTGCTGGGGTTCAAAGACCTGCTGGTGACAAAATTGTCAAGTCAAGCGGAACGCGACCTGTCAACATCTCCTCCTTCACATTCTCCCGCAACTGGGGGTGCGAGGAAAAGGCTCAGAATTCCGAGCCCACCCGCTGGCGGTGATGCAGGGCAGTCTGGAGCGACTGCTGATGCTGACATCTGGTCCGGACTGAAGGACCTGACAACGATTACGGACATGTCGTCTACTGTCACTGCATATGATTCTCTCCCCATTGAAAGAATGGTGGAGGATTATATGAGTGACCGCATCCAAGTAGGCACGTCAGACAGTCCGTACTTATACTGGCAGGAAAAAGAGGCAATTTGGAGGCCCTTGCACAAACTGGCTTTATTCTACCTAAGTTGCCCTCCCACAAGTGTGTACTCCGAAAGAGTGTTTAGTGCCGCTGCTCACCTTGTCAGCAATCGGCGTACGAGGTTACTTCCAGAAAATGTGGAGAAGATGATGTTCATTAAAATGAATTATAATCAATTCCTCCGTGGAGACACTGACCAGCAGCAATTGCCTCCACAAAGTACACAGGGAGCTGAGATGGTGGATTCCAGTGGGGACGAATTGATAATCTGTGAGGAGCGGGATGTACACGGTGATATATCGGAGGATGATGATGAGGTGGACATCTTGCCTCTGTAGAGCCAGTTTGTGCAAGGAGAGATTAATTGCTTCTTTTTCGGTGGGGGTCCAAACCAACCCGTCATTTCAGTCTCAGTCGTGTGGCAGACCCTGTCACTGAAATGATGGGTTGGTTAAAGTGTGCATGTCCTGTTTATACAACATAAGGGTGGGTGGGAGGGCCCAAGGACAATTCCATCTTGCACCTCTTTTTTCTTTCATTTTTCTTTGCGTCATGTGCTGTTTGGGGAGTGTTTTTTGGAAGGGCCATCCTGCGTGACACTGCAGTGCCACTCCTAGATGGGCCAGGTGTTTGTGTCGGCCACTAGGGTCGCTTAGCTTACTCACACAGCTACCTCATTGCGCCTCTTTTTTTCTTCTTTGCGTCATGTGCTGTTTGGGGAGTGTTTTTTGGAAGGGCCATCCTGCGTGACACTGCAGTGCCACTCCTAGATGGGCCAGGTGTTTGTGTCGGCCACTAGGGTCGCTTATCTTACTCACACAGCTACCTCATTGCGCCTCTTTTTTTCTTTGCGTCATGTGCTGTTTGGGGAGTGTTTTTTGGAAGGGCCATCCTGCGTGACACTGCAGTGCCACTCCTAGATGGGCCAGGTGTTTGTGTCGGCCACTAGGGTCGCTTAGCTTAGTCATCCAGCGACCTCGGTGCAAATTTTAGGACTAAAAATAATATTGTGAGGTGTGAGGTATTCAAAATAGACTGAAAATGAGTGGAAATTATGGTTTTTGAGGTTAATATACTTTGGGATCAAAATGACCCCCAAATTCTATGATTTAAGCTGTTTTTTAGGGTTTTTTGAAAAAAACACCCGAATCCAAAACACACCCGAATCCGACAAAAAAAATTCGGTGAGGTTTTGCCAAAACGCGGTCGAACCCAAAACACGGCCGCGGAACCGAACCCAAAACCAAAACACAAAACCCGAAAAATTTCAAGTGCACATCTCTAAAAAAACAACCACCCCAAAATGGCTGATGCTTGAGAGAGGACAGTTTTGAAGGATGCTAGAGGAGGCGGTAGTCATTTTGGGCGGCACATTTAATAGACGGAGCCCAGAGGGAGGAGGCAGACAATGGCACAGCAGTGTCAGGAATGCGGCAACAGCAGCGGCGTTGGCAGCAGCAGCATGAAACAACTCCTTACAACGAGCAGGTACAGTGCCAATTTTAAGGGGCATGGTGCAAGGGGTATTACTGTGTGAGGCATAAAAAGGGGCATTACAATGTGTGGCATAACATGGTGCTAGGGGCATTACTGTGTGGAGCATGACATGGTGCAAGGGGCATTACCGTGTGGAGCATGACATGGTGCAAGGGGCGCTATTGTGCTGGTGTAAGGTAGTATTTTCCTGCAAGACCACGCCCATTGCAGCAAGGCCACACCCATTTACTGCTCGACCATGCCCCTTTTCCTGGGCCACACACAATTTGTTTTTTTTCATTCAGGGGGCGGGGGTAGGGGGGCATTTGTTGTGTTTGCACTGGGAGCCAAATTGTCTAGAAACAGCCCTGACTCTGGGGATCTGTGTTAGCTGAAATTTTAAGCTCACAAGTTAATAGGTTACAAACAATTTTATTGTATGAATATAAGATAAGGAGAGTGCCTGGCTAGGTGCGAAATCTATATAAGAGGCTTACATTTTTGTGATTGGTTGAAGATGTCCTTTGCTGCTAGGCAGATCAGAGTTTTGAGTGATTTGCAATTGGTTAGGGCCAGCCTATCAGTGAGTGTAGGGGAGGTGGTTTAGTGCATGAAGGGTAGAAACTTCCAGATATGCTTCCTCTTGTCGTTTGGAAGCCCACCCACCCGCCCTATTGGCTCTCTAATTTGGCTTTCTTCAATTTGGCTTACTATTATCTTTCTTTCAGACTTAGGGGGCGGGAAGGCGCTACTGGCCAGCGGTCATTTGTAGCATGAGTGGTGTTGTGGGGCATTTACCCCTTTTGAAGGACGGTGAGTGTGTCCTGCCCTTGTGGGGGGGCGATGGGCGCTTCCTTGGGGAGCGTCCTCACTCTGCTATAGGGGGGGGGGGTGAGACCTTCACAACACAGGTCATGCTGATATATATAGATGGGGCGTTTAGTCGCCGCCATTTTGTAAGATCTGTGACTAGAGCTGGTTGGTGGTAGCGTCTTCCTGGCCACCCACTACGAGTGAGGTCATTCCAATTAAAAATTCAATGACCATTTAATCCAACGCAGTTGTGTTCGTGTCTTTATTTTAGTTGATAAGCTAGCTTAAAGTGTATAGTTAATGTCAAGCACAATAAATGAATAGACGGCTTAATAAAATTAACATCAGTGGTCAGAAAATCATAGTATTACCAACTGGATGGTAGAAGAGGGCTGTATAGATTACAACAAGGCTCCTAGATTATAAAATATATACTCTGAATTGTTATAGCTGTATATCCTGACATTTCCATCTATTTATGCCACATCAGCCTCACAATGAAGTAATGGTGTATTATTTCCCAGCATAGCTGGAGTATGCATCCAGCCTCCCTGATTGCTCCCCGGCGATGGTTCATTCTGTGTATAATATCACATGTTGCGGGTGATTGGAAGAGATGATTTTTTACCTAATGCACATATTATTTACAGCATAATTACATGAGAACGCATTTTCCAGATTGAGACGTTCTGCATTTTAATAAAGGATGCTTCTCACTGTGAAAGCGATGAGGTCACTGTGGTCATTCTCACCGGTCACAGCTGAGGCTGATTCTCACCGGTCACAGCTGAGGCTGAATACTTGAACTACATAACTATCAGAATCTGGGTCTGGGTGGTGGCACCGGACGCACACCCCTACCTGCAGACATGTGGTGCAAGCAGAGTACATTTCTGAGTGGTACCTGATAAATGGGTGTTGCCACGTGTCACGAGGGACATGGCCACAGGGGAGTGTCAGGGAGCAAAAATGGGGGCATTCTGTATTCTTTGTTCTTAATGTTAACGTAATGACCAGACTCTAGAAGATTATGTAACTATATAAAGTCTCCTTTTAACTAATGGCAGATCCTGTAAGTGTTGACACAAGTGCCACCGGCGTGTGGTGGAGGTCAGTCCAAACGTTAGATTACTATCCAAGGCTTTAGTTTAATAACCAGGTAGACAGGTTTGCAGGATGACAGAGGGTTAATGCAGCCGGTATGTACAGAATACATACAATATCCCGGCGGTCGGGATGCCGGCAGTAAAAAACAAACTGCGGCATCCGATTCCCAACGCTGGGAATCCCGACACCTAAACCGTGAGGTACCTAACCCTAATCCCTAACCTCCTTAACCCTCCCTCCCAGCATCCTAAACCCATGGCCGGATCCACCTAGGGGCGACAGGGGCGGTCGTCCTGGGGCCCCCACACTATGCCCCGTCATTGAGCCCGCCGCCGCTCCCCCTGCATTGGGCCCGCCGCCGCCAGTGAAATCAGAGCACAGCACGATTCAGCTATGTCTCCTATTTCCCCTGTAGTACATGGCCGTGGCCGCCGGCCAGCTCCACCCGCTGAGCTCCTTCTGTGACATCAGACACTCACGTGATTTAGATCACCACCGCGGCCAATGGAAGTTCTATGATGTCCAGGAGCTGAGAGTGAGGCGGTGCCAATTTACTCTCAGCTCCTTCCTCAGCTGCGCCGGGGCTATGTTTGAGTGGCTGGGACTGGAGTTGTTTTGTTTTGTGTGGCTCCGGACCCCCCACCGTTTCCCCCTGTGGTGCAGCAGCATTAAGGTGCCAGGGCTCCACTTGAGTGTTATTTATTGTCACTTCCAAGTTATTAATATTATATATACTATATGGTATACAAACACAGCACTGTGTGACTGACTGCAGCACACAACAGCCAGACACAGTGGTGTGCCCCCACAAGTTTGTTGTCCAGGGCCCCCACAGACCTTAATCCGCCCCTGCCTAAACCTAACACTCCCAGGTGGCGCCTAACCCCCTTTCCGCAGCCTAAACCTAACCCTCCCCCTCCCGCAGCCTAAACCTTACCCTCCCTGGGGGTGCATAACCCTACCCCCCATCTTCCCGCAGCCTATCCCTAACCCTCGCCCCGTAACCTAAATCAACCCCCCACCTGCGGTTTACCTCTCCTGAGTAGCGGCAGTTCCCCATTCGGAATCCCGGCATTCAGATTACCGGCGCCGGCATTGTAATCTATGTCGGGATCCCGGCGCCGGGATTCCGAGCAGTGTCGGGATTCCGGCGTCTGTGTTCCGGACGCAGAGATTCCGAACGTTGGGATCCTGACAGCATCCCCTATGTACAATAGATACAGAACAAGAGAGAAAGAGTGCAATAGATAAATGAAATATGTGTGAGATCACATAAAATTGTAATTTATTGATGCAAAACCAAAATGGATTATAGACCCTTGTTTATACACTATACAGTAGCAAATACTTGGGTCTAGCTTAAAATTTAAAATACTATTTAATACATTGTTGTACAATGGCCCTCATTCCGAGTTGTTCGCTCGCAAGCTGCTTTTAGCAGCTTTGCACACGCTAAGCCGCCGCCAACTGGGAGTGAATCTTAGCATAGTAAAATTGCGAACGAAAGATTAGCAGAATTGCGAATAGACACTTCTTAGAAGTTTCTGAGTAGCTCCACACTTACTCGGCAACTGCGATCAGTTCAGTCAGTTTCGTTCCTGGTTTGACGTCACAAACACACCCAGCGTTCGCCCAGACACTCCCCCGTTTCTCCAGCCACTCCCGCGTTTTTCCCAGAAACGGCAGCGTTTTTTCACACACTCCCATAAAACGGCCAGTTTCCGCCCAGAAACACCCACTTCCTGTCAATCACATTACGATCACCAGAACGAAGAAA
The DNA here is from genome assembly GCF_028390025.1 of Pseudophryne corroboree. NCBI lineage: Eukaryota > Metazoa > Chordata > Amphibia > Anura > Myobatrachidae > Pseudophryne > Pseudophryne corroboree. The sequence goes on from NC_086452.1 coordinate 47,669,294, forward strand.
AAACCTTGTAATGGCGTAAGTAAAATTCCTAACTGCATAGCAAATTTACTTGGCGCAGTCGCAGTGCGAACATTGCGCTTGCGCAATTAGCGGAAAATCGCTGCGATGCGAAGAAAATTACCGAGCGAACAACTCGGAATGACCACCTATGATGCATAAAAGTTCAGGCCTGAGCTGGGTGGTGTGTAGATATGCCGTATTAAATTGTAAGAGTCACTAGAGTAAAAATGCCAAATTCTTGGCTGAGAATTGAAGGGTTAATTACTGTGCCCACAAGGACCGTCCAAATTGTAAAGACGATGAGTTACCAGGGGGTGGATATTATACCTGCAGCTCCGTGCAGTCCCTCTGAGATGGTAGCTCCTTCAACAATGAGTATACCCAATCCCGTCTGATCTTGGAAGCCAAGCACTGGGTCTAGCTTAAAATTTAAAATACTATTTAATACATTGTTGTACAATGGCCCTCATTCCGAGTTGTTCGCTCGCAAGCTGCTTTTAGCAGCTTTGCACACGCTAAGCCGCCGCCAACTGGGAGTGAATCTTAGCATAGTAAAATTGCGAACGAAAGATTAGCAGAATTGCGAATAGACACTTCTTAGAAGTTTCTGAGTAGCTCCACACTTACTCGGCAACTGCGATCAGTTCAGTCAGTTTCGTTCCTGGTTTGACGTCACAAACACACCCAGCGTTCGCCCAGACACTCCCCCGTTTCTCCAGCCACTCCCGCGTTTTTCCCAGAAACGGCAGCGTTTTTTCACACACTCCCATAAAACGGCCAGTTTCCGCCCAGAAACACCCACTTCCTGTCAATCACATTACGATCACCAGAACGAAGAAAAAACCTTGTAATGGCGTAAGTAAAATTCCTAACTGCATAGCAAATTTACTTGGCGCAGTCGCAGTGCGAACATTGCGCTTGCGCAATTAGCGGAAAATCGCTGCGATGCGAAGAAAATTACCGCGCGAACAACTCGGAATGACCACCTATGATGCATAAAAGTTCAGGCCTGAGCTGGGTGGTGTGTAGATATGCCGTATTAAATTGTAAGAGTCACTAGAGTAAAAATGCCAAATTCTTGGCTGAGAATTGAAGGGTTAATTACTGTGCCCACAAGGACCGTCCAAATTGTAAAGACGATGAGTTACCAGGGGGTGGATATTATACCTGCAGCTCCGTGCAGTCCCTCTGAGATGGTAGCTCCTTCAACAATGAGTATACCCAATCCCGTCTGATCTTGGAAGCCAAGCACTGTGGGGCCCAGTCAGTACCTGGGTGGGAGACCACCAGAGAATACCGGGTACTGCAGGTATTTTTATCCAAACCTGTGACACAGGACTTGAAACTCCTTGAAACAATAATATCCTCATTAATAATTAGGCACAATACAAGTGGCAAGAGGTAGAGCCTGGTGCACATTCTCTTTCCTGTAATTTATTTCCCATATTGGAGAGGGGAATAACTTCACTTACCAGTATTAAGAGATCCACACCAGACAACAGATATATTTTCGCTCCTTGAGCCATTGCGACATAACATATATTTCCATGTATATCTAATAATTATTTGTTGTCCTCCACCTGTCTCTTTAAAGTGATAATAATATAATTAATATTTTAACAGACATACTGTTTATATGAATCAACCAAGTGTGCCCCAGAATAGACATATAGTCTTTCTTTTTTCTTTTGCTCTTTGTGTCTATACAAAAACCAGCATTATTTTCATCTCCTTCAGCACGCCATAACTTGAAATATAGGCCCTCATTCCGAGTCGTTCGCTCTGTATTTTTCATCGCATCGCAGTGAAATTCCGCTTAGTGCGCATGCGCAATATTCGCACTGCGACTGCGCCAAGTATCTTTGCTATGAAGATAGTATTTTTACTCACGGCTTTTTCATCGCTCCGGCGATCGTAATGTGATTGACAGGAAATGGGTGTTACTGGGCGGAAACAGGCCGTTTTATGGGAGTGTGGCTGAAAACGCTACCGTTTCCGGAAAAAACGCAGGAGTGGCCGGAGAAACGGGGGAGTGGTTGGGCGAACGCTGGGTGTGTTTGTGACGTCAAACCAGGAACGACAAGCACTGAACTGATCGCACAGGCAGAGTAAGTCTGGAGCTACTCTAAAACTGCTAAGTAGTTTGTGAGCGCAATATTGCGAATACATCGGTCGCAATTTTAAGATGCTAAGATACACTCCCAGTAGGTGGCGGCTTAGCGTGTGTAACTCTGCTAAATTCGCCTTGCGACCGATCAACTCGGAATGAGGGCCATAGGACTTTTGTGAAGTCGTATGATGTAGGCCTTCCAGTGGCAATGGAATCTAATGAACCGGAATGTCCACAGTAAATGGTTGAGTATAATAATCAGCTAGTATAGTAGCAGCTATGGGTCATGGGTTCGATTCCCACCATGGCCCTAACTGTGGGGAGTTTGTATATGTTCCCCATGCCTGCGTGGGTTTTTCTGGGTACACCAGTTCCTCCCATATGCTAAAAATAACGAGATTTATGGTAAGAACTTACCTTTGTTAAATCTCTTTCTGCGAGGTACACTGGGCTCCACAAGGATTGGACAATGGGGTGTAGAGTAGGATCTTGAACCGAGGCACCAACAGGCTCAAAGCTTTGACTGTTCCCAGAATGCACAGCGCCGCCTCCTCTATAACCCCGCCTCCCTGCACAGGAGCTCAGTTTTTAGTTAACCAGCCCAATGCAGTAGCAGGAAAAGAGACGACAACGGTTAGTAGCCACATACACCACACTCTCACGACAGGAGAAGTGTCAGCGGCTAATGCCATACCAACCCAAAGAAGCTAAGTGCGGCAGGGTGGGGGCCTTGTGGAGCCCAGTGTACCTCGCAGAAAGAGATTTAACAAAGGTAAGTTCTTACCATAAATCTCGTTTCTGCTGCGGGGTACACTGGGCTCCACAAGGATTGGACAATGGGGATGTCCTAAAGCAGTTCCTTATGGGAGGGGACGCACTGTAGCGGGCACAAGAACCCGGCGTCCAAAGGAAGCATCCTGGGAAGCAGCAGTATCGAAGGCATAGAACCTTATGAACGTGTTCCCGGAGGACCACGTAGCCGCCTTGCACAATTGTTCAAGGGTCGCACCACGTTGGGCCGCCCAAGAAGGTCCAACAGACCGAGTAGAATGGGCCGTAAAGTGAGTAGGAGCTGATAGACCAGCCTTCACATAAGCATGTGCAATCACCATTCTAATCCATCTGGCCAGGGTCTGCTTGTGAGCAGGCCAGCCACGTTTGTGAAATCCAAACAAAACAAAGAGAGAATCAGATTTTTGAACAGAAGCAGTTCTCTTCACGTAGATAAGGAGAGCCCGTACCACAGCCAAAGACCTCTCTTTGGGAGACAGATCAGGAGAGACAAGGGCCGGAACCACAATCTCCTGATCAAGGTGGAACGAAGAAACCACCTTAGGTAAATATCCGGGACGAGTCCTAAGAACCGCCCGGTCACGGTGAAAAATCAGATATGGGGAACTACAAGACAAGGCACCCAGATCCGACACTCTTCTAGCAGAGGCAATAGCCATCAAGAACACCACCTTAAGGGAAAGCCACTTAAGGTCAGCTGAACCCAGGGGTTCAAACGGAGGCTCCTGCAACGCCTCCAAAACCACTGACAAGTCCCAAGGGGCCACAGGCGGAACATAGGGAGGTTGGATACGCAACACACCCTGAGTGAAAGTATGAACATCAGGTAAAGTCGCAATTTTTCTCTGAAACCACACCGACAAGGCAGAAATATGAACCTTGAGGGAGGCCAGATGCAGGCCTAAATCCAGGCCCTGCTGCAGAAAAAACAAAATTTTAGCTGTACTAAACTTGGAAGTGTCATAATTATTAGATGCGCACCAAACAAAGTAGGAATGCCAGACCCTATAGTAAATCCGAGCAGAAGCCGGTTTCCGGGCCCGCAACATAGTTTTAATGACCTCTTCAGAAAAACCCTTTGCCCTCAAGACGGAAGCTTCAAGAGCCACGCCGTCAAAGACAGCCGGGCTAGGTCCTGGTGGACACAGGGGCCCTGAACGAGGAGGTCTGGACGTTGTGGAAGCAGAAGTGGACACTCTGACGATAGGCCTTGCAGGTCTGAGAACCAGTGCCGTCTGGGCCACGCCGGAGCTATGAGAAGCAGATTTCCTTTTTCTTGCTTGAACTTCCGAATTACCCTGGGCAGGAGTGACACCGGAGGGAACACGTACGGCAGCCGAAACCTCCACGGCACCGCCAGCGCATCCACGAATGCTGCTTGAGGATCCCTTGTTCTTGCTCCGAAGACCGGAACCTTGTGATTGTGTCGAGACGCCATCAGATCTACATCTGGAAGACCCCACTTTTCCACTAGGAGTTGAAACACTTCTGGATGGAGGCTCCACTCGCCGGCATGCACGTCCTGACGACTGAGAAAGTCCGCTTCCCAATTCAGGACTCCCGGAATGAATATTGCCGATATGGCCGGTAGATGGCGTTCCGCCCAACGTAGAATCCGTGAAACTTCCTTCATTGCTGAACGGCTTCGAGTGCCGCCTTGATGATTTATGTAAGCCACAGTGGTGGCGTTGTCCGACTGTATTTGAACAGGATGGTTCTGAATTAAATGCTGGGCCAAGTTCAACGCATTGAAGACCGCCCCCCAATTGCAGAATGTTAATCGAGAGGAGAGACTCCTCCTTGGTCCACCGACCCTGAAGGGAGTGTTGCTCCAGCACCGCGCCCCAACCTCTTAGACTGGCATCTGTCGTCAACAGGACCCAGTTGGATATCCAGAAGGGATGGCCCCTGCACAACTGTTGGTCCCGGAGCCACCAAAGTAGCGACAGACGGACCTCCGGAGTCAATGAGATCATGTGAGACCTGATCCGGTGAGGCAGGCCGTCCCACTTGGCTAGAAACAGCCTCTAGAGGGGGCGAGAATGGAATTGAGCATACTCCACCATGTCGAATGCTGAGACCATGAGGCCCAGCACCTGCATTGCCGAATGTATCGACACTTGCGGACGAGAAAGGAAGCAACGAATCCTGTCATGAAGCTTCAGGACTTTCTCCTGAGACAAGAACAACCGCTGGTTGTGAGTGTCCAATAGCGCTCCCAGGTGCACCATGCTCTGAGCAGGGACCAGGGAGGATTTCTTCCAGTTGATGAGCCACCCGTGGGCTTGTAGAAACCGGACCGTCATATCCAGATGACACAGGAGAAGTTCTGGGGAATTTGCCAGGATTAACAAGTCGTCCAGGTACGGCAGTATCCTGACCCCTTGACGACGGAGTACCACCGTCATCACCGCCATTACTTTGGTGAAGACTCGCGGAGCCGTTGTCAAACCAAAAGGTAATGCCCGAAACTGGTAATGAAGGTTGCCAATAGCGAACCTCAGGTATTGCTGATGTGACGCTGCTATAGGAATATGCAGGTTAGCATCCTGTATATCCAGGGAGACCATGTAGTCCCCAGGTTCCAAGGCCAGAACTATAGAGCGAAGGGTTTCCATACGGAACTTGGAGACCTTCACAAACCTGTTCAATGCCTTGAGGTTGAGAATGGGCCGGGAGGACCCATTCGGTTTCGGGACTATAAACAGCGGAGAATAGTACCCCCGGCCCCTCTGAGCAAGAGGCACCTGTACTACGACTCCTGTATCCAGGAGGGTCTGTACCACCGAATGCAGAGTGTTTGCCTTTGTCTGGTCCGACGGGACGTCTGTCTGGCAAAATCGATGAGGGGGTCGGTTTTTGAAGGCTATGGCGTAACCTCGAGTGACGACTTCCCGTACCAAGGCATCTGAAGTGGTCTTCAGCCATTCCTGGGTATACCCTAGAAGCCGGCCCCCACCCTGGGATCACCCAGGGGGAGGCTCGCCCCGTCATGCGGCAGGCTTATCGGTCTTGGAAGCTGGCTGACGGGCAGCCCAGGCTCTTTTGGGCTTCGACTTACCAGGTTTGGAAGTGCGGGCCTGCTTGTGGTACGCCTGACCTTTTGCTTTACCTGAAGAGCGAAAGGGGCGAAAGGACGTACCTTTAGCCTTCGACACAGAAGGAGCGGTATTTGGTAGACAGACAGTTTTGGCAGTAGCCAAGTCAGCCACTATCTTATTTAAGTCCTCCCCAAACAGAATATCTCCCTTGAAAGGGAGTACCTCCAGGGTTTTTCTAGAGTCCAGATCCACAGACCAAGATCTCAGCCACAATATCCGGCGAGCCAGGACTGACGTAGTAGAGGCCTTGGCTGCTAGGATACTGGCATCCGAAGCCGCCTCTTTAATACAACGAGAAGCTGTGACAATATATGACAAGCATTGTCTAGCATGGTCAGAGGAGATTTCAGTATCTAACTCCAAGGCCCATGCTTCGATAGCCTCGGCAGCCCATGTAGCTGCAATAGTGGGCCTTTGCGCAGCACCCGTGAGGGTGTAAATCGCTTTCAGACAACCCTCCACACGCTTATCCTTAGGCTCTTTTAGAGACGTGACGGTAGTGACAGGCAGAGCTGAGAAAACCACCATCCTGGCCACATGTGAGTCCACTGGAGGAGGCGTTTCCCAATTCTTAGACAGCTCTGGCGTGAGGGGATAGCGAGCCAGCATTTTTTTGTGAGGCACAAACTTCGTACCCGGGTTTTCCCAGGGTTCCTGACGTATATCCACTAGGTGGTCAGAGTGAGGTAAAACTTGTTTAACCACCTTCTGACGCTTGAACCTATCTGGTTTCTTAGGAGGGACGGATGGCTCGGGATCATCCGTAATCTGTAGAATTAACTTAATAGCCTCCACAAGATCAGGAACATCCACATGTGAACTACCCTCCCCATCAGCCGTATCTGAGTCAGAACCTGTGGGGTCAGTATACGTGCCGTCTTCATCAGACGAGGTGTCAGTGACAGCAGTGGATTGTGAGGAGACAAGCGCTCGCTTAGAGGACCTCTTGGACTTAGGCGAGCGATGGTCAGACTTTTTAGTAGTCGGGGACTGGTTCAACTTCTTTAACTGAGCAGATAAATCATCCACCCACGGCGGGTTAGCTGCAGGGACCACATACGGTGGTACCGGCATTGGGGGTCCCATAGGGGTGTTAGTTTATGAACTAGCGTATGCAGAAGCATGGAAAAAGCTGCCCACGGTGGGTCAGTATGTGCCTCCGTTGCCACAGTCCCACTGGGGGGCAAGGAGCCCCCAGAACCAGAGCCCACAGCTGCTATATTCTTCTCATATGGATCTGTGGCTTCAGCAACACCAGCAGTGTGTTCAGCCCCAGAACCGTTACCCTCAGAAGCAGACATGATATACTTGCAGTATGAGGTAACACAGTACAATTATCAGCAGCACTATATCCCTAAACCCAAACCCCTGCGCAGTGTAGTCAGCACCAGCAGAGATAAAGGAGAGATATGGTGACTAAATCACAGAGAAAAATACGTAATACAGTATATCTTTGTGAAAATACTATATTAAATAACACCTGACGCACCAAGCCCCCTCATGTTATAGAATATAGGGATAGCAAGTTGAGTGAAAGACACGAAATGGACAACATTCAGCTATCAGATGCACACACAGATAGTCACAGTTTGTACAATGCAGAGGTTATTACTGACAATAATACTGTACTGGACTAGCTTACACAGCTATATAACAATAGATATAACAGTACACAGTAAGAACTGGATGTATATCACAGGGTAATTGTACTATATAAACCCCTAACTAAATGCACTCTTTCTTACTAACACTGACTAAAAAAGGCAGGTAGAATACTTAAGTGTCATGTAAAGGCACAGCGCTGACAACCAGGCGGCTTTACATAGGAGGATTTGCCCAAGCAGTCCCAGGAACAGTGAGCTGTGGGATAATGTCGCCGCAGACACTAACAGGGAGTGTGGAAAAGACAGAGATGCAGCTCCAGGGCGGGAACACTTGCTAGAAATGGCGCCCTGGGGCTGGGGGAGGGGCTTCAGGTCTAAGCCTTATCCCCTCTGCTGGCAAAACCACCGGATACTGTGGGCGATATAAGAATTGGCTTAGAGAGAAAACCTGACCTGCGCCCATGCCCTGGTGATCTAGTGGGATCGCCTGTATCCACAGTGTCCACCGCCAGCGCGCGCGGCCCGCCTCCCACTGACCGCGCCGGATCGCGATAAAGACCGGGTCCCGCAAGCGGGACCCACTTACCACCTCCCGAAGCGTGGCCACGCGATCCTGGAGAGCCCCAGCCGTGTGTGTCTAACGTGAAGAAAACCGGAGCCTCCGCTGTAGGTACCCGGCAACCAGGGCTCGGGAGTGTGCAGCGCCGCTGGGGAGAGCTGGAGCTGCAGCAATGAATGTCACAAGACCTTTACCACCACTGCTGCCCTTGAAGTCTTCACTTTTTACCTCATAAAAAGCTTTTCTTAGGGCTGCCTGGAGCAGCCCCTCTGTTAAGTGCCTGCTTACTGCAGCACCAACTTACAAAACTGAGCTCCTGTGCAGGGAGGCGGGGTTATAGAGGAGGCGGCGCTGTGCATTCTGGAAACAGTCAAAGCTTTGAGCCTGTTGGTGCCTCGGATCAAGATCCTACTCTACACCCCCATTGTCCAATCCTTGTGGAGCCCAGTGTACCCCGCAGCAGAAATAGTGGTAGGTTAATTGACACCGAGTAAAAAAAAATGCGTGTACATGTGTTTAGGTTCTCATCTGCCGTCAAATTCTCTGTTACTATGTAACCCCTCCATGGGATCTAGAACTAGATCACAAGTCACCATAGTCTAGCACTGTTGGTTCTAATTTATTAAAATAACTTAAAATTAGTTGCTTGCAATATTTAAAAAAACAGTCAGTCTCCCTGCAGCTCTGACTCTCTCCTAAGTGGCCTCTCTCGTTGGCCTATGACTGCGATTTGCCCTCTGTGACTTGTTCATTTGACCTGAGTGATGCCACTTCCATGAAATGTGGTTCCTTGGAGAGAATTGGACAAACCTTGTATTACTTACGTGCTCCAATGAAGCGGCTGAATCTCCCAGTTTATATGCAGCGACAGAATATACTTTTCTCTTACAATATATGACATTTGTGCACACAACAGGCCAGCAATCTCGCCCAAGGACCACAGAATGCAGATGCGGACAGCCTGTAACCAAAATGACCCTGGTGGTTTCCTTAACATTTCCTGTCCCCTCCGTTTTGCCAACATAAAAGCATTTCGGAAAACCCTAATCGCTTAATCAGCACCTTCCAGCCAGAGCGGCCTGTGAACTTTACCATGTTTACTGGGACCGTACCTAAAAGTACAATAGAGAATTTTTTATTTCTTTTTTTACATTGTGCTTAAAATAGAATAATGTTTTGCTAAAAAGACTGTAAAAATTTTATTTCTTCGTTTAAGTCCCATTTCTGTTTCAGAAATTGGCAGATGTTGAAATTATAAGTTGATTTTATATTTTTTATGGGAAAACATCTTTTTCTACACACAGTGATAGTTATGAAACATGAGGACACATATGGTTTTACTTTGGTTGTCAGAAAGAACATTAGCAAAAATAAAATATTTTGGAATGCCTATATAGTCTTAAAGGGAAATCGTTCTATACTACCAGAACTTTACTCAAGAGACTTCGAAACCCGACCTCCTCCCAGCTAGCGGCTTGGTGTTATATGACCTCTGGGGCATCTACTCTAGGGTCTAAGCATAGATACTGAGAACTAAACCCAGCTAAAGAATGAAAGTGGTACTGTGCGTGTGTCTATTCATACAGAACGTACAATGAGAAGTCTACAAAACATGCGGGAGAAGTGGTAGTTGTCATGAGTGGTGGAACTATAAAGCCTAGGCTGTAAGTATTATTTGCTACCTGCAACCATCCATCGTACCCCTCCACGAGGGATTAGTTGTGCACTAAAAGCGGCAGTAGTTTATAGGACTGTCCCATCGGCATTCAAATAGGAAGCAGCACACATGATGTCAGAAGATGTCCAACTAGTGTCAGGCTGAGCGGGCAGGGATGGAACTATGGTCCTGCTGGATAATTGAGGTAGGATGTCAGGCAGAATACTAGGGGAATCAGATTTGCTGGAAGAGGTGTTAGAAGCAGTGGCTTTCACCACTGCACTTACGGTTGTGGCTTAGCAACGGGTGCTAGGCTCCTGCATGCAGAAGTCACCGCGCACCTGGGTTCTAGGCTGACCTTTTCTTCCCTAAAATGCTTATCTTTACCCATAAGCCATGAGTCACTTGTTAGAGTATTGTATTGCGGACCTCAGCTCATTGGTTCTTAAATACCTGCTTGAATGCTACACCTAAGTTCCAAGTGTGGAACTTTTTGGTCTCTCCTGTTCTGACCTTGGTCAGTTCTAGTTTCCACTTTTTGGGGGTAATTCCAAGTTGATTGCAGCAGGAATTTTGTTAGCAGTTGGGCAAAACCATGTGCACTGCAGGGGAGGCAGATTTAACATGTGCAGAGAGAGTTACATTTGGGTGTGGTGTGTTCAATCTGCGATCTAATTTGCAGTGTAAAAATAAAGCAGCCAGTATTTACCCTGAACAGAAACAAAATAACCCACCCAAATCTAACTCTTTCTGCACATGTTCCTCCCCTGAAGTGCACGTGGTTTTGCCCAACTGCTAACAAAATTCCTGCTGCGAACAACTTGGAATTACGCCCTTTGTACCATGATGTCCAAAATTCTCTACTGCCCTAGTTCCCTTTGATTATGCCCAACGTGTACAAGAGAAGACCTCAGTGATTTTGAAACAGGATTGAATGGTTGTTGGGACCCAAATAGCTGGAGCATCAGTGACCAATACCACTGGACTTGCTAAACCTTCCTGAGAAACGTTGCCTAGGGTAATTTAAAAATGAGACTTCATGGTAAGAACATCACCAGAAAAAGGAAACAGTTGTCAGAAATGCATACTCATAGATTGTGTAGGCTTATACCAGCCGGCACGTCACACTGCTCCCTGAAAAGAGTTTAAACCACAGAGATGGTGAAGCCAGGACTCGGTCTATGCTTGCATTGGGATTCCTATTGCTCATTTCATATTTCAGCACAGAAAATAGACACACAGAATAATATCTCTCACAATTATGTTTTATTTAAAATGCAAATTAGCCTCTGCTAAGCAGCATTGTAGGAGAAACACTCAACTGCTGAAATGAATAAAGGCGTGGCCATAAAGTGGTCATCAGATGCACCTTATTAAAGTCCCAGTTTCACTTATTCCACCCAGTACATATCCAGTCTGATGTAGAGCTACCAAAGTACCAACTAAGATGCAGAATGACCTTCTGGGGGAAGTTCCCCAAACTTGTATGTGGGTGACTGTGGATGCACGGGAAGCAGTTAGCTTCCTGACAGACAGGATCCCGGCGGTTAGTATACCGACGCCGGGATCCCGAAGTAAGAGGCAATGCCAGTGTCGTGATACTGACACTGCACGGGATGCGGAATCACATTACCGACCTCTGGCATCCCGATCGTCCGGACAGCGGGACGCCTTGGTGTCCTGCCGTGGGGTGGGGAAGTTAGGTTTAGGCAGAAGAAGGGGGGTTAGGGTTAGGCTGCATGGCTGGGAAGGTTAGGGTTAGGCACATAAAAGGGGAGGTTAGGGTTAGGCATCAAGCGGGGAGGGTTAGGTTTAGGCAGCGGGGGAGGGTTAGGGATAGGCACAAAGTGGTAATGTTAGGGTTGGGTACCACAGAGGAGGGTTAGGGTAGGGGGCAGAGGAGTGTTTGAAGGCTTACTGGGGGGCTGTCGGGATTCTGATGGACAGGATGCTGCTGTCTGTATCGTAACCGCCGGCATCTCGTTCATCAGCAAATCATACTGATCCCGGATGCACTAAGCGCACTGATAGGCTCAAACAGAAGAGCACGTTTTGCATTTTTATAACTGACCTGGGCATGGGAGTCGGGCTAGAAGCCCACGACAATACCATGAAAAAATGCGTCTGCATGCATCTGCAAGGCCACCCAATAATGCCCATTGCACGTTAGTCTACTAACACTCGTGATACAACTAATACCCCTTTTACACTCGCATGAAAATCCCGGGATTTTGCACGTGAACGCGCATCATCCCGGGATTTTTCTCAGTGTGAAAGGGTACAGGGACAATTTCCCGGGACGAGCATCCCGGGATTTCAACCCAGGTCTCGACCTGGGTTAAACCTGGGACCGTCCCGGGAAGCTGGGTAGTGTGAAAGGGCCGTCCCGGGATTCACTACACGGGACTGTTAAAAGGCCTCCGATTGGAGCTTTCTTGGGCTCAGAAAAGATGATGTCATCTTTCAGAGCCCAGGGGAGCGTCCTGGATGCGTGTGAGGAAGGCAGCATGGCGACCTGGGCAGACCATGAGGTTAGAGAGTTGCTGAGCATTAGGGGAGAGGAGGAAATAATGAGGCAGATCACAGGCACAGTTAAAGATGCAGTGATTTATAAAAACATCTCCAAGATGCTGGAAGCCAGAGGAATCATCCGCACACAGCAGCAAGTGATCAACAAAATGAAAACTCTTTAAAAGCATTTCTTGAAAGTGCATGACAACAACCGGAAAAAGAGCAGGTTTGGCCGTATCGACTGGCAGTACTATGACATCTGCGCCAATATCTTTGGAAATACAGCTATATGCAGTCCGTTGAGTCTGTCTTCCAGTTCACAGCACACTGCTACAGAAGGCACTCCAGAGGAGACACAGACAAGCAGTGACGTCTGTCCGTCATCACCGTTGTTAATTGACGACACACCTGAGGACAGCGACACATCCTCCCAGCCGTCCATAAACACATCCAGAAACGACGACAGCATAACTGCAACCATTGAAGACGGCGTGGATGCTCAGACCAGTGACAGTGGGACTGTACAAAGTGCCGTCACTGTCACCCCAACTTTACAGAAAAACAGTAAGTACATGTTTAGAAATTAACACTTATAGCACAAATCCACAATTGTTAATCATCTGGTTATGTGTGTAGTATGAGTGGCCAGTGTGGCGGCAGCGTGGCGAGCGCAAATGAGCCCCTTGCAGGATCACTGCGCTCGCCACGCTGCTGGCACGGTGGCACGCTTTGCAATTTATGCCCCCACCCAGGGGGGCTTTGCATTTTTCTAAATAGTTCAATGTTGCAGAGTAGCTAGTGTGTAGGTGGATTAATGCCACAAACACATGTTTGCTAACGCTGCTATTTTTATATACGCTCATTTTGTATTTCTTTTCTTCACAGTTTACACCGTACCGCCTAGAAGGAAGAAACTGAGCAGAGCGGAGCAAGTGGCTAAAGCCATGTCAAATGTCCTTGTCGACCAACTCCGAGAGATGGACACTACAATGTCCGCACAGGAGGATGCAAGGCTCGACAGGTTTCTAGAGGCCGAACGCCAAATGCATGATGCATTTCTTTCCCAAGTCATGACAATGCAGGAACGCATGAATAGAGAGCAGTATGGCAGGAACAGGGAATTGCACCAAATGAACATGGCGTTCTATGAGCGTATGACCAATACCTCAAGAGCACCAATCCAACACCACAACTCACAATACCCTGAGCAGGGTTTTTCATCATTTAAGCCTGGCCCATACTATGCCCCAAATACTGCACCATCTAGCGCGCAAAACACAGAGTTTACTGTATTGCGCAATTTGCCGTGAAACACAGTGAATTTCTTATTGTTATTTGTTGTTAAATAACCACAGTGTGGTCAGTGTTTATGCACAACTGTTTGTGCATTCTATTTCTATGTTCTGTTTTGAATAGTGTCTACATTAAAGCACTTTTTATTTATTTTTTACACAGTAATAATATACTGCAGGGAGCCAGGGACACTGTGGTTTATGGTGTTGTATCTACAAGCCTACCAGTGTTTTTTTATTTTTTTTATGCCAATCAAAACTTGATTGCAAATCTATGCATAACATTAACACAATGGCCCTCATTCCGAGTTGTTCGCTCGCTAGCTGCTTTTAGCAGCTTTGCACACGCTAAGCCGCCGCCTACTGGGAGTGAATCTTAGCTTTGCAGAATTGCGAATGAAAGATTTGCATAATTGCGAATAGAAATTTCTTTGCAGTTTCTGAGTAGCTCGGGACTTACTCTGCCACTGCGATCAGTTCAGTCAGTTTCGTTCCTGGTTTGACGTCACAAACACACCCAGCGTTCGCCCAGACACTCCCCCGTTTCTCCAGCCACTCCCGCGTTTTTCCCAGAAACGTCAGCGTTTTTTTGCACACACCCATAAAACGGCCAGTTTCCACCCAGAAACACCCACTTCCTGTCAATCACACTCCGATCACCAGAACGAAGAAATTTCTTCGTTAAGCCGTGAGTAAAATACCTAACTTTTTGGCAAATTTACTTGGCGCAGACGCACTGCGAACATTGCGCATGCGCAGTTTGCGACAAATCGCTCCTTTACGAAAACCACTAACGAGCGAACAACTCGGAATGAGGGCCCATGTGCGTAACAGTAGACCATGTTTTCAATGTTTTCTACATTGTTTCTCCATATATACACAGTTGCTGGCAATGTGTTTTTTTTTTTAAATCATAAATATTGAAACCAAAGATCAAAGGTGGAATACAAAATAAAAAAAATTTAATTCACCAAACATGTTGTGCTGATTCTTAAACACTATTGTACCAGTGCTGCAAGGTTGGACGTAATAGTGTGGCGTATTTGTTCTGCAGCGGAGTTTGAGGCAGTCCCAAACAAAGCACCTTCCACATGTGGGTTTATAACCTCAGGGTCCTGCACAGTCCACTCAGGAAGGAATACCTCATTTTCCAGTTCACAGATGTTGTGCAGTATACAGCACGCAGCTACTACATTAGGCATAGTCTTTAGGTCCACATCATTGCGCTTCTTCAAACAACGCAATCTTCCTTTTAACCTGCCAAAGGCGTTCTCAACCACCATCCTTGCTGAACTCAGGGTGTGAGTATAGGTTTGTTGCTCTGGGGTTAACTGGACCTGTTGGGTGTAGCCTTTCATAATCCAGGGGCGTAAAGGGTATGCAGCATCCCCGATGATGTGGACAGGGATCTCCACCCCATTCACAATCTTTGCACACTCTTTGGGGTACAGCCAGCCTCCCTGCTTCTCCTCTACGATGTTGTACAGGTCAGAATTGGCAAGAACGCGGGAGTCATGAGATCGGCCTGGCCAGCCAATAAACACATCTAGGAAACTAAAGAACAGTAAAATTTTAAAAAGTTAGAATGTAATACTCAGACATGCAACTCATCCCACCACCCCAAAAATAAACACTTACCAATATTTGTGGTCCACAACAGCCTGTAATATGATGGAGTGCCAGCCCTTCCTATTAAAATAGTCAGCATGGTTGTCACGTGGGGCAATATAACGGGGATGTGTGTCCCATCAATCGCTCCTCCACACTGCGGATAGCCTCGCTTCACAAATCCTTTGATGGTATCCTGTAAGCGCTGTCCATGTGGTAGAGCTATGAAGCGCTTGTATAAGGTAGATACAATTGCTTTAGTCACCTGGTGGACTATGACACAGTAGGTGGAGATCGCAACACCAAACAAGCATGAGACTGTGCGGTACTCTCCTGGGGTAGCATACCACCACAATGCAATAGCTAGCCTCCTGCGTGCCTCGATGGGTCTCCTAAGCCTGGTGGTCTGCATGTCAAGTGCTGGGGTAAGTAATTCCAGGATGTGATCAAAGGTTGCACGAGACACACGGAAGTTAGCCATCCACTCTTCATCCTGGTAAGCTTCCACGCTCCTCATAAAGGCTTCTCCGTGCCGGCGATCTCTGGACCAAAATGAGCGGTTAGGCCCCATACTCACGCTCAGGATGGTACTCATCCTGGATGATATGAGGGCTCTCCTCCTGCGCAAATATTGGCAGTGAATAGCAGCCCTATCCACCATAAATTGCGCCCTCCTCCTCCTCCTCATAAAATATATGTGCAGTATACTGCACAGTGTGACAAGCTGCATCATGCTGTCACTGGCTGTATGAAACATCTGCAAAGCAGAAAGAATCATGAGCTCAGGCATACACACTGGTACTCCGTCGGCCATTACTGCAGCAATGGTGTGAGCAGGCCCCACCCCTCCCTTTGTTGACTACTGTGACCTCATCTATGTGAGCCAGAAAAAGGCCATTTCTAATGACATACATAATGTATGCATTTGCAGGGATATCCCGGGATCAGTGTAAATGGGGCTGTCCCGGGTCGATCCCAGGTCTTAGTGCAGTGTGAAAGGGGTCAGTCCCGGGAATGCATCCTGGGACGCATCCCGGGAGTGACCCGGGTGTGCGAGTGTAAAAGGGGTATAACACGGAGCTACTTGCCCAAGTGGAAACATCATGTGTTACATGTATACCTTGTTTCCATATTTCAACGTATGCGCAGTCTGGAAAATCACATGACTTGTCTGCAGGGCCGGATTAGGGCTGGTGGGGGCCCCCACCACCAAAAATTGCGGCCAAACAACACCCCCCGTACGTGGGCGGGTCGGCGGGCACTCACACATGCACACACTCACTCACACACACACACACACGCATACTCACCCACCCACATACGGAGCAGTAGCTTCACAGCAGCGCACGATGGCGGCTCAGTCAGTGTATCGCGGGGTAGTGAAGTGAAATCCCTCAAGACACTGACTGAGCCGCCGGCATGCATAACTGAGTTACACATTAGGAGCCCCCGCACAGGTCCCTTAGGCCACTTGACTCTAGCCTCAACCGAAAGTTCTCTTGTGTCTAACTCAGAATCCACAGCCAAACCCCTAAAAATGACATAAAATATAACTGAATAAACTTTCGTCCCCAAGTGCGCTGGACGTAACAATATAAAGTTATCTGTGACTCATAGAACTGCGTTTCTAATTTATGAAATTATATTAAGAGCTTAAACATGGAAAGTATCTGAAAGTGCCGACGGGGAGAGATGGACAGTAACTAAGAGTGAGGCTTGCACAATACAATACTGTAAGATACAGACATTAGACAAAGCATCTGAGCCAAAACTCAACGTTAAAACAATTAAGCAGACTTTTGGCAAACGGTCTGATGAAATTCAGTCATTTCTAGAAGATCGCACATCCCCCAATAATAAGATTACAGCAGTCTGAACATCAAGAGAGCCCTGGCGGGTAGCCCTACAATACAAAACGGAGACCTATATATTTAATAGGTGTCAAGTTTGACTTCAAAGGTATAAGGCTGGTGGATGTATGATTTGAGCATTATTCATGTCTTACCTAGTCTAAACATTTTATTCTAGTTTATCCTCTGTGCAGATAATCACATTAACTGTATCGTTCTGGATTCCATCACTTCTGTAAATATGTCACAGCATTGTATCAGCACAAAATGTTTATCATATAGCACTCGATGTTAGTGTGTGAAGCGTTACAGCAGTTCTTTAGCTACAGTATGTAGCAAATGGTAAAAACGTTGAGCTTATTCCGTGTCTATAGACAGGTGCGGAATAAGGGACAGTTTGTGGTGGAGCTATACGCATTTCCGTACTACGCAAGAGTACCAAACTGCGCCCATATCGAGATTTGGCAGCATTCTAGACTCGCAGCCCTTTGTGTCTGGAGCAACTGCTTAGGAGCAGCCAAGCTTTGGTTGAGTATTATTATTACAGCTATTATCTGTTATTTATATGGCACCACCAGGGGCGGATTGGGAACAAAAAGCGGCCCTGGAAAAATTTGTACTAGTGGCCCCACATGGGCAGCACCAGAGGTGTAAGGTCTAGCCATGGGCCATGGCAGCAGCACCCTCCCCCCAAGACTTTCCAGATAGTGGGGATGTCTAGCATCAAGGGGGAAGTTAAAAAGAAAATTAAATATTATGAGCACATTATATGATACACCTTTAGAATTTAGGAAACTATATAATTCTTTAGAAAGATATATTTTCTTGCTTATGACACCAACCGTATCCCAATCACTATTCACTCAATCTTATATGTCAGCCAAGCAGGCAGACAGAGCATACACTAGATCACAGGTTCTCAAACTCGGTCCTCAGGACCCCACACAGTGCATGTTTTGCAGGTAACCCAGCAGGTGTACAGGTGTATTAATTACTCCCTGACACATTTTAAAAGGTCCACAGGTGGAGCTAATTATTTCACTTGCGATTCTGTGAGGAGACCTGCAAAACATGCACTGTGTGGGGTCCTGAGGATCGAGTTTGAGAACCTGTGCACTAGATCATAGGTTCTCAAACTCGGTCCTCAGGACCCCACACAGTGCATTTTTTGCAGGTAACCCAGCAGGTGCACAGGTGTATTAATTACTCACTGACACATTTTAAAAGGTCTACAGGTGGAACTAATTATTTCACTTGTGATTTTGTTAGGAGACCTGCAAAACATGCACTGTGTGGGGTCCTGAGGACCGAGTTTGAGAACCTGTGCACTAGATCATCTGCAATCACAGGATAAGTGGCAAAGTCATTTTCATATATGCAAATTATTTTGCATCTTATTCATTATGTCTATAAAAAGGACCACATGTTCTCAAACAAAACAGGCCCCACGGGTGCGTCGGCCCACCGGAACTCTTCCCTGTAGACCCTATGGCCAATCCGCCTCTGGGCACCACAGATGTTCGCAGCACCATCCTAGGATTAACAATATAATTATCCATCCATACATGATAGGATAACCGTAACGTAATAATACAACCAAACTCAGGATTGAATGAACTGGGGATAGTGGGCCTTCTTCAGGTTTGTCAGCAAACCAAAAAAGCACGCTAATGGGGAAAACCATGTTGCACTACAGATGGGGCAGCTGTAACATGTGCAGAGAGAGTTAGATTTAGGGTGGGGTGTGTTCAAACTGAAATCTGAATTGCAGTGTAAAAATAAAGCAGCCATTTTTGACCATGCGGAGAAACAATATAACCCACCCAAATCTAACTCTCTCTGCACATGTTACATCTGCCACACCTGCAATGGGGAAATCAGCCTATACCCCCAAAAATGCCAAAGTGACATAGGATGACAATATAGAAGTATATTAGTGGAAATAATAAAAAGATTTGGGGGACTTAAAAAGTGTTAAATTGCTGCAATACGTATTTTTTATAAACACTTAAAAATGATAAAAAAAATCAAGCTATTTTGTGAAAATAAATGCTCTCATTAAAAATGGGTATAAGTATATATTTAGGTCAATTAAAGGTACTTTTAAAAACCTTGCAAAAACGAATGATTGCTCCCACCTGCAAGCCTAAAAGCACTTGTCCCACTCATGAAAGCCCCCCCATATACCTGTCCCATACCTTGAACTACAGTTTCCATCACTTTGCACTTTTCACTCCAAAACTGACATCTTATCATTGGCTAATTAATAATAATTAAAAACTTCAAAGTGCCTAATTAGTCATTAAGGGGGATGTCCAAGGGGTTCTGAACCAAGGGGGTCATTCCGAGTTGATCGCTAGCTGAATTTGTTTGCTGCGCAGCGATCAGGCAAAAAAATCGGCAGTTCTGCGCATGCACGACGTACGGGCACAACGAACAATGTAGTTTTGCAGAGGGTCTAGCGATGCATTTCAGTCGCACTGCTTGCCGCAGAGTGATTGACAAGAAGTGGGCGTTTCTGGGTGGTAACTGACCGTTTTCAGGGAGTGTGCGGAAAAACGCAGGCGTGCCAGATAAAAACGCAGGCGTGGCTGGGGAAACGCAGGCGTGGCTGGGGAAACGCAGGCGTGGCTGGCCGAACGCTGGGCGGGCTTGTGACGTCAAATCAGGAACTGAATGGTCTGAAGTGATCGCAAGCGCTGAGTAGGTTTTGAGCTACTCTGAAACTACACAAAAATATTTTGTAGCCGATCTGCGAACCTTTCGTTCGCACTTCTGCTAAGCTACAATACACTCCCAGTGGGCGGAGGCATAGTGTTTGCACGGCTGCTAATAACTGCTAGCGAGCGAACAACTCGGAATGACCACCCAAGTCCCGACATTTTTACCCAAAAGGGATTTTCCCAAACTTTTCACCTGCTCAGAGTAGGTGAAGAGAAATTTTCAATAAACGCTATGGAGAATTATTGCATGCGAGTAATTGGATAGCTGCGGCATTGCAGGTTACAAAACAACCTGCATTGTTGCATTTTTTTTGCCATTAATTGGATACCCCTATCAATGTCATTTAAATATAAATTCAGTTTTCTTATACATATTCTATATTTTACAATTACTCCGGCACCCTGGGGCGATGGGTACCTGGGTAATTGTTATCAGTTAAAAAAATACAGACCCCAGCAGCACCTGACAGACAGGGTTTGCTGGAACATGTGCAGTAGTTTCAATAGTACCTACAGTAGTAAAAAAAAAGAATAAACTTAAAAAACAACATCATTTTCCATATGTTCCGGGGGCTAGTTTTGCCTACCTCTAGTCCACTATAAACTCTTCCGCTTTCCTTTGTGATCTGCCTGATAGCATTGAGACCGCTATGTGAAACTTTACATTAGCGCATTCGAGAAACGATAAGTAGAAGCTCTGCAGTCTCTGATCTAAATAAACTCTCGGGGGTCTGTGTTCCGTCTCCCCAGAGTGTTGCGTCTAGATACCAGGTAGTTATGGATGTTCTGGCTTCAAGTTCTCCTTCCACCTATAAACTGAGTGTGAAAGTATTAATACTTCATACATCTACACAGAGTTCACATGACTGCTATTTATATAACCACATAGCTGCTGCACTTCAAGCACTGAGCTTTTAAAATACATGAAATCATCCATTTGGCCCCAGAACGGCTGCATGCACACGGATGAAACTCTGGAGAGAGTTTTTGTTTTGTTGCGATCATCGTGCGGAGATTGCAGCCGTGGCACATGGCAAAGAACATGTGAATCATCCTGGACTCGCAGCATAGTAATCAACGCTTTATTTGGAAACGGAATCTCATCTGCAATAAAGTAACAAAGAAGTTTTGAGCGCTGTCTTCCTTTAAAACACGTTTCTCCAATTGCCATTAATTATCTCTTATTAATTCTACCAAACACGTGAAAGCAGCGGCAGGGATCGCAGTGTGATGCAAATACGGATTGACAGAATCCATTGTAACTTGCTATATCGGTTTACAAACGATCTGGTTTGGGTTCTCAGAAAAAGGAAATCCACAATGTAAATTACTGGAGAGAAGATATAAAACCGTAAGCCAGGACATACAATATGGCCTGAATTAACTTCTAAAATCACTAAATTACAATAAGGGTCTGCACTTTGTGCAGTATTGACGAAAGGAGAAATTACTGACAGGTCTGAGAGTCGGCTTGCTGCAGAACTTGGCTCCGTTACTGTGTTTGGGGTTACGCGAGGCCGACCGAGGCAAATGTGACATTTCACAACAGTTTTCTCTAAATGTTCATTAAACAGAAAGTCAATCAATAACTGAACATGCATTAAAACTAGCGGGGTTAGATGATGAATAAAATCAGTCTTGGAAAAAAATCTGAAAGCCGCATCATGTATAGCAGGGACAAATCGGTACGGGGCAAGGCCAACACAAAATTGGCAGGGTTAGCTGCAGATTGTCTGTGGTAGGGTAGTGGAGCATGCAGGGGGGAGGGGGGGGGGGGGGTTCTAAGTAACCAGAAACTTCCCATGACTGACCACAAATGCTGTGATTCAGGTGTCATTTGGACCCCTCCCCCATTGACATAATTTACTTGGTCCCACCCCCAACAGAAGCTGCTGCCTCTGAACTTAATTGTGATATATATATATATATATATATATATATATACACATACTGTATGTGTATATATATATATTTATATATATATATATAGAGAGAGAGAGAGAGAGAGAGAGAGAAAGCAATGTCCTTATAGAGAGGGGTACATCCACTCCCAATAATAAAGGAACAGGCGGCACTCCAAGGGTCTTGTGAAAAACAAACTTATATTTAAAACAATAAGTCAAGTAAGTGGCATATTATGGCCAACGTTTCAGCGCCACGCAGGGCTCTTTTTTCAAGGCAATATGCTGTGAAACAGAAACCAAAAAAACATATCAGTGGAGACATACCTTATACGTGTGTCAGAAGGACTCGTGTCACGCCGTGGAACTGCGGGAGCCGGCGTCCAGCGGGGTTTCCGGTAGGTGTGGCCATTACGTCACCAGGAAGTTACATCACTGGTAACTAGGCAACCGCG
This sequence comes from Pseudophryne corroboree, assembly GCF_028390025.1. NCBI lineage: Eukaryota > Metazoa > Chordata > Amphibia > Anura > Myobatrachidae > Pseudophryne > Pseudophryne corroboree. Next base: position 47,691,457 of record NC_086452.1, read on the forward strand.
GGGCGTCCCGGCTGGCGCTGTCGTCACGCTGGTCCTGGCGGAAAAGAGTCAAGAGTGCAATAATAAACAAAGGGCAAAGTGAGAGTGAACATATACAAAAATGCATTCACATTTCCTTCACAAAGCAGCGTATTGGTGAACACACAGTGTGTCTGTGTGGTGTCTCGTGTGATACTGTGAAAAAAAGGGCATGTGCCCCAATGCTGCATGATGAAAGAAATGAATGTGATAAAACTTGTTAAAATTAATAACATCAGCAAGAACACCGGCCATATGTAAATGCCTACTAAATGCAGATGAAAAAATACTAATTACCCTGGATACTGGTATTAATGTACTAAACAGCTCGAGGGAATCTGACACCAAAATGATCCCAAAGATAAAGATATGCAAACTACTATATCAATGTGTGCATATATAAACACCCACTGAAAAAAGCGCCCTGCGTGGCGCTGAAACGTTGGCCATAATATGCCACTTACTTGACTTATTGTTTTGAATATAAGTTTGTTTTTCACAAGACCCTTGGAGTGCCGCCTGTTCCTTTATTATTGGGAGTGGATGTACCCCTCTCTATAAGGACATTGCTTTCTCTGTATCTCTACAAAGGAGGGCACCAGGGCAGTTGCTTTTTCATTCGGGGAGTGCCGACCATACCAACTTCCATATTGTTAGGACTGTATATATGGTCCCCAGCGGTAAGGCACCCAACCAACTCGTTTTTTTCATCTCGTTGGACTTGTTAAACATATTGATTTTTCTATTCAGCCAATACTGAATAGTATCCATTGAAATTCACGGAACTCAAATAACATTTCAGTGTGTTCGGTTAACCCTGAACACATCAGCATGAACACAGCCGGATCGTCTAGACAAATGTCTGCACCAAGGAAACCAATGGCAATTGACGATGTACTGGCATTTACGGACTTTGAGGCAGCAGCCATTCTGTTCACGGATGATTCCATAACAAACGATGCCAACACTACAGTGGAGGAAATTTATCATGCACTATTACGTTTAAAGAAAAAGGAGGTGGATTTCCTATTACACAGCACATCTTTATCAGATTATTATCGGGCAAAACGCATCCCGAGGGGGTTCCGTGTTAAAAACATCCCCACAATTGGTAGGAACAACTCTGAATTCTGCCATCGTTGGATCTCCGTTCTCAATAAGTGCAGTATGGACCTTATGCTCCTCGTTATTGAGGAAGCTGGCAAAGAACTTAAAAAATACAGAGCCAACATCATGCAGTACACAATTGACCATCAATCAGTGTTGAACGACACCCAATATGCCAGCACGTGGGAGAAACTTAAAACACAACTCGACAACTATAAACGTGACCTCATTGCCTTTAAGAGATCTAAACTCCAGACAGTCAACACCGACTATGAGGATCATTGTGTTTATCAATGGCTATATGGCAGACCAGAACCCTCTCTCTCAGGTGGGAGAAGACAGCGCCAAACTTGGAGGGACAGACGAGCCCGTTCAACAAGACGGACGCACTCCTCTAACTCTGACAGCGATTTTCGGTGTCATGACTCCGATGATTCCAAATCTCCCAAGCAGACCCCTTTTGGGGCAACTATGAAGGCACGACCAGAACCAGGAGGCCAAGATCATCCAGACGAGGGGGACAAAATCAAAGAATCTGGAAAACCACCGCTGGCAGAAAGAGGAATTAATTTTTAACTTATCATCAAGAGTGCTGACAGAGTCTGAGGAACAGGTTCTCAGAAAAGGTCTTTCCTTTATCCCCACTCACCCTCATGATGATTTTAAATGGACCGTTGAACAGCATTGTTTCTCTAGAACTCTGCGCCTCAAAGAATTTTTCCAGCATCAGCCCGCAGCGGCTGAGCAACTACCACCAGTCAAGATGCCGTCCAAATCGACGTTTGATCCCCAATCCAATAATGCAGCCATTAAGTCATTCTCCAGGCTATTAGACACCTCCATCACAAAATACGATCAAGCAGCACCAGGGATGTACCGTAACACCACTAAACTAGAACAACAAGCCATTAAAGATTTAGCTTCGTATGATGACATCACGATTCGCCCGGCGGACAAAGGGGGAGCAATCGTCATTCAAGACAGGACGACGTACATAAAGGAAATTGATCGTCAACTTGCTGACACCTCCACATATAAAAAATTACGATACAGTCCCACTACGCAATTTAAAACAGTAATTGATAACATGCTCAAACAGGCAGTGCTGGATGGACACATTGATACTAAAACAGCATCAGCACTCACACAAAACCATCCGATTGTTCCAGTCCTTAACACGGTACCCAAAGTCCACAAGGACCGCCTACCCCACCGGGACGTCCGATCACGTCGGCTAGGGGGTCTCTGACCCAACCAATTGCCAAGTTTCTTGATCAACTCATACAACCACTGGTGATCAAGCAAGAGACTTACCTCAAAGACACCACTCAGTTACTTTTAACATTACAAGCCATAACACAAGTACCGAAGAACACCATCTTATGCACGATGGACATACAAAGTTTGTATACGGTCATTCCGCATGACCAAGGTCTCCGAACTATGAGAGAGTTTTTGGAAGCCGAAAATGTTGGTGCACTTAACATCCCTTTCTTTTTGAAATTACTTGAATATACATTGACACATAACTATTTCATTCACAGCGGTGAGTATTTTGTACAACTCACCGGTTGCGCAATGGGATCCAACGTGGCACCTAGCTACGCAAACGTGTTCTTGTTTGCATGGGAACGTTAATTTTTCGGCTCCGCAACTACACTAACCAAGTTCCTTCTGTACAAACGGTACATTGACGACCTCTTACTAGTGTGGACGGGGAGCTCTTCTGAATTATCAGACTTACATAAAGCCATTAACAACAGCAACACCCCCATTAAATTAACCATTGAATTCAGCTGCACATCAATTCATTTTCTGGATGTACAAATTGACATCAGGAATGACACCATTGTGACATCGGTGTATCATAAACCAACCGATCGCAATACTTTACTAATGAATAACAGTTTTCACCCGCCGGCACTTAAGAGAGGTCTCCCCAGGTCCCAGATGCTTAAGCCCAGTACCCACGGGCCGATGCAGGAGAGATGTGTGCTGAGCGAACCGCTCAGCACACATCTCTCCTGCTGCTCAGCACAGCGCGATCTGTGCTGAGCGTGCGGGGGGAGACGGGGGGGGCCGCTCACTTCACCCAGCGGGTGAAGTGAGCGACCGGCTAGATTGGCCTGCATGCAGGCCAATCTAGCAGCTGCGATAGCGATGTGCGGGGCCGCGCATCGCTATCGCTGAGGGGGCTACACACGGAGCGATCATGCTGATATTCTAAGCAATCTAGTCAGATTGCTTAGAATATCGCTCCGTGAGTACCCCCCTTAAGAGTGGCACGGATCACAAGCGACAGAGAACAACTGGACGCAGCTCTGGATCAGGTAATTCTCAAATTCCAACAGAGAGGCTATGATCGATGTCAGTTGGTACGCACCAAGCAAGAAGTACTGACCATACCAAGGAACCAGCTGTTCGGTTTGCTGAAACCTCAGTCTAACAAAAGGATCCCATTTATCACTCAATACTCCACTGCCAGCTCCGTCATTACAAGGGCCACACGTGCGCTGTGGCCCATTGTAAACACGGATCCAGCTTTACCGTGTTTTCACAACACAGCCATTATACCTTGTTTCAGGAGAGGCAGGAACTTACGGGACATGTTTGGCAAAACTGACGTCACACAATCAAAGTCAATCTCACTGACACCGGGTTGTCATCGGTGTTTATCGTGCACTACCTGCAAACACATGGACACAGGCACTACCTTCACTCATCCTAAAACTAAGAAGAAGTATAGAATCAGACATTATGTCACGTGCACTTCACAATACGTGATTTATGTCATCTCCTGCCCATGCGGTCTATTATACGTGGGACAAACCACACGAACATTCCGTGAGCGCATGGCCCTACACCGGTCTGCCATTAAGGCAGCCCTCGAGGGTAAATCTAATGACCAACCGGTGTCCCGTCACTTTAAAAAGGAAAAACACTCGTTGTGCCATCTACGACATATGATAATCGACCACATTCCATTACACACCAGAGGCGGTGACCGTGCCAAAGCATTGGCACAAAGAGAAAGTGAATGGATCTACCGCCTGTCTACATTGGCACCGCATGGACTGAACGAACATATTGCCTGGAACGTTTTCTTGTGAAGTCCTGAGCGTTAGGGGGGACTTTTTCGTCTAAATTGGACTTATCATTTGCAGCTACAATAGAGTCCTTTATATTTGAGTACAGGTCACCATGTAGGCAGATTGCCAGTTAGACCTGAATCCAGGGGGGGTGCCAACTATGTATCATTATGTTAAGGTTGTCTAACATCTCTCCCATTAGCATGGAGCAGGTGTTTTACATCTATCTTCAGTGGGTGTTTATATAGGGTGGTAGTCATGTGACCGCCGGTCGGCTGACCGACAGTCACATGACCTCCTCCGTGAGCCCGACGGCTCACTATCCCGATGGTCGGCATGCCGACCAACAGGGACTATTTCCACTCGTGAGAAAAAGTCACCCATAGAGTGGGAATAGAACCCACCGAGCCCGCAGCGTGGCGAGCGCAGCGAGCCCACAAGGGGCTTGCTGCACTCGCCCCTCCCCGCCGGGATCCCGGCGTCGGTATGCTGCCGGGATCCCGGCGTCGGTAAGGTGACCGGCGGTCAGGAGACCGCCGGTCACCCGTACTACACCCTTTATATATGCACACATTGATATAGTAGTTTGCATATCTTTATCTTTGGGATCATTTTGGTGTCAGATTCCCTCGAGCTGTTTAGTACATTAATACCAGTATCCAGGGTAATTAGTATTTTTTCATCTGCATTTAGTAGGCATTTACATATGGCCGGTGTTCTTGCTGATGTTATTGATTTTAACAAGTTTTATCACATTCATTTCTTTCATCATGCAGCATTGGGGCACATGCCCTTTTTTTCACAGTATCACACGAGACACCACACAGGCACACTGTGTGTTCACCAATACGCTGCTTTGTGAAGGAAATGTGAATGCATTTTTGTATATGTTCACTCTCACTTTGCCCTTTGTTTATTATTGCACTCTTGACTCTTTTCCGCCAGGACCAGCGTGACGACAGCGCCAGCCGGGACGCCCCGCGGTTGCCTAGTTACCAATGATGTAACTTCCTGGTGACGTAATGGCCACACCTACCGGAAACCCCGCTGGACGCCGGCTCCCGCAGTTCCACGGCGTGACACGAGTCCTTCTGACACACATATAAGGTATGTCTCCACTGATATGTTTTTTTGGTTTCTGTTTCACAGCATATTGCCTTGAAAAAAGCGCCCTGCGTGGCGCTGAAACGTTGGCCATAATATGCCACTTACTTGACTTATTGTTTTAAATATAAGTTTGTTTTTCACAAGACCCTTAGAGTGCCGCCTGTTCCTTTATTATTGGGAGTGGATGTACCCCTCTCTATAAGGACATTGCTTTCTCTGTATCTCTACAAAGGAGGGCACCAGGGCAGTTGCTTTTTCATTCGGGGAGTGCCGACCATACCAACTTCCATATATATATATATATATATATATACTATCTCTATATTGCGCAAGTGATATTATGGAGTAGTTCATAATAATCCAGGTGATCGCTGATTTAATCTTGTGGTGCCGCTCTCCAGTCCACCTGTCCCACAGGGTCAAATATCCAGATAAACCTAAAAGTATGGATGCGCACAATATATACGTTATGGTAAGAACTTACCGTTGATAATGGTATTTCTCCTAAGTCCACAGGTTCCACAGGATAACAATGGGATATGATGGAGCGACAGCGGATGGGCACCAAACGATCACAAGCTTTCAGTCTTCCCAGGATGCAACAGGCCCGTCCATATATCCCCGCCCACTGGCTCAGGCAAATCAGTTGTATTCCAAAGCATTTAGGCAGGAGCATCATGTAGAGCCCTAATCAGGCGAGTAGAACACACATGCACACCCTTCCGTACAAGAAGGAAGAGGTTAGTGAGTAGAAGGATCCTCAAATCAGGTGCGTTAGGGTGGTTAGACTTAGGAGAAATACCGTTATCATAACGTATATTTCTCCGGCAGGGTCCACAGGTTATCCACAGGATAACAATGGGATTTCCCAAAGCAATTTAGTGGTGGGGACGCTCCTGACTGGACAGGAGAACCTTGCGCCCGAATTCAGCGTCATGAGAGGCAAAAGTATCCAAGGCATAATGTCTAATGAATGTGTTAATGGAAGACCATTTGGCTGCCTTACATATCTGTTCTGCTGAAGCACCATTTTGTGCTGCCCATGAAGGACCTACCTTACGAGTAGAGTGAGAAGAGCCATTAGCCGGAACAGGGAGATCAGCTCGAGAATATGCTTCTGAAATCGTCATTCGAAGCCATCTTGCCAGCGTATGTTTAGTAGCAGGCCATCCTTTCTTGTGAAATCCATAGAGAATGAAGAGAGAATCTGTCTTTCTGATGGCACTGGTACGATCCACGTAGATCCTTAATGCCCGGACTACGTCCAGCAACGCATCTCCCGCAGAAAGTCCCGATACCTGAAAAGCCGGGACTACAATTTCTTCATTAAGGTGGAATTTAGACACCACCTTAGGAAGATACCCAGACCTAGTTCTAAGAACTGCTTTATCTGGATAAAAAATCAGAAAAGGAGAACGACATGACAGCGCTCCTAAATCTGACACTCTTCTAGCTGATGCCATAGTCAGTAGACAGAGAACTTTAGCTGTCAACCATTTAAGATCCACTTAATTATTTGGTTCAAATGGAGCAACTTGAAAGGCTTTCAGGACTAAATTTAAGTCCCAAGGCACTGTAGGAAGAACAAAAGGAGGCTGAATGTGCAGCATTCCCTGGAAGAAAGTACGCATATCCTGTAAATTGGCAATTTTATTTTGGAGCAACACAGTCAATGCTGATACTTGTACTCTCAAGGAAGCCACCTTCAAACCTTTATCCATTCCCGCCTGAAGGAAATCTAAGACCCTAGAAATTTGGAAAAATTTCGGGTCCATATTTCTTTCACTGCACCAATGAATATAGGCCTGCCATATTCGGTGATAAATGCGAGCTGAGGAAGGTTTCCTTGCTCTGAGCATTGTTTGAATTACCTGTTGTGAGAATCCTCTTGACTTCAGGATAGAGGTTTCAAGAGCCACGCCGTCAACGATAGTCGATCCAGATGCCTGTGATAACAAGGACCCTGCATTAGTAGATCTGGACGTTGAGGAAGCAGAAGTGGAGCATCCATCAACATTCTCTGCAGATATGTGTACCAATGCCTTCTGGGTCAAGCCAGAGCTATTAGAATCACGGCACCTTTTGCTTCTTTTATGTTCCTCACCACCCTGGATAGCAGGATGATCGGAGGAAACAGATACGCCAGAGGAAAGTCCCATTTCACTGACAGAGCGTCCACAAAGATCGCTCCGGGATCCTTTTTTCTTGACCCATATATGGGTACTTTGTTGTTCAGACGGGACGCCATGAGATCTATCTCTGGCAAACCCCACTTGTCTACCAGAGTCTGAAAGACTTCCGGGTGTAGAGCCCATTCGCTTGCCTGAATGGAGTGTCGACTGAGAAAGTCCGCTTCCCAGTTTAGGACTCCCGGAACGAATACTGCGGACAATGCTGGAAGATGGAGTTCTGCCCATTGTAGTATGTGACTTACCTCCTTCATTGCTGTTTGACTGCGCGTTCCTCCCTGATGGTTGAGGTATGCTACCGCCATTACATTGTCCGAGCGGATCTGGACTGGTTTTCCTTGAAGAGTGTCCTTTGCCTGAATCAGCGCCATGTATATGGCCCGAAATTGTAACAGATTTATTGGCAGGCGACTTTCTTCTATGGTTCATTGTCCCTGGAACCATAATCTTCCAGACACTGCTCCCCAGCCCTGAAGACTGGCAACTGTTGTCAGGATCTCCCAATCTGATATCCAAAAGGGTCTCCCTTTGTCTAGATGGAATGTTTGTAGCCACCAGGCTAATAACTTTCTTACCTTGTGTGAAAGTACCATAGTCTGTTTCTTTATTGTCTGATGTATTCCATTCCATCTGGCCAGAATCAGACGCTGCTGTGGTCTTGAGTGGAATTGTGAATACTCCACCATATCGAATGTTGACACCATCAAACCCATCAGTCGCATTGCTGCGTGGATTGATATTGTTTGACTGTGTAACAACTCCTGCGTCATTGACTGTACCTTGACTATCTTGTCCCGAGGTAAAAATATTTTCTGCAGACTTGAATCCAGTACAGCCCCCAAGTGAGTCATCCGTTGTGACGGAACTAGAGATTATTTTGCCCAATTCATGAGCCATCTGTGCCTCTGCAGACATGTTGTTGTCTGTAGGAGATGGTCCAAGAGCAATTCCTGTGATTGTGCTAGAATTAACAGGTCGTCGAGGCATAGGCAAACGCGGGGGGAAGGGGGGGTTTCCGGTTGCCCCGAAACCCCCTCCTCTTGGCAAGTGGCTCAAATTATGACCACAATAGCAATGATGTATAATACAATTACTAGTGCTGCTGCTACATCGTGCAGTTTAAGGGACAGGGGAGAACTGCTGCACATGCACAGTGGTAGCAGCTTCTTCTACCAAGTTTGCTGTGTGTGAGTGGTCCAGATCTGTGCTCTGGACCAGAGAGTAGCTACTAGGAATAAGAGACAGGAGCCTTACCATGAGGTGGGAGAATATGTGTTTGGAAAGTGCAGTTCTATTATGTTTGTGTATTTATTTATTATAGGATGTTTAACTTTTTCCTGACCACTTATTTATATTATTTAAATATGTTTGATACAGCCTATACTGTACAGTTTCCAGTATATAAAAAGACCAATGTTTAGGGTCGTTACTATGTTCTTCTATCGCTCACCTAGACTCCTGCACTTACTCCATTGTTCCGCAGAGTGGAAAATTGTGGTTTGTGTTTGGAAACCCCCCTCTAGAAATCCTGTGTTTGCCATTGCGAGGTATGGAAAAAGTCTTATCCCCTGCTTGCGAAGATAAGCTGCCATAACCACCATGATTTTGATTAATACTCTGGGTGCCGTAGCTAACCCAAATGGTAATGCCTGGAACTGAAAATGCTGCTGGAGGATAGCGAACCTGAGATAGCACTGATGGGACAGTGCTATAGGAACATGTAGGTAAGCAGCCTGAATATCCAGGAATACCATATAATCCCCTGGTTCCATGGCCAAAACTATGGAGCGTAACGTCTCCATGTGAAACCGTGGGACCAAAAATTTATTTGTTCAGCATTTTGAGATTGAGAATTGTCCGGAATGACCCATTTGGCTTCTGAACCAAAAACAGGTTGGAGTAAAACCCCTGTCCCCGTTGTGCAGGGGGAACTGCAATGATTACTCCTGACTGAAGCAATTTCTGAACTGCTTCTTGTAAAGCCCTGGCCTTCATCTCTACCCGAGATGGGCTGGTGCAGAAGAACCTTCGAGGAGGATGCTTCTTGAAGGGAAAAACATAACCTAGAGATACCACTACTTGCACCCAGGCATCTGTTGTAGACTGCTGCCATATCTGTGCAAACTGAAGAAGTCGGCCCCCTACCATGGGGTCCCCCAGGAGGAGGCCCGCACCATCAGGCTGATGGCTTATTCTCTGGTTTGGATGCTGGCGTTCTGGTAGCCCATTGCTTTTTCGCCTTATGAAATATATTATATTGGGGCTGCTTACGATCACTTTTTCCTTTTGCTTTTCCTAGGGACCCAAAGGGCCGAAAAGCAGGACCCCTACGTTTGGGGTTATATGTGGAAGGAAATTTTACCTTTTTGGAGTCTGCTTCTGACTCCAGAATATCTGTCAATTCTTTACCTAACAGAATACTTCCCGTAAAAGGCAAAGATTCCAGAACCTTCTTAGATTCTGAATCAGCTTTCCATGTACGTAACCAAACTGCTCTGCGAGCAGTTATTGTTAAAGCTGATGCCCTGGAGGCGATAGTGCCCATATCTAATGCTGCTTCTTCCAAGAATATTGCAGCCTGTTTAATATGAGCTATATAGGATTCTTGCTCCCTTGAAGGTGCTGAAAGACCATCTTCCAGTACCTCTATCCAGGCAGCCACTGCTTTTGCCATCCAAGCTGAAGCCATGGCTGGCCTTATGGCTGCCCCAGACAGAGAAAATATGGTTTTCAGAAAACCATCCACTCTTCTATCCGTGACATCATCCAATGACGTTGATGGCAAAGGCAATATAGATTTTCACACTAATCGAATGACATGCATATCTACTTTGGGAGCCATTTCCCATTTTAAACAGTCCCCAGCTAGTAAAGTATAATTGGAATCCCATTTTTTGGGAATTCTATATTTTTTACTGGGTGTAGCCCAAGCCTCCTCCATGATTTCCGTTAGCTGGTCTGACCTTGGAAACTCAGTCTTACCTACTTTGGGCCGTTTAAATACAGGTGCCTTGGCTTTTAACACAGGCTCTGCTGAATCCTCTAAGGATAGAATGGCTTTTATTGCTCTAATTAACTCAGCTATATCCACTGAGCTGAGACCTTCTACTTGTTCTTTGTATGCCGAAGTAGAGTATAGAGAGCTTTCATTGTCCGATGAATCATCCTGTGTAACCTGTGAAGTTGACGGTTTACTTACACTTGGTTTATCAGCTTGTCTCTTTGGAGAAGCTGGTGAGGGAAATGGTATACCGTAGGTAGGGAGCTTTATGTATGGGTTATTAGTGTACCCCATTATTGGTAGCGAAGCTGTAGGAATTACCCATTCAGCTATACTGGACAAGGTCTGTGCAAACATCGCCCAAGGTGGATCTATCTGTAACTGACGTTGAACAGAGATCTGCCTTGTAATCTGCTGAAACGCAAAACAATTTGCACATAAACCATCCTGTACCAGATCCTGAGAGGATAATACAATTTTGCAAGACAAACATGATATGAGTGTTGGTGTTACTATGAGTGTACCCTCGTCACCTTTGCCGCTCTTAGACATGATAAAGCACTTTAACAGTGTACTATACAATTTGTGACTGTAATCACTTTAACCTTCTAAAGTGATATCAATCTGACCCTACCCATGCACCAGCATTGAGGACCAGAAGAAGCAGCTGACAAACATATATAAAGTCAGCAATCACACTAGCAGTCAGTCACATGTTATATATTAGTCATATAAGCACATAATCAACTACAAATACATTGTAAAGTATGTAGGAGTACATATTACTGAATTCTGTTTTATACAGATCTTAGAGTATTCAGATGCAATGCGAAGAAAACCACAGTAATGTACACAGACTCATATGCAATAGGCACTTAAACTTAACTATTCATACTGACAAGTAGATAGAAATTTAGTGCTGTATAACCCGTACTCAGTAGAGTGGGATACAGGGAGACTCACCTCACTTCCAAGAGCGATCAATATGTTAGCGAAAGCTGAGTGGATCCAGACGCTACTAGTGTACACTGCCGCTCCGGGAACTCTAAAAGGACACAGACGCACTGTGCATACAGATGCACCGGTCATACAGACGCCTGTACTGCGACTGGGTCTCCTCGTGGTAGCGTTTAGTGAACACAGACGCAGCGGCCTATGGTGCGACTGAGACCCCTCGTGGTAGCGTCTGAGACGGAAGTGAGGTAGCAGTTCATGGCAGGAGACTCGCGGAAACTGGTCACGAACTGGGGGGAGGGGCGACCAGGAGAGCATCTAACTCCCCACCGCTGACATCAACCCTAGAGATCACAGCCTCATACTAATCCTGGTGCCTTATGATCCCTAAGGCCTAGCGCTGGAGCACCCGTGGTGGCGGCGCGTCAGCTACTGTTTGGTCGTCTCCTCCCAATACAGTGCGACTGTGTCCGTATTCCCCGGCTACGTGGAACCGATGCCTTACCTTCTCCCCGTGCTCCGGCCACAGCCTGGTAACGTCTGTTGGACCTGCTAGTATATCCAACACAGACGCCCGTCGAGACAGCACTGTACACATGGGTAAGCGTTGTTGCGACCTAGCAGAGAGTTGTTGGAGCAACTCTTTCCAATATGCGTATAAGATGCTGTTAAGAAAGATCGCTCAAAAACATAGTACGACTATAAAAATAAAATAAGAAAGCTTAGGGCTGCCAAGAACAGCAGCCCTCTGACCATGGTCCGGCTCCTGCCGCACCAAAAAAAACAAAACTGATTTGCCTGAGCCAGTGGGCGGGGATATATGGACAGGCCCATTGCATCCTGGGAGGACTGAAAGCTTGTGATCGTTTTGTGCCAATCCGCTGTCGCTCCATCATATCCCATTGTTATCCTGTGGATAACCTGTGGGCCGTGCCGGAGAAAGTGTAGTATTTTTGAGATAAAATAAACTTTACTAGAAGATAAAATTCACTCACAAAGAAACAAGAAAGTGGTGATATACAGCAATATATCACAATAGGGTGTGTTAAGCAGTATAACCTGGGTTCCCCAGCATCTCCAGCAGAAATCCCCGGTGTCTCCGGCAGCAACCAGCGCTATCACAATCCCAGCTCCCCAGCTTCGTGACGTCAGCGCGTTTACGTAACATGTCACAAAGCCAGGGAGCTGGGATTGTGCTAGCGCTGGTTGCTGCCGGAGACGTGGGGGATTTCTGCTGGAGACACCGGGGATTGATGCTGGGACACCCAGGTTATACTTCTTAACACACGCTATTGTGATATATTGCTGTATGTCACCACTTTCTTTGTTTCTTTGTGAGTGAATTTTATCTTCTAGTAAAGTTTATTTTATCTCAAAAATACTACACTATTGTGCGCATCCATACTTTGAGGTTTATCTATCTATCTATCTATCTATCTATCTATCTATCTATCTATCTATCTATCTATCTATCTATATCCCCCTTAGCCCCCTTTTTATTATATGGAGTATTACCTCCAATCATAATTGTGAGAGTGGTTAAATATTGCACAGCGCATTCAGGGCAGTAGTGAACAGCGCACCCTGGGCCTGATGAATCACCTAGTAGGTGCTGTGGTTGGGGGAGTGGCGGGTGCGGGAGGGGTGGTTGTGGGTGGTGGAGGTGCTGGTGCGGTGGTTCCGCGGGTGGGGAAGGGGCGTGTGTGTTGGTGGCGCGGGTGCGGGTTCAGAGCCACAGCGGGTGGGGGAGGAGCGGTTGCGAGGGTGCCGCGGTGGGGGCGGTTGGGTGCGGGGTGGTGCCGTGCTGTCCTCCCTTTGGCAGTGGTTCTCCTGGAGACTCGCACAGCAGCCAAGCAGCCAGTCACTATTGTTAGCGCCGGTGTCCCAAGAAGATGCACTCAATAAACTACAGCTCCCAGCAGCCCTTAGCGCTGGAATGAGGAGCTGTAGTTTATTTAGTGCGTCTACTTCCCTGTAATGTGGTGCATTGGGACACCGGCGCTAACAATAGTGACTGGCTGGCAGAACTGACTGACTCGCTGAATCAATGTAAAAGGTGAGAGTGCTGTGCAGTGTCATTGACACTGCACACCCACTGCACTGCACAGCACTGTTACCTTTTACATTGATTCAGCGTCCAGACATTACCCTCCGTGACATCACCCACTCTATCTGTTACATTAGCCATCTCGGGGCTTCCAGGCCGGCAGCCCTGGTGCTATGTTGCGGAGTCATGGCCTCTGGGGATCTGGGCATGGCTGTGGCAAGGAGGCACTTCTGTGACATCACGCGCAGAGGAGACTCCGGGGTTCAGAGAGTATGCGGTGCAGGGAGGGCTATGAAAGCCTTCCGCTGCACCGCTTTCATACACATCTATGCCGGTGGCCGCAGCAGCTTTTGTTCCACCTGCGGGCGGCTAGAGAGTGGGGATTGTTGATGCCGGAGGGGCAGGCGGACTGGCAGCAAGACATAGGACGCTGCAGTAAAAGGATTTTTTCCCCCTAACTACAGCGCAGAGACTTGCTGCAGATGCAGTGGCATACCCTCCAACTGTACCTTTTTGGCAGGTACAGTACCTTTTTTTCATGGTCTGTACCGATTTTTGGCTCTCCAAACTTCCACTGAAAGTATAGGAAAAGGGGCGTGGCCACGTCGCTTTACTCGTGGCCACGCCACCTTTTCAAATTTGTAGCGATTTGTATGTGTCAATTGTTGGAGGGTATTTTGCTGCAGATGCAGTGGGCCTATTTTGGGGTGTGGGCCTGGAGCTGCAGCTCCATCAGCCCCATTGTTAATCCTGCTCTGGGGACACACAGCAGCCAAAGGGCAGAGCCTCCCATTGGATGTAACCTGTGTGGGAGGGCGTTTCTCGCCCAATTAGCTGTGGACTGGGTGTGATAGACCTGCTGCTAACCCAATGAGAGCTCCTAGCCACACCCATCGTTAGACACACAGGCACAGAGTCACAGATCTGGGCTATTATATAGGAGATGTGTATATATATATATATATATATATATATATATATATATCTAAAATACCACCTCATAAATGTAACAGTATTACACAAAATCAACAGATAAAAACATTTGTTTTAATAAATATTTAGACCCATACCAGTATCATAAAAAGGTATACAAATTGACGTTCAGAAGCAGAGTATACATCAAGTCAAACGATTGGTTCCAATTTAGGAAATAGCGTTCATAATCTTGTCCGTTCTTAAACGACTTGAAGCCTCAAATATAGGAGGATACAGTAGAAATAGATAAAACATCCAACGCGCTTCATCAAAACAACTTCATCAGGGGTAAATCCAAATAAGCAATTTGTATTATATGAAAAAACAGTAATATGGATAACCACCGCTAATTGGACTAGTTCGGAAACACGTATGCAGAGGAGGATCCTAATTAAATCATCCTCATTAGGGTCCGATAAACTTCAGTCCTAAATCCTCAAAAGTTATGACAAAGTCGGCTAGATAAATCCAAATTTATTCCCAGTACACTCCTGATGATACCATTTTCAGAATGCATCAGTAGCCAGGGACATGTGCTTCTTTCACCAGTAGAGATTCACTATGCGCAGATTGCACAGACTGGAAAAAACATTCGATAGTGAGTGAGTTGCGAATGTATTTGCAGCTATAAGCTGCCTGTTGAAGTTTCCATACGGCGTACGCATGCATTCGCACACTTGCTCTTATTGCAGACCTCAAAAATGCACCACAGTGATCAGGTCTGAATTAGGGTGGTCATTCCGAGTTGATCGCCCGCTAGCAGTTTTTAGCAGCCGTGCAAACGCTATGCCGCCGCCCACTGGGAGTGTACTTTAGCTTAGCAGAATTGCGAACGAAAGGATCGCAGAGCGGCTACAAAGTTTTTTTTTGTGCAGTTTCTGAGTAGCTCAAAACCTACTCACTTCAGACTATTCAGTTCCTGTTTTGACATCACAAACACTCCCTGCGTTCACCCAGCGTTTTTCCTGGCACGCCTGCGTTTTTACGAACACTCCCTGAAAACGGGCAGTTGACACCCAGAAACGCCCACTTCATGTCAATCATTCTGCGGTCAGCAGTGCGACTGAAAAGCTTTGTTAGACCCTGTGTGAAACTACATCGGCCGTTGTAATAGTACGTCGCGCGTGCGCATTGCGCCGCATACGCATGCGCAGAAGTGCCATTTTTTGGCCTCATCGCTGCACAGCGAACGTATGCAGCTAGCGATCAACTCGGAATGACCCCCTTAGTCCTTTTATGTCTTGTAGGAGCCAAGTTATCAATCCTGGGGCAACACAACCACTATGTAGCAGGAATTCACTACTTGTGCTGAGTTTCGGAACTGGCTACTTGAAAATGGTATGTAAGTTTACTGGCAGAAGCCACTATTTACCAGGTTACTGTACAATCATTATTTCCGACCGCCCATAGGAAACAACATCTTAGGAAATTAATGCCTTTTCACTGTAAGCAGAAAGTTTTGTTTGTGACAATGATTCTTATCACTATTCTTCTGTAATGTAGGAGGCTGTTATGATAAGATGTGCGTGTTATTGTGGAGAGACTTCCACTTCTGTAAATAGCTGCTCATTTCGGAAATGGGATATTGACATTCACCCGAAATGACATCCAAAAATATTCTTAATTTAGAAAATCCTTTGACACAATAAACTTCATAAACAGGAGGGGAAAGTATTAGTGTGTGTGTGTGTGATATTCTTATTATTTTATTTGCAATTTAGAGGCATCATTAATATACTGTATGCATTGTAATAACCTTCTTTCTCTTACACGTATATAAAAGTTGGTTAGTGTTGTCATTGTTTATAAGTATTTGTTGCTTAAAGGTATCACTAATATTTGTGTGTTACAAGAATAATATGAAACAATAAGTGACCTGATATTCAGAAAAGGCAGCCTGATATTATAGCCTGTCAATTTACTAGTAGCCAGGGACATCACTAAGAATACAGCCTGTCCTTTCACTAGTAACCAGTGACATCACTGAGAATGCAGCCTATCCAGTCACTAGGAACCAGTGACATCATTAAGAATGCAGCCTATCCAGTCACTAGGAACCAGTGACATCACTGAGAATGCAGCCTATCCTTTCACTAGGAACCAGTGACATCACTAAGAATGCAGTCTATCCATTCACTAGTATCCAGCGACATCACTGAGAATGCAGCCTATCCTTTCACTAGGAACCAGTGACATCACTAAGAATGCAGTCTATCCATTCACTAGGAGCCAGTGACATCACTGAGATTGCAGCCTATCCACTCACTAGTAACCACTGACATCACTGAGAATGCAGCCTATCCATTCCCTAGGAACCAGTGACATCACAGAGAGTGCGGCCTATCCATTCCCTAGGAGCCAGTGACATCACTGAGAATGTAGCCTATCCACTCACTAGTAACCAGTGACATCACTAAGAATGCAGCCTATCCATTCACTAGGGACACGTGACATCACTGAGAATGCAGCCTATCCAGTCACTAGGAGCCAGTGACATCACTGAGAATGCAGCCTATACACCCACTAGGAGCCAGTGACGCCACTAAGAATGCAGCCTATCCATTCACTAAGAATTAGTGAATTTAATCCAGGGGTAGCCAACCCTGGTCCTCGAGAGCTACCAACAGTTCATGTATTCCAGACCACCCAGCAGGTGCACAGGTGTACTTATTACTCAATGGCACATTTTAAAAGATCCACTGGTGGAGCTAATTACTTCACTTGTGATTCAGTGAGGAGAAACGTGAACTGTTGGAAAACGTGAACTGTTGGTAGCTCAGATGTTTAATTTCAGTTCTGTACACATTATGTGACGCTATTATAATTTTTTTAAGTTTTATTTTGAATGTAAGCTCTCACAAGCAGGGCCCTCTTCCCTCATGTGCTTATTCTTCACTATCAGTCAGTGACATCACTAAGAATGCAGCCTATCCACTCACTAGGAACCAGTGACATCACTGAGAATGCAACCTACCCATTCACTATTAGTCAGTGACATCACTCAGAATGAAGACTATCCACTCACTAGGAACTAGTGACATCACTGAGAATGCAACCTATCCATTCACTTAGTCAGTGACATCACTGAGAATGTAGCCTGTCCATTTCTTAGTAACCAGTGACATCACTGAGAATGCAGCCTATCCATTCACTAGGAGCCAGTGACATCACTGAGAGTGCAGCCTATCCACTCACTACTAACCAGTGACATCACTAAGAATGCAGTCTATCCACTCACTTGGAACCAATGACATCACTGAGAATGCAACCTGTACATTCACTATTAGCCAGTGACATCTTTAGAATGCAGCCTATCCACTCCCTAGGAACCAGTGACATCACTAAGAATGCAACCTATCCATTCACTATTAGTCAGTGACATCACTCAGAATGCAGACTATCCACTCACTAGGAACTAGTGACATCACTGAGAATGTAGCCTATCCACTCACCAGTAACCATTGAAATTACTGAGAATGCAGCCTATACACTCACTAGGAGCCAGTGACATCACTAAGAATGCAACCTATCCATTCACTTGGAACCAGTGACATCACTGATAATGCAGCCTATCCAGTCACTAGGAGTTAGTGACATCACTTAAAATGCAGCCTATACACCCACTAGGAGCCAGTGACGCCACTAAGAATGCAGCCTATCCATTTACTAGGAATTAGTGGGTTTAAGCCAGGGGTAGCCAACCCTGGTCCTCAAGAGCTACCAACAGTTCATGTATTCCAGATCACCCAGCAGGTGCACAGGTGTACTTATTACTCAATGACACATTTTAAAAGATCCACTGGTGGAGCTAATTACTTCACTTGTGATTCAGTTAGGAGAAACGTGAACTGTTGGTAGCTCACGAGGACCAGGGTTGGCTACCCCTGGTTTAAGCCTTATGAATAACCCAGATGTTTAATTTCAGTTCTGTAAACATTATGTGATGCTATTATAAGTTTTTTAAGTTATCTTTAGAATGTAAGCTCTCACGAGCAGGGCCCTCTTCCCTCATATGCTTTTTCTTACTTTAATAATCTTCAACTGCACCAAATCCAGCAGTCTTCTGCCACCTGATACTTATCTCAGTGTTGTCTACTGATGTAGTTTTGCTTAGTTACCCTGTACTTGTCCTATATTGTCTTCAACTGTAAGTTGCTGTTTTCCTGTTTTGATTATTTGTTTATGTATTCTGTAATTGGGCGCTGCAGAACCCTTGTGACGCCATATAAATAAAGGATAATAATATTATTATTATTATTATTATTATTATTAAGTATGGATGAGAGCACTCTGTTTCAGTAGAGGACTATTGGTGCAGCATGGTGATTAAATGGCACTAGGACTTAGAGTCTATTCATCATGCCTTAAAGTAGGTGAAAAGATGATTTTTTTACCTATTTATGTAGGAAAGAGGAACCGCAATAGTCTGTGTTAGGGATGGTGGTGACAATTGCTTCAGTACTATTGTATCTGCTGCCGCAGCTCACGGTGTGACGGATCCATAATTATCAGTAAGCTGTGGGGTATATTCATGAATATGCCACTAAGGACCTGATTAAGATCCGCACTGAATACTGATGTTTATATAATTTAGTGATTTTCTGCTACTGTGCGTGCGCAAACATCCCTAAAATCTCCTACAGCGCCTGCGTTACACAGAGTGTACACAGAGAGACGCTGTTATGATCTCAATGCACAGTATCAGAAATGCCTTGGAACGTGCTGGGAGTCCCCTGAGCATTGAAAGGAGCATCTCAGTCCTTGCACATTCTTTCGCACGTTTGTACATGGGGAAGAACTTTTAGCGGCATTTACATACAGATAGGCGACCGCTAATGGACCAAGCAGCGGCCACGTCTGTGCCCACCTGCGTTATACTGCATAAAGGTTCCCGCAAACACTCGCCCATGTTCCTATAATTACGCCACTTGGGGCAGCAGTCTAGTGCAGAAGGTTTTTGGGGGACAGAAATATGAAGTGAATAAATGTTTTTTCAAAAAGTCTACCTTTTCTGCACACAGCTCATGTTACGTTGTATAAGTTATGAGACGCGGAGAGGATAATGTTTGGACTCAGAATCGTCGTAGTCTAGAAAATGTTCTAAGCACAAGGCTTTCATCCACTGCATTGCAGAAAAGTCCAGAGACGGGTGACCTCATAGCTCCCATTCCTGCTAGAAATTGGCAGCCAGTGCCATCATAAATCTGGGCATCCTTTTAAATAAACAGCAAAGTTTAATGAGTCTCCATCACAATCCAGTGAGCTGTACCTTCATGCGTCTGAACCTTAAATGAGATTGCAGCGTTGTCTATTTAGGAGATCATGGATGGCATATGGTAGGGAAAGGAGGAAATGTGAATGTAGGACAGACATGCTTTGTAAAGACGTCTATCTTCCCACAGCTCCAAACCATCCACCTATTAACTTCTTATTTTGGTTTTCACTTGTATACTGAGAGAGGGTGGTTTGTTTTCTTAGTGTTTCAGTTCTATTCCTAAGGGTGTTGGAAGCAATCTCGTGCTAAACAGTCCAGACCACCTGCATTGACAATACTCAAGAGGACTTTCATTTACAATGAGCTCGAATGGGCTTAAACATACAAAGCATCACATTCTAAAGGCAGTGGACAACAAGACACTACGGGCCTCATTTAGTGTTGGGAACAGGAGCCGCTACAGGTTTGCACAAAACATGCTGAATTGCAAGGGGGTACATTTATTGCAAAGAGGGAGAATACTGCTTGCAATTTGTAGTGGACTTAGGATGCAACTAACTTGATCACACATTGGGCCTCAATCATAGTTGTATACTTACTAATGCATTCACAGCTGCGATCCCATACGCAGATACTGTGCGAAAATATGCGAATGAGTCAGCCGGCAGGATTTGTATTTAGATATACACAGGCGATAAGCTTTGGTCTTCAGCTTTGATAACCCTGTTGTCTTCGGAAATAAGAGGCAAGAGCCTTTAATGCATATGGGATCGCCAATGCATGCTGAGGCGTGCCTCGAAAAACGGCTACAACACGCCTGCGTTTTTGCCGTTACCTCCCCCAAATTGACCCTTCCTGTCAATCACTTTGCAAAAAAACTCTGCAACCGCCGTCACACATGCACAGTGTGACTCAAATGCATGCGCAGCCGGCTGATAATCGGTTAACTGCGAAAACATCAGTATATCGTATAACTGTGAATCAGGCCGTTTATAAATTTCACACCCCTCCGGCAGTGTAATATGGTATTGCCAAGGCGCACACCTAATGATAAATTATGTTTCTAATACCCCTATCAGATTGCCGCAATAACTGGGTCTAACGCCGGGTCTTCCCAGGTCGCGGCTCAGTCTGAAAGGTGCCAGGAAAAATAACCCAGGTCAAGGGACCCGGCAATCCAACCTGGATAGGGACCAGGGTTGAACACAGGACTGACCTGGGTGATGGTGCAGTGTGAATGGTCCAAACCGGAACACGATACCACCGGGTCACGATGACATCATCTCCACGCATCCACTTTAAAGGTGAATAGACCCGAGCAATTGAAGACCCGGTACCAGTGTGAATGGATGGGCCCAGGAATAGCCCAGGCCCAGGGACCGATGTAAAAGGGATCTGAGGCAGGTCGCATCCGGGATTGACCTGTGTTCAAAATCCTGGTTCGGACCCAGGATTTTGATCTGAAAGGGGTATGAGTAACTAATTTACATACAGCATAAGGCCGCATTCTCATGAGTATAGCTGACCATACTGTTTAAGGCACTAAGGGGGTCATTCCGAGTTGATCGCTCGCTAGCAGTTTTTAGCAGCCGTGCAAACGCTAAGCCGCCGCCCTCTGGGAGTGTATCTTAGCTTAGCAGAAGTGCGAACGAAAGGATCGCAGAGCGGCTACAAAAATAATTGTGCAGTTTCAGAGTAGCTTCAGAACTACTCAGCGCTTGCGATCACTTCAGACTGTTCAGTTCCTGTTTTGACGTCACGAACACGCCCTGCGTTCACCCAGCCACGCCTGCGTTTTTCCTGGCACGCCTGCGTTTTTTTGAACACTCCCTGAAAACGGTCAGTTGACACCCAGAAACGCCCTTTTCCTGTCAATCACTCTGCGGCCAGCAGTGCGACTGAAAAGCTCCGCTAGACCTTGTGTGAAACTACATTGTTTGTTGTGAAAGTACATCGCGCGTGCGCATTGCGCCTCATACGCATGCGCAGAAGTGCTGTTTTTTTTGCATCATCGCTGCGCAGCGAACATTTTCAGCTAGCGATCAACTCAGAGTAACCCCCTAAGTACACAGTTATACTATACACAGTTTTATTTTATGTGTGGGTCCTTTAAGACAAAAAAAAAAAATCAGGCTATGGAGAATTAAACATCAGGATTTCTGGTATTAGGGTTTCTAAAACTGACAATTAACGTGATGGAGGGAGAGGTTAAATGGTGGATTGAAACGCCAACTAGCACAGAGGTTACATAACATTTTTAGCTGTAGTTACTTACTCACCTCACTAATTTGTGTGACTCAGTTATTTCTCTTTTTTATGCAACTGACTAAACACTGAAACACTGCTGGAAATTCTTTCCATACATTGTTCCAATATTTGCAGAAATTTGGATGTGATTAGTGTAATGCTACATTACTAATATTTTGGAAGAGTACATATTTCTGTATTCAAACCATATGCCTCAATCCTTTTTGTTTCAAATCCCACATTGACCCTTCAGTGAGTCATCTGTTTGTTAGAAAACACACCAGGATTGAGTCTTTAGTAACGCTACCCGTGACATTTGTCTTCTGCGCTTAATTGTTTTCTCCTATTGTAAATAACGCGTTTGATGTCCGTCCAGGATTGCTACACAAATGGTGAACATTAAACTCCTTTGTATGCCATTAACTTTATAGCAGCCTGCGGTATACAGTATATAGCCATTCACACCCTGTCTTTATTTAAAAGAGGTCAGTAACATATAAACAGAGAAGAGAGAGGTCCCTGCGCCATATATCTTAAACAAAGCTTAGCAATTTATAGTTCGCCAGCTGTTGGGGAACTACAAGTCCCAGTCCTGTTGTATTACGACAGCTAAGGAAACAGAAGTCGTCTCTCTTATTTACTTTAGAGTACCCTCTGTGAACTAGATTCCACCCTCAAATGTCACTGGTATATCTATTTACGAATGTATTGTATAATAAAGATCTAAAATGTGACATCAATAAATATAACATCATAATTTAATAAATGGATATGTCCCTAATTAACAGACAAATATGATTGCTCCCGTTATTTTTTGTTGAAGTAATATTTACCTCTTAATATTTATGAAGAATTATATTGTCTGCCTAAGTAAAATGTTAGATTTTTATAATATTAATTTTGACCCAAAAATAAATTCCTTAAATAACTGTGCCCCATAAATATATTCAATTATTGGGTCTCTTAGTTATTTATTAGTGGCATCTTAAAACATATATTTAATATGCCTCTTTATTATGTTTTCACCTTTCAAACTTGTCGCAAATCGCCGCACATTACTAGTGGTTTGCAGCTAAAGCTTCTAAACCAGAGGATGATATGTACATCCAACAAGCTGAAGGACAAAATCAACCACAATTTCAGCAAGGTTGGACTCATCAGTAAACTGCACTTTTAAAGGGTGCTAAGCACATTAGCAGAAGCTGCAATTCTCTGCTTTTTAAATAGAGAGGGAAGAGTGCAGGGCCGGATTAAGCCTTGGGGGTCCCCGGGGCACTTAAAACAGGGGGGCCCCGTTGGAAGGTATATTAAATTGCATACCTCCCAACATGTCCCATTCCAGGAGGGACAAAATGCTCACTACCTGGACTTCCCACTTAATATATGATTGGTGTCACCTGTGTTGAACTATTTAATTGATAAGAAAGGTATTTCAACACAGGTGATTGCAATCATAAATTAAGAACAAAGTCCAGCTAGAGAGCATGTTTCCCGCCTGGAATGGGTCATGGTGGGATGTACAGATTGTGTATATTACATTTAAACCAATGGTGTATATTGTTTAAACTAATAGTTTAATAATGCCTGGGTACTGTTTATAGTGCCACCTAATTGAAAGACAACTATTTTATAAACTTTAGTTGTGGCGTAACAAAGACAAATTAACCTTAAAATACACATACAAAAATAAAATAATTTATCTTGTCACATGCAAAAATAGCATCAGCTTCTGTACTACTTACACACTGGGACAGGACTCAGGAGGACTCTCTGTGTTTGTCTCTATCTCTAGACCCAAATGGTTTAGTTGCATAACAGTTTCACAGGACTCAGACACCCAGGCGGGGAGGAGGAGAAACTGGGATCCATGTGTCACTTACAGCTCTCTCCACCCTCCTATCATTCCTCTGGTCAGAAACCTCTGTCGGTAGCTCATGAAACATGATATTCCTGTGCCTCTGCCTGCACTGCATACTGCCCTGCTCACATTCTGGCTGCTGGTTCTGTGCTGCTTAAGAGGGAAAGCTAGTGGTGTCAGTGTGCTCTGGCCGGGGGGGGCCCTGACAAAGGGTGGCCTGGGGTACAGTATGCCCTGCATTCCCCCCTTAATCTGGCTATGGAGGAATGATATAGAGCTCCCATACATTTCGTCCAACAGAAGACTTCATCAGGAGGGTTGGACAAAAAGTGTAGGAACAAAATATCACATCTCCGTCTTTGCTGAACCAACTGTACTTGGACTACTTAACCTTTACTTACTTATACAAGTGTGAGGGTGAACAGGATCTCCTGACTTAACATGATATAAGATTAAAGATTTCCATTTGATACACATCATTGACACCACTTAACACTGTGCACTTAATATTGCTACATTTTAACCCCCATTACGACAATTGTATATTGCGCTACAATAATTACAATTACATATTCATCAGGATTTTTAATGACAGCACCCAAACTGACCAGGGCATAGTGTAGAAAGTTTTCCTCCTATTTGTTCACGGGACAAAATAATCTATTAATCAGTAAAATGGCTACACTATTAGGTGCAAGTCCATTATGTACCCTTCTAGATCACATTGTCTGATCCACCTAATCAGCTTACTGAATAACAAGCAGCCACCTGTAACATTGATGGGGCCTGTTTTAAATTTACTTTGCTTTGAACTTTTATTTGGTCATTTACTTGATACACTATGGTCTGTGTTTTTCTTATACCTGTGGCCACTGTGTGTTTCTTATACCTGTGGTCTCTGCTACCTGTGGGTATTGTGTGTATAAGTGGCTCTGCTACCTGTGGGTATTGTGTGTATAAGCGGCTCTGCTACCTGTGGGTATTGTATGTATAAGCGGCTCTGCTACCTGTGGCCATTGTGTGTATAAGCGGCTCTGCTACCTGTGGCCACAGCACCTTGGTATCTTATCTACAGTGCATTGCTGTTACTCATCTGGTACTTCATAATGCAGACACTAGCAGTATATACTACACTATGTTATTCATTGTGCCCTGTGCCCACTCTGCACGCCCTCACAAAGACCTACGCCCCCTTGACAATCGCACGCCCTCCCCCCTTACAATATTTACCCACTGCCATAAAAATCAGGTAATACTCCATCTAATAACAATTATAGCACAGCTGAAGCCCGTGCAGGGGATAACGGGTCGTAGCCTCTTGCAACGGTATTTTCTCTCTAACCCCTTGCCTCTCTTTATCCTCTCCCTACCACCCTGCCTCTCCCTATCCTTTACCGATCGCACAGCGTTTCTGTACATTCCCTTTCTCCCCCCCTACGCCTCTCTATCTTATCTCAACCGGACACCATTTCTGTATGCCCTCTATACTGCCCTGCGTTTCTGATTCTGTTATCTACCGCCCTGCGTATGTTCAAAGGCGTGCAGAGGTTAACGGGGCGTAGCCCCTAACGACGGTGTGAAGAGCGCCCGTAGGGCGCGATGAATCACCTAGTTATTATTATTATCCTTTATTTATATGGCGCCACAAGGGATCCACAGCGCCCATTACACAGTACATAATCAAATGAGCAAACAAGAAAACAGCACTTACAGTTCAAGACAATATAGGGCAGGTATGGAAAACCAGGGGTTAGGTGCCATCAAAGGGAGTATGGAGTATAAGATAGTGTAAGAAAAGGAAAGGCACATGAGGAAAGAAGGCCCTGCTCTTGCAAGCTTACAATCTAAAAGGTGAAGGGCTGACAGACTGGCATGACACAGATGGGGTAGACAGTGAGCATAGACAAGAGGGTTAGGAGGAGAGTTGGCTGGGTTTGGTGAAGAAGTGGGTCTTGGGAGCCCGTTTGAAGTTTTGTAGAGAGGTGGATGGGGAGAGGAAGAGAATTCCAGAGATAGGGAGCAGCACGTGCAAAATCTTGTAGGTAGGAGTGGGAGGAGGTAATCCGTAGGCAGGAGAGTCGGCGTGCATTAGCAGAGCGAAGAGGACGGGTGGGAATGTAAAGAGAGATAAGGTCAGAGATGTAAGAGGGAGAAGAGTGGGTGAGGGCTGTAGGTGAGTGTGAGAAGCTTGAATTGGATTCTGAATGGGAAGGGTAGCCAGTGAAGCTCCTGCAAGAGAGGGGAGGTGGATGTAGTGTGTTTGGTGAGAAAGATGAGACGGGCAGCAGCATTGAGGATAGATTAGAGGTATGTTTCTGATATGAGTTTAATAAAGTGCTGTAATGTATATTATGTCAACTTTAAGAATGATTGCATTCAGAATGTCCACAGTATAATTTTGACATGGTCTGAATCAGTAGCGGTGGGCCCAGATGCGACAAAATGCTTTGCCCCCCCCCCCTCATCCCATCCAAGTCCACCCCCTCACCCCTGGAGAGGATCTGGTGAGGGGGACCTGCTCAGGGCCAGAGAAATGAATACCTAGCAACAGTGCCGTAACTAGACATTTTAGCACTGTGTGCAAGCAACGGCATTGGAGCCCCACCCCTGCATGCTACACAGAGGCAGTGCGTTCCGTAGGCGCGCGCAAAAATACATAGGGGTGTGGCTTCGTGGGGAAGGGGTGTGGCCACAAAATAATACCAATTCATATAACGGTGGACAGTAGTCTCCATTATTCAAATTACGCCGCACAGTAGCACCACTACACCAGGTAGAGACCCTTTTACACCTTACGGCGGACAGATTCCCCTTTTTACACATTACGGCAGACAGCGTCCCCTTTTTACACATTACGGCAGACAGCGTCCCCCTTTTTACACATTAAGACAGACAGCGTCTCCTTTTTTGACTCATTACATGCTTTGGGCCCCTGGACAGTGGTGGGCCCCAGTGCAACGCACTGAATGTCAATGCAAGTAGAATGAGGGGAGCGAGCGCTTGAGGTCAGGTGTGTGAGAAAGGAATGATGTGGGCTCAGAATGTGTCAAATAAAATATACCACTTTACTAGTGTTGGGTACATAACCTGATAGCTACCACTATCACTTTAAATCCAGTTCAGACCCATGGCATGTTCTGCACATGTACCGCTCCAGATACCTCTCGGAAAAGGTTTGGGTTACAGTAACCCATAGGCTACTATGGGCTATTACCGTCTGAGTATGGCATTAGCTACCAGGTCCAGGACCAATATCTGGAAAGCTACAGTACGTCTTCCAGAGCTTGGTAAATACAACTGTCCAGCCATCCCCATAGAAAGCCAATGGAGGCTGATTTTACAGTCAAAAGGTGGTTGCGGAAGGATCCATCAAAAATGTCTGTTGTCAGAGGAAATACCACATTTACGTAATAGGTTAGAGAAAAGATACAGTGTAGTTATTTAATGTTGAACCGGAGTGGTAAGCCTTTTGGGCAATCCAGCCAAGTATGGCAGAAGGCACCACACTTAGAATGTTGGCACCTACAAGAAAAAATACATGGATCCTAGAGGGCACAACAAATTGTTCTATAGATGGTACAGTATGTACCATCTATAGAACAATTTGTAACTACAGTATTTTCTTTGATATGGCCTCACAGTAGAGATTTAGTTAAGTTTTGTCTAGTAATGAGCGGGTTCGGTTCCTCGGAAACCGAACCCCCCAGAACTTCACCCATTTTACACGGGTCCGAGGCATACTCGGAATCTCCCGTATGGCTCGGTTAACCCGAGCGCGCCCGAACGTCATCATCCCGCTGTCGGATTCTCGCGAGATTCGGATTCTATATAAGCAGCCGCGCGTCGCCGCCATTTTCACTCGTGCATTGGAAATGTTAGGGAGAGGACGTGGCTGGCGTCCTCTCCGTTTATTAATGTTGATGCAAATATTTGTGCTTATTGCTTAATTGTGGGGACTGGGGAGCAGCTGTATTATATAGGAGGAGTACATTGCAGAGTTTTGCTGATCAGTGACCACCAGTTTTATCCGTTCTCTGTCTGAAAAACGCTCCATATCTGTGCTCAGTGTGCTGCATATATCTGTGCTCACACTGCTTTATTGTGGGGACTGGGGACCAGCAGTATCATATAGGAGGAGTACAGTGCAGAGTTTTGCTGACCAGTGACCACCAGTATTATACGTTGTCTGCCTGAAAAACGCTCCATATCTGTGCTCAGTGTGCTGCATATATCTGTGCTCACACTGCTTTATTGTGGGGACTGGGGACCAGCAGTATTATATAGGAGGAGTACAGTGCAGAGTTTTGCTGACAGTGACCACCAGTATATATAGCAGTACGGTACGGAAGGCCACTGCTCTACCTACCTCTGTGTCGTCAAGTGTACTATCCATCTAGATTCTATACCTGTGGTGCATTTTAGTTTTGCAGTTTGCTGACAGTGACCACCAGTATATATAGCAGTACGGTACGGAAGGCCACTGCTCTACCTACCTCTGTGTCGTCAAGTATACTATCCCAGTGGCGTCACAACGTGGGTGCGGGGGGGTGCGGCCCGCACCCGGGTGTCACCCGCCGAAGGGTGACACCAAAATGCCGGCTCCTGCTCAGTGACAGGAGCCGGGTGCTGCACTGTAACAATACGTGCAGCACCTGGCTTCTGTCCCTGTGTAGGATCCGGCACTGCATTCAGCCTGTGCGCGAGAAACTTGCCGCAGCTTCACCCGCCGGCAGCGCCGCACACTCGCATGCAGACCGGACACAGGTGAGAGACTCAGGAGCCCCAGGCTGCAGGCTTAGGAGGGGGGAAGGGGCGGGATGGGGGAGGAAGGGACAGAGTGGGCATGTATGAGGGATAGAGGCACTTCCCGGGGGGGGCAGCCAACATCTTCTTAACCCCCTGGAGTGCCGAAAACGGGGGTCCGCTCGTGAGGCCACGCCCCCTTATGGTAGTCCACACCCCCGTTTCGCGACCTCCCGCACCGGGTGTCACCAGGGGCAGTGACGCCCCTGTACTATCCATCTAGATTCTATACCTGTGGTGCATTTTAGTTTTGCAGTTTGCTGACAGTGACCACCAGTATATATAGCAGTACGGTACTGAAGGCCACTGCTCTACCTACCTCTGTGTCGTCAAGTATACTATCCATCTAGATTCTATACCTGTGGTGCATTTTAGTTTTGCAGTTTGCTGACAGTGACCACCAGTATATATATCAGTACGGTATGGAAGGCCACTGCTCTACCTACCTCTGTGTCGTCAAGTATACTATCCATCTAGATTCTATACCTGTGGTGCATTTTAGTTTTGCAGTTTGCTGACAGTGACCACCAGAATATATAGCAGTACGGTACGGAAGGCCACTGCTCTACCTACCTCTGTGTCGTCAAGTATACTATCCATCCATACCTGTGGTGCATTTCAGTTGTGCGCAGTATATATAGTAGTAGGCCATTGCTATTGATACTGGCATTTAATTCCACACATTAAAAAATGGAGAACAAAAATGTGGAGGTTAAAATAGGGAAAGATCAAGATCCACTTCCACCTCGTGCTGAAGCTGCTGCCACTAGTCATGGCCGAGACGATAAAATGCCATCAACGTCGTCTGCCACGGCCAATGTCCAATGTCATAGTAGAGAGCATGTAAAATCCAAAAAACAAAAGTTCAGTAAAATGACCCAAAAATCTAAATTGAAAGCGTCTGATGAGAAGCGTAAACTTGCCAATATGCCATTTACGGCACGGAGTGGCAAGGAACAGCTGAGGCCCTGGCCTATGTTCATGGCTAGTGGTTCAGATTCACATGAGGATGGAAGCACTCATCCTCTCGCTAGAAAACTGCAGTGCCACTCCTAGATGGGCCAGGTGTTTGTGTCGGCCACTTGTGTCGCTTAGCTTAGTCACACAGCGACCTTGGTGCGCCTCTTTTTTTCTTTGCATCATGTGCTGTTTGGGGACTATTTTATTGAAGTGCCATCCTGTCTGACACTGCAGTGCCACTCCTAGATGGGCCAGGTGTTTGTGTCGGCCACTTGTGTCGCTTAGCTTAGTCACACAGCGACCTTGGTGCGCCTCTTTTTTTCTTTGCAGCATGTGCTGTTTGGGGACTATTTTTTTGAAGTGCCATCCTGCCTGACACTGCAGTGCCACTCCTAGATGGGCCAGGTGTTTGTGTCGGCCACTTGTGTCGCTTAGCTTAGCCATCCAGTGACCTCGGTGCAAATTTTAGGACTAAAAATAATATTGTGAGGTGTGAGGTGTTCAGAATAGACTGAAAATTAGTGTAAATTATGGTTATTGAGGTTAATAATACTATGGGATCAAAATGACCCCCAAATTCTATGATTTAAGCTGTTTTTGAGGGTTTTTTGTAAAAAAACACCCGAATCCAAAACACACCCGAATCCGACAAAAAATTTTCAGGGAGGTTTTGCCAAAACGCGTCCGAATCCAAAACACGGCCGCGGAACCGAATCCGAAACCAAAACACAAAACCCGAAAAATTTCCGGTGCACATCACTAGTTTTGTCTAATGGTTCTCCTCTTACTGATACTGAGAGTGATCCCCATTTCCCATTCCCAGTTTGGTTTGAGTGGAATACAGGGTGAACTTCTACAGAGTTTATACATTGTGGATGTACAGTAGTACTTTGGAAGTAGGGTGAAAGAGGCACAAGTATTCTAGGGTGGACTGAGAGCAGGGTCAGATTAAGCCTTAAGGGGGCCCAGGACAATTAAGACAGGGGTCTGCTTCCACTCCTCTGGCCCCAGCACTGCCCCCACTTGTCATCCTGCCCACCCCCACCAAATTTAAACCAATGGTGTATATTAGATGTATACTAATAGTATAGTAATGTCTGGGTACTGTTTATAGCTCCACATAATTGAGAGACAAATATTTTCTAAAGTTTTCTTGTAGTGGGACAAAGACAGTTTAAGCAACCTAAAAATACACATAGAAAAATAAAATCTATCATCTGTCTTGTCACAGGCTCTGTACTGTGTACACACTGGGACAGGACTCAGGAGGACTCTGTGTTTCTCTCTTCAGTTCTAAGTGCTTCCATCAGATAACAGGTTACACAGGACCCAGACACTCATGGGCGGAGGGGGAGAAACTGGGATCCTATCTCTCCTCTGGTTGGGAAGCACTGTTGGCAGCCCCTGTGTCTCTTCACTGTACACTGCCTTGCTCACATTCTGACGGCCCTGGTTCTGCTGTTGCACAAGAGGGAGAGCTAGTGATGCCAGTGTGCTCCAACAGGGGGCCTCCTGACAGAGGGGAGGCCTGGAATACAGTGTCCCCTGCGCCCACTCCTTAATCCGGCTCTGATTGAAAGGATACCTGGCCATTTCTATTTTCTAATAGTTAAAATTTCTATACTGATGACATTGGGGAAATGTCTGTGCAGCTTAGTCCATATTGATTTGTATGTGTTCAGATTTTTATTTTTTATTTTTGAAAATTAAATAAACTGTACCTAACTTTTGTTTGGCTTCCCAGCTTTTTTGGAAAATAAAATCCTGTATTTTCTATTTAATCAATATTCTCTCTGAAAATCAAACAAAAGAAAACGTCACAATTGTCTTCTGAAAGATTTTGTAGAAAACATTATTACAGAAACAGTCCTGTACTCACACGAAGAGACTCTGATAAACTTGGTTTACAAACAGTTTCAGAACCATTATTGTTATATGTGAAAATAATAAACAGCGCTCGGTTCAGCGCCCTCCTGGCGATGTAGGGAGCCGCACTGGACAGAAACAGCTCTGCCTTGTTTTCTTTGTGGGTTAGAGGGCAGCGGGGATCTGTGCAGCAAAAAACAAACATTTCACTCATTACAATGGTTTGTGGAAGCAGCTAAAATCCTTTCAGGAGCTAACGAAAAAATCTGATGTGATGGGGAGTGGCGCCTGCCGTTCTGTATACAGGGCAGATCTGGGCTTCCGGGCTAAAGGGCACGATAAGCAGGCCACGATTTATATAAACAGATTTATATTAGGCTATCTATCCGATGTATTTCTGCATATTATTATAATTGTTATTATAACCTTATATGCCCTAAATATTTATCAACAATGTATTATAAGGAGACATATTAAATACAGACTGATAATTATTCTGAAGAATAGGTAACACACAATCCTCAATCTTTTCCATCACACAGGGGTCTTAGTACATATTGGGGGTCATTCCGAGTTGATCGCTAGCTGCCGTTGTTTGCTGCGTAGCGATCATATAAAAAAATGGCAAAACTGCACATGCGTATGCACCACAATGCGCATGCGTGGCGTACGGGTACAAAGAGCATCGTGGTTTTGCACAGGTTCTAGCGACGCTTTCAGACGCACTGGCGTACGCAAGAAGTGGGAGTTTCTGGGTGTCAACTGACAGTTTTCTGGGAGTGTTTGGAAAAATGCAGACGTGGCCGGGCGTTTGCTGGGCGGGTATCTGACGTCATTACCGTGTCACTCATCGCAGCAATCATCGCACAGAATAAGTAACTACAGGGCTGGTCTTGTTCTGCACAAAATGTGTTTGCAGCTGCTCTGCTGCACAGGCGTGCGCACTCCCGCAAAGCGAAAATACACTCCCCCACGGGCGGGCGACTATGCGTTTGCATATCCCACTTGCGAAGGGGACCAGGCTAGGCAGCCATTTTAGGCGAGTTTTATAGGTTACCCTGGGTGGAATAGGCAACCTTCTAGAAGAGATGACACAAAATGGCAAAGTTGCAACGTGCTAAAGAGCAGGGCCCTTACATTGCCAACAGGTCCATGGATTTGTCATCCCACCCACAAGCGTACAAGGCAAGGCAGCCATTTTCGGCACACTACGATGGTTACAGTGTGTGAGATAAACCATACAAGGGAATAAAACATGAGATGACTTCAACTCCCATTTGAAGAGATTTCAATATAACCTATTAGTTACCCAGAAGCCAAAGAAAGCACCATAACCTATTCCCATATTCCATAGACAACTCAGAGGAGCCCAGCTGAAGTGCCCCTGTCCCTCCTGGCTGCACCTTTCCCTCACCTGTCCAGAAGTATCTGGCGACAGTCACCCACACTTTCATCAACATATTGTACTTACTTCTTATTTGCATATAAGCAGTCAGGCTTATTTTCTAACCACAGTGTATACAGTAGTAAATTTGGCAGTTTGGAGGCTAAACCCACCATTGATCAGCAATGACGTCTGCAGTACCTCACAGACATTTGGTAAATTTAGCTCAGAGTGTGCAAAGTATAGATATACAAAGCTTAAACAATTCTGGAAACTAGTGTGTAATGGGCGCTGTACAAAATGTCAACAATCAGAATGTTGACAGGGTGCTATCCCTAAAACCCAACCCTAACCCTATCCGCAGCCTAACCTTAACCACAGCCTAACCCTAACCATAGCCTATCCACAGCCTATCCCTAACCCCAGCCTAATCCTAACCACACCCCAACCCTAACCTCAGCCTAACTCTAACCCCAGCCTAATCCTAACCACAGCTTAACCTTAACCACAGGCTAACCCTAGCCACAGCCTAACCCTAAGCACAGCCTAACCCTATCTGCAGCCTAACCCTAACCACAGCCTAACTCTATTTGCAGCCTAACCCTAACCACAGCCTAACCTTAACCATAGCCTAACTCTATTCACAGCCTAACCACAGCCTAACCTTAACCACAGCCTAACCCTAACCACAGCCTAACCCTAACAACAGCCTAACTCTAACCACAGCCTAACCCTAACCACAGCCTAACCTTAACCACAGCCTAACCCTAACCACAGCTTAACTCTAACCACAACCTAACCCAAACCACAGCCTAATTTCTCTGACGTCCTAGTGGATGCTGGGACTCCGTCAGGACCATGGGGAATAGCGGCTCCGCAGGAGACAGGGCACAAAATTTAAAAGTTTGACCACTAGGTGGTGTGTACTGGCTCCTCCCCCTATGACCCTCCTCCAAGCCTCAGTTAGGTTTTTGTGCCCGTCCGAGCAGGGTGCAATCTAGGTGGCTCTCATAAAGAGCTGCTTAGAGTAAAAGTTTTGATAGGTTTCTTATTTTCAGTGAGTCCTGCTGGCAACAGGCTCACTGTAACGAGGGACCTAGGGGAGAAGAAGTGAACTCACCTGCGTGCAGGATGGATTTGCTTCTTAGGCTACTGGACACTAGCTCCAGAGGGACGATCACAGGTACAGCCTGGATGGGTCACCGGAGCCGCGCCGCCGACCCCCTTGCAGATGCCGAAGTAAGAAGAGGTCCAGAAACCGGCGGCTGAAGGCTTTTCAGTCTTCATGAGGTAGCGCACAGCACTGCAGCTGTGCGCCATTGCGCTCAGGCACACTTCACACCAGCGGTCACTGAGGGTGCAGGGCGCTGGGGGGGGGCGCCCTGGGCAGCAATGAGATTACCTTTCTGGCTAAAAAGAATACATCACATATAGTCCCTGAGGCTATATGGATGTATTTCACCCCTGCCAGGTCTCAGAAAAACCGGGAGAAGAGCCCGCCGAAATAGGGCCTATCTCCTCAGCACACAGCGCCATTTTCCTACACAGCTCCGCTGCTAGGAAGGCTCCCAGGCTCTCCCCTGCACTGCACTACAGAAACAGGGTAAAAAACAGAGAGGGGGGGGGGCATTTTTTGGCGATATTATATTTATTTAAGCAGCTATAAGGAAACAACACTTATATAAGGTTGTTCCTATATAATTATAGCGCTTTGGTGTGTGCTGGCAAACTCTCCCTCTGTCTCCCCAAAGGGCTAGTGGGGTCCTGTCTTCTATCAGAGCATTCCCTGTGTGTCTGCTGTGTGTCGGTACGTGTGTGTCGACATGTATGAGGACGATGTTGGTGTGGAGGCGGAGCAATTGCCGGTAATGGTGATGTCACCCCCTAGGGAGTCGACACCGGAATGGATGGCTTTGTTTATGGAATTACGTGATAATGTCAGCACGCTGCAAAAGTCGGTTGACGACATGAGACGGCCGACAAACCAATTAGCACCTGTACAGGCGTCTCAAACACCGTCAGGGGCTGTAAAACGCCCTTTGCCTCAGTCGGTCGACACAGACCCAGACACGGACACCGAATCTAGTGTCGACGGTGAAGAAACGAACGTATTTTCCTGTAGGGCCACACGTTATATGATCACGGCAATGAAGGAGGCTTTGCATATCTCTGATACTGCAAGTACCACAAAAAGGGGTATTATGTGGGGTCTGAAAAAACTACCTGTAGTTTTTCCTGAATCAGAGGAATTGAATGACGTGTGTGATGAAGCGTGGGTTACCCCTGATAAAAAACTGCTAATTTCAAAGAAGTTATTGGCATTATACCCTTTCCCGCCAGAGGTTAGGGCGCGCTGGGAAACACCCCCTAGGGTGGACAAGGCGCTCACACGTTTAGCCAAACAAGTGGCGTTACCGTCTCCTGATACGGCCGCCCTCAAGGATCCAGCTGATAGGAGGCTGGAAAATACTCTAAAAAGTATATACACACATACTGGTGTTATACTGCGACCAGCAATCGCCTCAGCCTGGATGTGCAGTGCTGGGGTGGCTTGGTCGGATTCCCTGACTGAAAATATTGATACCCTGGATAGGGACAGTATTTTATTGACTATAGAGCAATTAAAGGATGCATTCCTTTATATGCGAGATGCACAGAGAGATATCTGCACTCTGGCATCAAGAGTAAGTGCGATGTCCATATCTGCCAGAAGAAGTCTATGGACACGACAGTGGTCAGGCGATGCGGATTCCAAACGGCATATGGAAGTATTACCGTATAAAGGGGAGGAATTATTTGGGGTCGGTCTATCGGATTTGGTAGCCACGGCAACAGCCGGGAAGTCCACCTTTTTACCTCAAGTCCCCTCCCAACAGAAAAAGACGCAGTCTTTTCAGCCGCAGTCCTTTCGTTCCTATAAGAACAAGCGAGCAAAAGGACATTCATATTTGCCCCGAGGCAAAGGAAAGGGTAAGAGACTGCACCAAGCAGCCCCTTCCCAGGAGCAGAAGTCCTCCCCGGCTTCTGCAAAGGCCTCAGCATGACGCTGGGACCTTACAAGCGGACTCAGGGGCGGTGGGGGGTCGCCTCAAGAATTTCAGCGCACAGTGGGCTCACTCGCAGGTGGACCCCTGGAACCTGCAGGTAGTATCTCAGGGTTACAGGTTGGAATTCGAGAAGTCTCCCCCTCGCCGGTTCCTAAAGTCTGCTTTGCCAACGTCTCCCTCCGACAGGGCGACGGTATTGGAAGCCATTCACAAGCTGTATTCTCAGCAGGTGATAGTCAAGGTACCCCTTCTACAACAGGGAAAGGGGTATTACTCCACGCTATTTGTGGTACCGAAGCCGGACGGCTCGGTAAGACCTATTTTAATTTAAATCTGAAATCTCTGAACCTGTACATACAAAAATTCAAGTTCAAGATGGAGTCACTCAGAGCAGTGATAGCGAATCTGGAAGAAGGGGATTTTATGGTGTCCTTGGACATCAAGGATGCTTACCTTCATGTCCCAATTTGCCCTTCACACCAAGGGTTCCTCAGGTTCGTGGTACAAAACTGTCATTATCAGTTTCAGACGCTGCCATTTGGATTGTCCACGGCACCCAGGGTCTTTACCAAGGTGATGGCCGAAATGATGATCCTTCTTCGAAGAGAAGGCGTATTAATTATCCCTTACTTGGACGATCTCCTGATAAGGGCAAGATCCAGAGAACAGCTGGAGGTCGGAGTAGCACTAACTCAAGTAGTGCTCCAACAGCACGGGTGGATTCTGAATTTTCCAAAATCCCAACTGATCCCGACGACACGTCTGCTGTTCCTAGGGATGATTCTGGACACTGTTCAGAAAAAGGTATTTCTTCCAGAGGAGAAAGCCAGGGAGTTATCCGAACTAGTCAGGAACCTCCTAAAACCAGGGACAGTGTCTGTGCATCAATGCACAAGAGTCCTGGGAAAAATGGTGGCTTCTTACGAAGCGATTCCATTCGGCAGATTCCATGCACAAATTTTTCAGTGGGATCTGCTAGACAAATGGTCCGGATCGCATCTGCAGATGCATCAGCGGATAAAATTGTCGACAAGGACAAGGGTCTCTCTGCTATGGTGGTTGCAGAGTGCTCATCTGTTGGAGGGCCGCAGATTCGGCATACAGAACTGGGTCCTAGTGACCACGGATGCCAGCCTGAGAGGCTGGGGAGCGGTCACACAAGGAAGAAACTTCCAGGGCGTTTGGTCAAGCCTGGAAACGTCTCTTCACATAAATATACTGGAACTAAGAGCAATCTACAATGCTCTAAGCCTGGCAGAACCTCTGCTTCAGGGTCAGCCGGTGTTGATCCAGTCGGACAACATCACGGCAGTCGCCCACGTTAACAGACAGGGCGGCACAAGAAGCAGGAGGGCAATGGCAGAAGCTGCAAGGATTCTTCGCTGGGCGGAAAATCATGTGATAGCACTGTCGGCAGTGTTCATTCCGGGAGTGGACAACTGGGAAGCAGACTTCCTCAGCAGACACGATCTTCACCCGGGAGAGTGGGGACTTCATCCAGAAGTCTTCCACATGATTGTGGTCCATTGGGAAAGACCAATGGTGGACATGATGGCGTCCCGCCTCAACAAAAAACTGGACAGGTATTGCGCCAGGTCAAGAGATCCTCAGGCAATAGCTGTGGACGCTCTGGTAACACCATGGGTGTACCAGTCAGTGTATGTGTTCCCTCCTCTGCCTCTCATACCCAAGGTACTGAGAATTATACGGCAAAGGGGAGTAAGAACGATACTAGTGGCTCTGGACTGGCCAAGAAGGACTTGGTACCCGGAACTTCAGGAGATGCTCACGGAAGATCCGTGGCCTCTACCTCTAAGAAGGGATCTGCTTCAGCAGGGACCGTGTCTATTCCAAGACTTACCGCGGCTGCGTTTGACGGCATGGCGGTTGAACGCCGGATCCTAAAGGAAAAAGGCATTCCGGAAGAGGTCATCCCTACCCTGGTCAAAGCCAGGAAGGAGGTGACTGCACAACATTATCACCGCATTTGGAGAAAATATGTTGCATGGTGTGAGGCCAGGAAGGCCCCGACGGAGGAATTTCAACTGGGTCGATTCCTACATTTCCTGCAAACAGGATTATCTATGGGCCTCAAATTAGGGTCCATTAAGGTTCAAATTTCGGCCCTGTCGATTTTCTTCCAGAAAGAATTGGCTTCAGTTCCTGAAGTCCAGACTTTTGTAAAAGGAGTACTACATATACAGCCCCCGGTTGTGCCCCCAGTGGCACCGTGGGATCTCAATGTAGTTTTGGATTTTCTCAAATCCCATTGGTTTGAGCCACTCAAATCGGCAGATTTGAAATATCTTACATGGAAAGTAACCATGCTACTGGCTCTGGCTTCAGCCAGGAGAGTGTCAGAATTGGCGGCTTTGTCGTATAAAAGCCCATATCTGATTTTCCATTCGGACAGGGCAGAATTGAGGACGCGTCCTCATTTTCTGCCTAAGGTGGTATCAGCGTTTCACCTGAACCAGCCTATTGTGGTGCCTGTGGCTACTAGCGATTTGGAGGATTCCAAGTTGCTGGACGTTGTCAGAGCATTGAAAATATATAGTTCAAGGACAGCTGGAGTCAGAAAATCTGACTCGCTGTTTATACTATATGCACCCAACAAGATGGGTGCTCCTGCTTCTAAGCAGACGATTGCTCGTTGGATTTGTAGCACAATTCAACTGGCACATTCTGTGGCAGGCCTGCCACAGCCTAAATCTGTCAATGCCCATTCCACAAGGAAGGTGGGCTCATCTTGGGCGGCTGCCCGAGGGGTCTCGGCATTACAACTCTGCCGAGCAGCTACGTGGTCAGGGGAGAACACGTTTGTAAAATTCTACAAATTTGATACCCTGGCTAAGGAGGACCTGGAGTTCTCTCATTCGGTGCTGCAGAGTCATCCGCACTCTCCCGCCCGTTTGGGAGCTTTGGTATAATCCCCATGGTCCTGACTGAGTCCCAGCATCCACTAGGACGTCAGAGAAAATAAGATTTTACTTACCGATAAATCTATTTCTCATAGTCCGTAGTGGATGCTGGGCGCCCATCCCAAGTGCGGATTGTCTGCAATACTTGTACATAGTTATTGTTACAAAAAAATCGGGTTGTTTATTGTTGTGAGTCATCTTTTCAGAGGCTCCTACGTTATCATACTGTTAACTGGGTTCAGATCACAAGTTGTACGGTGTGATTGGTGTGGCTGGTATGAGTCTTACCCGGGATTCAAAATCCTTCCTTATTGTGTACGCTCGTCCGGGCACAGTATCCTAACTGAGGCTTGGAGGAGGGTCATAAGGGGAGGAGCCAGTACACACCACCTAGTGGTCAAACTTTTAAATTTTGTGCCCTGTCTCCTGCGGAGCCGCTATTCCCCATGGTCCTGACGGAGTCCCAGCATCCACTACGGACTATGAGAAATAGATTTATCGGTAAGTAAAATCTTATTATTAACCACAGCCTAACAGTATCTGCAGCCTAACCCTAACCACAGCCTAACCCTATCCGCAGCCTAACCCTAACCGCAGCCTAACCCTAACCACAGCCTAACCCAGCACAAATAATGCACCCACTAAATAAGAAATCTAGAAATAAAGAGCTAACATCATAATCTAATGAGAGCTCCACCAACAAGTTCTGAACTGTGGCGCTGATAAAAATTCAGCAGCCAATATAGTGTAGCCCACCCAAGGCAGGCGGAATTTCTTTTACTTCTACCAGTAACTGATAGAGGCCTGTTTGGTATATAGTATGTGCAGGATGCATGAGGTGCCATCTGGTTTGATCTCTGATATTTAGGGCCACCAAGACATCTAACGGTACCCATTGCTGGAGAGGGCCAAGCATGGGGTCATGTCTTTGCTCGATCAGAATATGAGGCCCCAGGAACAGTGTGCAATCTGCCCTCCTCCATTCCAGACCAGCAAGGGTAATCTGTAACCAACCCCGCATGTCAGCACCATTGCTGATATTAGTTCATTTTCTTTTAGCACTCTAGCCATCTGTGGAGAATTTGTGAACTTTTGCTGCTGTTTTCTGATTGGTTGGTGGGCTTGCCCAATCAGAATGGTATGTTCCTCCGCAGTCCCTCAGTAGCAGGGCCGGATTAAGGCTAGTGGGGGCCCAGGGCAATGGAGGTTGTTGGGGCCCCCACTACTTACGTTGCTAGCAAAGCCCAGCACCCCCCCACCCCCTTGGCTGTCCGCCTGCAAGGGACACCCCTGGCCGCCCGCAAGATACACTAAACCCCTCTCCCTGCAGCTGCCCACTCGCCCGCAACTGCAAGAGACACTAACCCCCCCCCAGGGACATTCGCGGCAGGCCACCCACCCACAAGAACCACCCCGCAAGACTCACTAACACCCCGTCACTCACGGACTCCTCTGCCTGCTCCTGTTGTAGCAGGGACTTCACCGGAGCAGAAGCAGCAGGGACAGCGCGCCGGATCGAACAGTCACTGTCTCGCGGGACTATCACTATCCCATGAGACTGACTGTGATTGGAGGAGCTCCTCGGCGGACGCTGTTATTGAACAGCTGAGCCGCAGGAGGGAGACTCCTCCACTTGACAGCGGACAGTGTGGGGGCCCCGGGATGGCCGCCTCTTTCGCCCCTGCCTTAATCCGGCCATGCTCAGTAGTGGAAAGAGTTGGATCTGATGAGACCCACTGAGCTACACCTCCCCTCCCCCCTTTTTATAAACACAAAGATTAATCTCTCTTTGATATATTTAATAGTAAAACACCTGAGGGTAGATATCACTGAGCAACCACCTGAACCAAGGGGAGTGTTAAGGACATTTAATAATAACTTGTAACATTATAGGTTGAAGCGCTGATCACTACCATTTGCTGTAGATTTACAAAAGTTTCTAAAATTGAAAAGTGGAAACGTTGCCCTTAGCAACCAATCAGTACTTAGCTATCATTTCTCTATTGCTTCCTAGAAAATGTCAGAGTCTAATTAGTTACTATGGGCAACCTCCACTTGTCTGTTTTGGAAGTATTAGTATACCTACTTCTTTCTGTACATAATATAGAGTGTGGTCCATGTTCTAAACTCTAAACAATTCGGTCACTGTGGGTATGATCTCCTATTCTACATCATGGGCGTATTTATAATGGGCTCAGTGTGGGCACTGCATTTGGCCCCTGGATCCTTGGTGGCACATACCCCACTGCCCGCACCCTTTCATGATACTTAGTTGGCGCAGCATAAATCACTTGGAAAATGGCTTCCTCCTGAAGGTCTGTGCATGCGCAGTCCAGTAATCACCAGGAAAATGGCATGGGCACCATTTTCTTGGCTACTTGTGAAAGCGTAGGCGAGGGGGCCAGCATGAAAACTGCATGCAGGCCCCCCTCTCTGCTAAACCGCCCCTTCTCTACATAATTACTAGTAGATATGATTTTATGCAGTGATAGTCACTAGTTATATCCAGCGAC
This sequence comes from Pseudophryne corroboree, assembly GCF_028390025.1. NCBI lineage: Eukaryota > Metazoa > Chordata > Amphibia > Anura > Myobatrachidae > Pseudophryne > Pseudophryne corroboree. Next base: position 47,732,758 of record NC_086452.1, read on the forward strand.
GGCTCCTTACCTGTCTGGCCAGGGGGGGCTGCTGGCTGTTCTTCTCCTGCCTCCTTAACCCTGCCCTCCCGGTGATTGATGGCTGACATCACCGGAGGCGGGGCTTAAGCCCAGTGGCAACGGAGGTGGGGCTTAAAGCTCCGTGAGCGATACTGCTTATTGTTTTCTCTAGCAACCGATATAGGCCCCTCATTCAGCTTCAGTTTTGTGATTTTAGCAAAACTGCAACGGGCTGCGATTGCATGCTAGGGGCTCCCCAGCATAGGGCAAGGCCGCTCAGCATGCAAATACCCTGCTGCAATGTGACTGCAAAACAATTGCGATCAAATCGCTGTTTTTTAGAAGTCCCCAGCCTCCACAGCCAGGCTGAAAAGGCAGACACAGGGCAGTCATTTTTCGGGTTGCAGTGGCCACGTGTGACATCACACGGCCACCTTGAACCCACCCTGTTTCTATCAACCCGCCCACCCATTGGCAAGTTGATGCCAACGCAACGTCGGGTCACCGCACCGCGAACGCGGCGTTCGCATTGTGAACTTGGCCCAGTTCCTCAGCCCGCACACGCACAGTTCAGGTCCTGCCCATGTGCAGTGCGGGACTTAGCGGGGAAATGCGATCACATATCAGTAGCGATGGCTACTGAATAGGGGCCTTAGTGCGTACACACTGAACAATATTGCTAACGATAATGTAAAGTGATGTCACCCCGCCACCATCCCGAACTTGCGGTTTTGTCCAACATAGCCGAAATGGAGCTGAACGCACAGACAACTATACTATCGTTAACGACTCGCAGAAGCACGCCTCGTTAACAATATAGGGGGTCATTCTGATTTGATCGCTCGCTGCCTATTTGCGCTGCGCATTGATCAGGTGAAAAAATGGCATTTCTGCGCATGTGTATGCCCCGCAATGTGCACGCGCGACGTACGGGTACAAAGCTCTTTGTGTTTGTGCTCAGGTTCTAGCGAAGTTTTCCTACGCACTGGCGGCCGCAAGAAGATTGACAGGATGGGGGCGTTACTGGGGGTCAACTGACCGTTTTCAGGGAGTGTTTGCAAAATCGCAGGTGTGTCTGAAAAAACGCAGGCGTGGCTGGGCGTTCGCTGGCCGGGTGTATGACGTCAAATCCGGACAGGAATAGGCTGAAGTGATCGCAAGCGCTGAGTAGGTTTTGTAGAACTCGGCTGCACATGCTTTCGCACTTGTGCTAAACTAAAACACACTCCCCAGTGGGCGGCGGCATAGCGTTTGCACGACTGTTAAAACTAGCTAGCGAGCGATCAACTCAGAATGACCCCCATAGTGCGTACACAATGGGCAATATTACAAAAATTTAGCTCAAAAGAGTGAAAATGAGCGATATCGTTTCATATATCGCGTAGGGTGTACCCAGCTTAAGTCTGGGAGCGGGGCTTAAGTCCAGCACTGGTAGAGAACAGGCTGGCTTCTAGGGACTGCATCGGCTGCAGTCCATAGAACTCAGATTGCGTAGCTGTAATAACGTGGGCATGGTAAGCATTTACTCTGCTATGGCAGTCCCACGGCAACAAAACACCTTCCAAGGGATTGCCTGTTTGACAGTGATTAACAGGGAGTGCTTCCAATGGGAAACCACTGCCCTGCAAGTTATTATTATTATTATCCTTTATTTATATGGTGCCACAAGGGTTCCGCAGCGCCCAATTACAGAGTACATAAGCACATAATCAAAACAGGAAAACAGTGACTCACAGTTGAAGACAATATAGGACAAGTACAGGGTAACTAAGCATAACTACACCAGTAAACAACATAGAGATAAGTTCCAGGTGGCCAAAAACTGCGAGATTTGGGCAGTTGAGGATTATTAAAGTAAGAAAAGGATAAGCACATGAGGAAAGAGGGCCCTGCTCGTGAGAGCTTACATTCTAAGTTGCAGATTTTACTGGGGGTGCTGCAGTCCTGCAGCCCATAGATAAAATCTGCAAGTGGTTATATTGCAAAGGATTATTGCAACTTTTGTTCTCTCTGATAAACATCAAATAAGACCTAAATTTACCTTTAAAACCTGATTTTCATGAATGAAGCTAATCCGTGATGTTAAATAACTTATCGGTTACGTATCAGTTCCACTGACAAAGCATGTCCTGACTGATATAAAATGCCGGAATCCCTGGTTGCTGCTAAACAGGAAATAATGAGACTGGTATGTTTACACAGAGAATCATTTCACCATAACCCCGGCTTCACTCCACGTTCCTGGATATCATGACTACACGATGAGCCTGTCCCGGAGAGAGTGCTGACGGATCGGATAGGTCAGTAGGTCCTCCGCGCTGTATCACTTCCTATAACTTCTGCGTCTCCAAGGACAACGGAAGTAGATAAATCAGCGAGGGAGAGGCCGCGAGGATATGAATAACTAACAAATCTGGATGAACTGATAATTTACTTGTTTTATATCAAGGGGAGATTTAACAACGTTAAGCCCAGATAACGTCAGAGTAAACAATGGCAGATAAAAATAGCAGTTATTAAGGCTAATGTGAAAATAATCTGTAGTTAGAGAGATATACTGGAGTTGATAAAGCGTCATTCATTATTATTTTTTTTATAGTTTTGTTGCTCTTTGTTCTATTCATAGAGGATAAATTCCTATTTACTGATAACGTAGCCTATTTATCAAAGAATATTTGTGGTGTATCCCTCAGAAGTACACCACATTTTTGGGGGCTCTCCGCAAGAAAATTAAACATAGGGTGTAATTCAGACCTGATCGCTGCTGTGTGTTTTCTCAGATCTGAACTGCGCATGCGTATGCACCGCAATGCGCCGGCGCATCGGACGACTGCACCGGGCATCGGTGCATAGCGACAAAATGGTGCGAAAAAAGCGATCGCACGGGCAATCACAAGGTGACTGAGAGGAAGAGGCCGTTTGTGGGTGGCAACTGACCGTTTTGTAGGAGTGTCCGGAAAAACGCAGGAGGGACCAGGCGTTTGGAGGGAGGGTGTCTGACGTCCGCTCCGGCCCCGATCACCAGGAAACCATCTCGGCGGCTGAGTAAGTCCTGTGCTGAGCAGAAATTGCACAAACTGATGTTTGTGCAGTTCTGCTACACATGCGATCGCACACCTGCACACACCAGATACCCTCTCCCTGTAGGAGGTGACTACCTGACCGCAGGGATGCAAAAAACGCTGCATAGCGATCAGGTGTGAATTACCCCCCTAGAACAGAAAAAGTAACCTTGTTGTTATGCAGTTGCAGATTTCCATGTGAAAGTGTACCATTAGCACATAAGAGGTGTTTTCCAAGCAGCAGCCAGGTGACAGCGAAAGTCATTATTATTATTATTATTATTATTATCCTTTATTTATATGGCGCCACAAGGGTTCCGCAGCGCCCAGTTACAGAGTACATGAATAATCAAACAGGAAAACAGCAACTTACAGTTGATGACAGTATAGGACAAGTACAGGGTAAATAAACAGTTACATCAGCAGATGACACTGGAATAAGTATCAGGTGGCAGAGGACTGCTGGATGTGGTGCAGTTGAAGATTATTAAAGTAAGACAAAGGATAAGCACATGAGGGAAGAGGGCCCTGCTCGTGAGAGCTTACATTTGTACCCCAAGGTTCTGTCCTTGGTCCTCTCCTCTTCTCTCTCTATACGTCCTCACTAGGTAAGCTCATTAGTTCTTTTGGTTTCCAATATCATCTCTATGCTGATGACACCCAAATCTATCTTTCCTCTCCAGACCTCTCCCCTGCTCTCCTCACTCGTATCTCCAACTGTCTCTCTGCTACCTCTTCCTGGATGTCCCAGCGCTTTCTTAAACTTAACATGTCTAAGACCGAACTGATCATCTTTCCTCCCTCCCGCATAACCTCACCTCCTACAATCTCATTATCTATTGATGGCACTACTATCTCCTCTAGCCCCCAAGTGCGCTGTCTTGGCGTAATCCTTGACTCCTCCCTCTCCTTCAAACCACACATTCAGCACCTCTCACAAACCTGCCGTTTTCATCTAAAAAATATTTCCAGGATGAGACCCTTTCTGACCCAGGATGCTACTAAGACTCTTATCCACTCACTGGTCATCTCCAGACTGGATTACTGTAATCTCCTCCTGACTGGCATTCCTGACAAACACCTCTCTCCACTCCAATCTATCCTCAATGCTGCTGCCCAGCTCATTTTCCTCACCAAACGCACTACGTCCACCTCTCCTCTCTTACTAGACCTTCACTGGCTCCCCTTCCCTTTCAGAATCCATTTCAAGCTTCTCACACTCGCTTACAAAGCCCTCACCCACTCCTCTCCCATCTACATCTCTGATCTTATCTCCCTTTACATTCCCACACGTCCTCTTCGCTCTGCTAATGCACGACGACTTTCCTGCCTACGGATCACCTCCTCCCACCCCTACCTCCAAGATTTTTCACGTGCTTCACCACTTCTCTGGAATTCCCTACCTCTCCCCCTCAGACTCTCCACCTCTCTACAACACTTGAAACGGGCTCTCAAGACCCACTTCTTCACCAAACCCAGCCAAATCTCATCCTAACCCTCTGTTCTACACTCTCCATGTACCCCATCTGTGTCACCCCTGTCTGTCTACCCCTCCCCTTTAGCACTACAGTTAGTGGAAGTGAGGGGGAGGTGGAGTCATGAGAAGAGACAGAGAATGAACGGTCAGAGAGGTAGGAAGACAGCCAAGAGAGGGCAGTGTCACGCAGACCAATGGAGTGAAGGATTTGCAGTAGGAGAGGATGGTGGTCCACAGTGTCAAAAGCAGCAGAGAGATCAAGTAGAATAAGTAGAGAGTAGTGTCCCTTAGATTTAGCAGCATGGAGGTCATTGCATACTTTTGTAAGGGCAGTTTCAGTGGAGTGGAGAGGACGGAAGCCAGACTGGAATGGGTCAAGTAGTGAGTGTGAGGAAAGAAAGGCAGTAAGGCGGTTGTAGACAATACGCTCAAGGAGTTTGGAGGCAAAAGGGAGGAGAGAGATGGGTCGGTAGTTGGAGAGAGTGTTTGGATCAAGGGTAGGTTTTTTAAGAATAGGAGAGATGAGTGCATGCTTGAAGGCAGAGGGGACAGTGCCTGATGAGAGGGAGAGATTGAGAAGGTGGGAAAGGTGGGAACAAGCAGAAGGAGAGAGGTAGCGGAGAAGGCGGGAGGGGATAGGGTCAAGTGGGGAGGTGGTGAGGGGACAGGAACGAATGAGGGCCATGACTTCCTCTCCAGTTGCATGGGAGAAAGAGGTCAGAGTAGGTGGGAGGGATGGGGAGGGGTGGTAAGGGATGGGGGAAAGCTGGCTACTGATGGTCTGGTGTGATGTGATGTCCTTATGTATGGAGTCAATTTTGGATTAGAAGTAAGTGGCAAAGTCAAGAGCAGAGAGTGAGGAAGGGAGACGAGGTGGAGGTGGGCAGAGGAGTGAGTTGAGAGTGGCAAAGAGGCGCCTGGGGTTGGAAGACTGGGAGGAGATGAGGTTCTTGAAGTATGACTGTTTAGCAAGAGAAAGGGCCGCACTGAAGGATGAGAGCATAAGTTTGAAATGGAGGAAGTATGCCTTAGAGCGTGATTTCCTCCAGTGTCGCTCAGCAGTACGTGAGCATTTTTGCAGATATCTGGTGCATTTGGTCTGCCAGGGTTGAGGTGTTAATTTGCGAGGGTGAATAGTGGTCGGTGGAGCAACAGAGTCAAGAGCAGAAGTAAGGGAAGCATTGTATATGGAAGTGGCTTGTTCAGGGCATGAGAGAGAGAGAATAGGAGAGAGAAGTGAGTCAAACAGGGAGGAAAGGAATGTGGTGTCAATAGCCTCAATGTTACGCTTAGTGATGGTAGCCTTGGGAGGTAGAGATGGGGAAGTCGAGAGAGATAGGTTAAAGGAGAGCAGGTGGTGGTCAGAGAGGGGAAATGGGGAATTGGAAAAATCTGAAATATCACAGCGGTGAGTGAAGACCAGATCCAGTGAGCTCCCATTCACATGGGAGGGTGAGGAGGTCCACTGGGAGAGACCAAGTGAAGAGGTGAGGTTAAGGAGTTTAGAGGCAGGGGATTGTGTGGGGATGTCAATAGGGATGTTGAAATCGCCTAGGATAATGGAAGGAATGTCAGAAGAGAGGAAGTGAGGAAGCCAGGAAGCAAAGTTGTCGATGAATTTGGAAGCAACGCCAGGGGGGCGGTAAATGACAGCTACTCTAAGATGGACTGGTTGGAAGAGGCATATAGTATGGACCTCAAATGTAGAGAATGTAAGGGATGGTTCTGGTGGTATGAGCTGGTAGGAGTAACTAGAAGGTAAAAGGACCCCAACACCACCCCCATGGCGACCCCCAGGTCGGGGTGTGTGTGTGAATGTGAGGCCCCCAGCAGAGAGAGCAGCAGGAGAAGTAGTGTCAGAGGGCGTAATCCAAGTTTCAGTAATGGCTAGTAGGTGGAGGGAGTTGGAAATGAAAAGGTCATGAGTGTTTGTTACAAACAGATCTGGCATTCCACAGGGCACAGGATAGGGGGTATGAGTTTGTGGGAGAGATGTGAATGAGATTATCAGGGTTGCTGAAGCGATGAGGAGAGATTAACTTTGAGTGCAGGGATGATGAGAGAGTAGTGATGGTGCGGGTGCCAGAGCTAGGAGGGGAAACTGCAGGAGGTGGGCAGGGAGGGAGGTCAGTGTGATGTGGATGGGGGTGTGGGGAGGTGACAGGGAAGGGAGAGAGGGAGCAGGGTTGAGTTGTGGGGTAGCAGGACCATGCGGTAGACGTGAGTGAAAGTGGGGTAACAGGAAAGGAGGGGAAAGTATGCAGAGAGATGGAGGGGAGACAGAGGAGGGGAGGGAGCAGGAGGTGTAGGAGACCAGGGGGGAAGGATAAAGACGCATGATTAGGTAGACACTGAGTAATGTGGGGAGTATAAGAAAGCCTTGACATAGTGTTTAGTAGGTAAATAGGTTGAGGGAAAGTGGAAGTAGGAGTGGAGACTGTAAGGAATTCAGAGTTGAACAATTGCAGAAATGCAGATTAGAAAAGCAGTGTCGGCTCAATGGGTGTAGATTTAGTATGAAATTAATCAGAAGTGTAGATAAAGTGGGTGTTGAGATGTATTTGGACCGTATGTAATAAAAAGATTGTGAGGTTTAAGAAACAATGGTGGTTCTGTAAGATTTTTTAGGTGTTTGTAGGTAAGATTGCATTGGTGCAGCTGTGCATGAAAAACAAAATTCCAATAATATAGATACAAGCATTTGTTGGTAAAATAGATGGTTTATGAAATGTCCAAGTAAGGTAGTTCCGTGCTATTTAATCAGATGCAACAATCAGGAGGTGAGTGGTCTGAAGAGTAAGTGACTCACATTTGTTATTAGTTCCTCTGGTTTCTTTGTTTTGTTAGATTGGTGTGCTTCTGTTTTCCTTCTTTAACTTTGTTTGAACGCTGTTGGAACGCTGCAGTTGTGTGTCAATTTTATCACGCTTTGATAAAAATGCACGCTTAGATCATAGATGCACAGCCAAACGGCTTTGCACAGCCTACATCATTGGATTTAAGTAGAGGACTAATACAAGTGAAACCAATAATTGAAATCTGTAACCACACCCCACCCCCTCAAGTGCCAGGCAATAAATTAACTTAGAAAAACAACCAGGCATTCCACAAAGATTAAACTGGGTCTATATCATTCTAAACTAAAAAAAGTACTTCAGAATCACATACTATGCAATAATGTTTCAATTTGCATTACCTAGCAGAATCAGCTTGGCCTATACAAATATATAGTGCAGCAGAATATGTTGGTGGTTGTAGTCAATCAATCAATCAATCAATCAATCAATCAATCAATCAATCAATCAAGTTACCTAGCAGAATCAGCTTGGCCTATACAAATATATAGTGCAGCAGAATATGTTGGTGGTTGTAGTCAATCAATCAATCAATCAATCAATCAATCAATCAAGTTACCTAGCAGAATTAGCTTGGCCTATACAAATATATAGTGCAGCAGAATATGTTGGTGGTTGTAGTCAATCAATCAATCAAGTTACCTAGCAGAATCAGCTTGGCCTATACAAATATATAGTGCAGCAGAATATGTTGGTGGTTGTAGTCAATCAATCAATCAATCAATCAATCAATCAAGTTACCTAGCAGAATCAGCTTGGCCTATACAAATATATAGTGCAGCAGAATATGTTGGTGGTTGTAGTCAATCAATCAAGTTACCTAGCAGAATCAGCTTGGCCTATACAAATATATAGTGCAGCAGAATATGTTGGTGGTTGTAGTCAATCAATCAATCAATCAATCAATCAATCAATCAAGTTACCTAGCAGAATCAGCTTGGCCTATACAAATATATAGTGCAGCAGAATATGTTGGTGGTTGTAGTCAATCAATCAATCAATCAAGTTACCTAGCAGAATCAGCGTGGGCCTATACAAATATATAGTGCAGCAGAATATGTTGGTGGTTGTAGTCAATCAATCAATCAATCAAGTTACCTAGCAGAATCAGCTTGGCCTATACAAATATATAGTGCAGCAGAATATATTGGTGGTTGTAGTCAATCAATCAATCAAGTTACCTAGCAGAATCAGCTTGGCCTATACAAATATATAGTGCAGCAGAATATGTTGGTGGTTGTAGTCAATCAATCAATCAATCAATCAAGTTACCTGTAGATGACAAGAAGAGACGCCAATTCACAATCGATATCAGCTGAAGATAAATGAACGCTGTTGGAACGCTGTGTGTCAATTTTATCACGCTTTGATAAAAATGCATGCTTAGATCATACATGCACAGCCAAACGGCTTTGCACAGCCTACACCATTGGATTTAAGTAGAGGACTAATGAAGTCATATGTCGGAACAATTGGTGTTGATTGTGCGAGGCATCCGGAACACTTAGCGGTGAAAGAAAATACTTTGGATTGAAACTGATATCTAAATCTAGAATAGAATTAGCGAGAGATCTGATCTCGTTCCAAAAAAGAACAAGTTTTGGCCAGTCCTACCATGAATGCAAAAATGTTCCAATACCTGTTCCACATCTCCAACACTAATTGGAAACATTGGGGAGCATTTTATTTAATCTCTTAGGAACATAATACCATCTATAGAAAGGTTTATATGCTGTATGGGGTATGGCGGTATCTGCAGACATTAAGTGCCCCAGATACCGCTTCTGGGGATGTAAGATGCCCACGATGTGTGGTCAATGCGGCGCCCCTGGCTTTATCTGCGTTTCTATCTATTACATAGAAAACCGATATCCTATACAATGTATGAACAGTCTTTGTCAATAAACTTCATTGTTCTGAACACACTTTAGTGCAGCCGAGGTGACAGCTCTCATCTATTTTAGGGGATTTAACATGGCAAACTATATTTTTTATTGGTTTAGAATCTAGAGTTGTTTATTGAAATTAATTACAAAATTCTATATGTTAGAATTAACGTAGTTTAAACTGTTAAATGCCACAGATGTTCATGCATGTACTGTATATATATAAAACACTATTCCACGGCACTCACCTATTCCTAGATTTGGGGTGCAACATGGTTTGTGGCCACATTGTTTAAATATAAATCACAGGGGCTCTGCACTCACTATATTAAATATCAATAACAAACAGGGACCCCACTATACTACAGGTCCTGCTCTATTGCTCAAAATTATTTTCATGATAATTATTTTGAGCAATAGAGTAGGACCTTTATATAGTAGTGGGGTCCCTTGCCGGGGCCTGCAGGCTTAAATGCATTGATCAATACATGAACTAAAACTCCACTGTTTATTATTGTTAGTTAATATAGCAAGTGCAGGGCCCTTGTGAATTATATATATACATATATATATTTGCACTACTGTGCAAATTTTATAGGCAGGTGTGAAAAAAATGCAGCAATGCTTTCAAAAATAGAAGTGTTAATAATTTACTTTTACCAATTAACAAAATGCAAAGTGCATAGACAGAAGAGAGATCAAATCAATATTTCAATATCTAAATCAATTCACCCTTTGCCTTTAAAACAGCATCAGTTCTTCTAGGTACACTTGCACACAGTTTTTGAAGGAGCTCGGCAGGGAGGTTGTTCCAAACATCTTGGAGAACTAACCACAGATCTTCTGTGGATGTCGGCTTGCTCAAATCCTTCTGTCTCTTCATGTAATCCCAGACAGACTTGATGTTTAGATCAGGGCTCTGTGGGGGTCATATCATCGCTTCCAGGATTCCTTGTTCTTCTTTACGCTGACTATAGTCCTTAATGACATTGGCAGTATGTTTAAGGTCGTCGTCCTGCGCAGAATAAATTTGGAGCCAATCAGATGTATTTTTTTTCTAAATAAATGTTTTTTTTTCTGGTAACAAAACAATATTTCCCCCTTTTTTGGAGGGCTTGATTATAATGCCCTGCCATTGAGATATTTCTCACAGTGCCTTTCTTTCCCCTTTAGCTAAATTAACATTATAGGTATGCTGGTGATCACACCTTTTGAAGAGTTGGAAACAAGATCTTGATAGACTTTTGCAGAGGGACAGATCGTTTTTTTTTTTTTCTCTCTCTTTATTTTGCTCTTGTCATAAGGTTGTGGGACATCGATCATAGTAGAATCATTTTGATATTCTAGATCTTCCACTATTAACGAAATGGGGAGGTCATCAATTGTCAGATTATACATCAGAAATAATTTCTTGTTCTCTTAAAAGTTGTTTGATAAAAATATTTTTTTAACGTATCTTTCTTATGAAGAGATGAAGATCTTTGTCGCTGTCAAATCTGTCAATTTTCTCAGTGGAAGAGAAGGAAAGACCTCTACAGTATGTAAAAGACTAATCTGGTCCTTCTTGAGAACTTTGTAAGATTAATGATTTTAAGAGAGTCATCTGTTGTAGCAATATGACTCTATATCAGTTTTTATTCCCTTTTATCTTCTGTGATCCCATGGTGCCTCTCTCCATTTGTTAGGGTCTCCTGCCCTGTGCTGCCACGTCGTCATGGCAACCGGGAGACAAGTGCTAGCGGAGTAACCTGAGCGCAGCTGATACTCCGGTTCGGGTCGTTTGCTGTGCAGTGGTTACAGGCAGGGGATCCGGTGCTGGTTTTTGTGCTCACAGTCTGTGAGGTCTGAGTGGGGCGTGGACAGCACCTGCTTTATAAGGCCTCTTCTCAGATTAAGCAGATGCTGCTGAATCTTTGTTGGTTAGTCAGTTCCTGAAAATTAGCCAGTACTGTGTAGCTTTGTATTTGTTATTGCTTACTGCAAATAGGCCTGGGGATTTGGTACTACACTCTGCCAATCCAGACCTAGCAGTAAGACTGGAGTCAGTCGTTTAGCCTGCTGAGGTTCTTTTGCTATTCTGTGAACCCAGCAGGTTTGTGGCTGTACTTTCAGACCTGCATGCTTAATCCTCTCTCACTGTGCAGGGCGTCCATGTGTCAGTTTAGTGGCAGTAATCTGAACCTGGGCCCTGCAAGTGAGAATTAGGATTGTGGAGACTCTCCTTGTGCCTACTATTCCATCTCTGACCAAGGAGTTTGCTGCTACACCCGTTGGTAACCCTTTAGGGTTTTGCTGTTGCCCTTAGCAACAGCATTTCGGGTTCTCTACGTATTAAAACACAACATCTTGCTTTTTCCATCTTAGCATTTGTAATACTAGGGAGACACCCAGTTTCTTAGCCTCTGGGCTTCTCTGTTCACTTTGTGTTGGTTTTGTTACCCTATCACTTTCTGTGTACGTGATGTCATATTTCCCAGTCTGTCTGTTAGTTCATTTGTTTTGCATCCCTCTCTGTTCAGACACCAGTACATTCCTGCAGGCACTGGTGTGCATAACATATTCAGCAGCCCAATACTCCTGTTGAAATTTTGTGGGAATATGGAGCATACCCCTCAAAATACGTTGCAACAGGTGGTCGATCAGGTGCAGGTCCTGACTCGTCAATTTAGTGATTTGTCCATTAAAATGCACACCTCCCAGGCCGCTGGTGGAGCTCCCGCAGCAGCAGCACCTTCAGGGGTTAAGGAGCCGAAAGTAAATCTTCCGGATCGTTTTTCTGGAGATCGCTCGCAGTTCTTTTGTTTCAAGGAGAGCTGCAAGCTATATTTCCAGCTTAGGCCTCAGTCTTCTGGGTCAGAGATTCAGCGGGTGGGCATAGTGATTTCCTTGCTACAAGGAGACCCACAGGTCTGGGCATATGGGTTGCAGCCTGACTGTCCGTCGCTTAAAAGTGTTGATGCTTTTTTTACGGCACTGGGCATGTTGTATGATGACCCTGACAAGACGGCCTCAGCCGAGGCTCAGATTTCGATCCTTAAGCAAGGGCGAAGGCCAGTTGAGGTTTACTGTACGGAGTTTCGGAGGTTGGCCCATGATACCCAGTGGAATGACCCAGCCCTGAGACACCAGTACCGAAGAGGTCTTTCTAACCAGATAAAAGACCAACTGGTACAATATCCCTTGCCTGATAGCTTGGATCAGCTCATGCAGTTATCCATCCGGGTGGATAGACGGCTGAGAGAGCGTAGGCTTGAAAGGGAGACCGAGGTTTCCTTCTTTCCCAAGGGAACCTCAGACTCTGAGGAATTTTCCGAGGAGCCTATGCAGATTGGGGCTACCCGCCTCTCCTCGCGTGAGAAGATGCGGAGGAGACAGCAGGGGTTGTGTTTGTACTGTGGGAATAAGGGTCATGTGGTAGTATCATGCCCAGAAAAGCCGGAAAACTTCAGGGCCTGAGGGTGATGGGAAATATCCTGTCAGGCCAGAAGTCAGAATTTCCCAAGAAGACTTTTATCATTCCGGTGACCTTGAAGATCCTCGGTCAAACTGTCAAGACTGAGGCCTTTGTGGACAGTGGGGCCGACGGGGTTTTTATGGACCGCCAATTCGCCCTGAAACACTCTGTTTCCTTAGTACCCTTGGCGTCGGAAATTGAAATTTGTGGGTTAAACGGGGAACCATTATCCCAGGGTAAAATTACCTCTTGCACTAGCCAGATTTCTTTGTTTATTGGAGCCACACACTCTGAAAAATTGTCCTTTTATGTGACTGTCTGTACTTTTGCCCCATTGGTGTTGGGGTTACCCTGGTTAAGGGCCCACAAACCTCAATTTGACTGGGTCTCTGGGGAGATTCTTAGTTGGGGTACTGATTGTTTCAGGAGTTGCTTGAGCCTTCCAGTCAGGCTCTCGCAGCTAAGTTTGCCAGGATTGCCAGGGTGTTATGCAGATTTTGCGGACGTGTTCTCCAAAAAAATTGCAGAGGTACTACCTCCCCATCGCCCCTATGACTGTGCCATTAATTTGTTGCCGAATGCTAAGCTTCCCAAGAGCAGGTTGTACTCCCTGTCACGTCCTGAGACTCAGGCTATGGCAGAGTACATTCAGGAGAACTTGGCTAAGGGATTTATCAGACCTTCACAGTCTCCAGTTGGGTCGGGGTTCTTCTTCGTGGGTAAAAAGGACGGTTCATTGCGACCCTGCATCGACTTCAGGGAATTGAACCGTATCACGATTAAAAACTCATACCCACTGCCTCTCATTTCGGTCTTGTTTGACCAGCTTCGTACTGCCACCATTTTTTCTAAGATTGACCTACGCGGTGCGTACAATCTAATCCGAATAAGAGAGGGGGATGAATGGAAGACTGCCTTTAATACCCACTCAGGGCATTATGAATATTTGGTGATGCCTTTTGGGCTCTGTAATGCCCCGGCAGTCTTCCAGGATTTCATGAACGATGTGCTCAGGGAATATTTGGATAGATTCTTAGTCGTATACTTAGATGACATCCTAATCTTCTCCCATTCCCTGGAGGAACATCGGAAGCATGTACGCTTAGTCCTCCAGAAACTCAGAGACCACCGGCTTGGGGCGAAGCTGGAGAAGTGCGAATTTGAAGTTCAGCAAATCGCATTTCTAGGATATATTATCTCCCCAGAAGGTTTCCAAATGGAGGGTTCCAAGGTACAGGCAGTCCTGGATTGGGTGCAGCCCACTAGTTTGAAGGCGCTTCAGCGTTTCCTGGGCTTTGCGAATTTTTATAGACGATTTATCGCTGGATTTTCGTCTATAGTGGCGCCCTTGGTGGCACTCACTAAGAAAGGGGCGGATGTTGCTCACTGGTCTTGTGAGGCTAAAGCGGCTTTTGCCCGTCTCAAAAGGGCATTTGTTTCGGCCAAGGTGCTGCGACACCCAGATCCAGAGCGTCCTTTTGTGGTGGAGGTGGATGCCTCTGAGATGGGTATTGGGGCAGTGCTTTCTCAGATGGGAGTGTCTGATAATCGCCTTCATCCCTGTGCTTACTTTTCCCGTAAATTTTCGCCTGCCGAGATGAATTATGACGTGGGTAACCGGGAATTGTTGGCTATTAAGGATGCACTCGAGGAGTGGAGACACTGGCTTGAGGGGGCTAAGTTTGTGGTCTCAATTCTCACCGACCATAAGAATTTGGCATATTTAGAGTCAGCGAAGCGTCTCAATGCCAGGCAGGCACGATGGGCTTTGTTTTTTGCTCGCTTTAATTTTTTGATAACATATCGCCCTGGGTCAAAAAACATCAAGGCTGATGCGCTCTCGCGGAGTTTTGCTCCAATCCAAGAGACCACCGAGGAGCCGTTGCCCATTGTGTCCCCATCATGTATTAAAGTGGGCATTACCGAGGACCTCTTGTCATTAGTCCTTAGAGCACAGGAGCAGGCTCCTCCAGACCTTCCGGTAGGTCTTTTGTTTGTGCCTCCTAGGTTAAGACAGCGAGTGTTCCTGGAATTCCATGCCAAGAAGTCGGCAGGTCACCCGGGTATTGCCAGAACTCGGGAGTTACTATCTAGGGCGGTGTGGTGGCCCTCGGTGGCTAAGGATGTGGATCAGTGGGTTCGGGCATGTGACATCTGTGCCCGAAATAAGACTCCTAGAGGGGTTCCTGTTGGCCCATTACATCCACTCTCTATTCCATCTAAGCCATGGACCCACATTTCAATGGATTTTGTGGTGGACTTGCCCAAATCCTCGGGGATGACAGCCATCTGGGTTGTCGTTGACAGGTTTTCGAAGATGGCGCACTTCGTTCCACTGGTTGGGCTGCCATCGGCCAGACGCCTGTCTGAATTATTTATGCTGCATGTTGTGCGTCTCCACGGGTTGCCACTTGATGTGGTCTCTGACCGCGGATCCCAGTTTGTGGCCAAATTCTGGAGGGCATTTTGTTCCGATCTCCAGATTTCTGTCAGCTTGTCGTCAGGCTACCATCCGCAGTCTAATGGGCAGACTGAAAGGGTGAACCAGTCCTTGGAGCAGTTCCTCAGGTGTTATGTCTCCAAGTGTCAGACTGACTGGGTTGCTCATCTGTCCATGGCGGAGTTTGCCTATAACAACGCGGCTCACTCTGCTACAGGGATATCTCCCTTCCTTTGTGTGTATGGGCATCATCCTAAGGCCAATTCTTTTGACCCCCTGGACTCCACGCCTGGTGGTTCCTCTGTCGTTTCGGTCCTTAGAGGTATTTGGAGGAAAGTGAAGAAAGCCCTTGTGTCTGTGTCATTAGTGACCAAAAGGGTTTTTGATAAGCGGAAAAGACCCTGCAGCTTCAAATTAGGAGACTTCGTCTGGTTGTCTACCAAGAATTTGAAGTTGAGACAGCCATCTTATAAGTTAGGCCCCCGGTTCATCGGCCCTTATAAGATCACCAGGGTTATCAATCCAGTGGCATTTCAGTTAGATCTGCCCCGTTCTTTGGGTATCAATAAAACATTTCATTGTTCCCTTTTAAAACGGGCGATTAGTAATCCTTCTTCCAGAGGAAGACCTTCCCCTCTTCTGATACGTGGCCAGAGGGAGTTTGTTGTTGAAAGGATTCTTGACTCCAAGATGGTTCGGGGTCGGCTGTCATTTTTGGTGCACTGGAAGGGGTATGGCCCGGAGGAGCGGTCGTGGGTGCGCAGTTGTGATCTTCATGCCCCCAGACTGATACGCTCTTTCTTCTCGCAGTTCCCCGATAAACCCGGTGGTAGGGGTTCTTTGACCCCTCGTCAGAGGGGGGGTACTGTTAGGGTCTCCTGCCCTGTGCTGCCATGTCGTCATGGCAACCGGGAGACAAGTGCTAGCGGAGTAACCTGAGCGCAGCTGATACTCCGGTTCGGGTCTTTTGCTGTGCAGTGGTTACAGGCAGGGGATCCGGTGCTGGTTTTTGTGCTCACAGTCTGTGAGGTCTGAGTGGGGCGTGGACAGCACCTGCTTTATAAGGCCTCTTCTCAGATTAAGCAGATGCTGCTGAATCTTTGTTGGTTAGTCAGTTCCTGAAAATTAGCCAGTACTGTGTAGCTTTGTATTTGTTATTGCTTACTGCAAATAGGCCTGGGGATTTGGTACTACACTCTGCCAATCCAGACCTAGCAGTAAGACTGGAGTCAGTCGTTTAGCCTGCTGAGGTTCTTTTGCTATTCTGTGAACCCAGCAGGTTTGTGGCTGTACTTTCAGACCTGCATGCTTAATCCTCTCTCACTGTGCAGGGCGTCCATGTGTCAGTTTAGTGGCAGTAATCTGAACCTGGGCCCTGCAAGTGAGAATTAGGATTGTGGAGACTCTCCTTGTGCCTACTATTCCATCTCTGACCAAGGATTTGCTGCCACACCCGTTGGTAACCCTTTAGGGTTTTGCTGTTGCCCTTAGCAACAGCATTTCGGGTTCTCTACGTATTAAAACACAACATCTTGCTTTTTCCATCTTAGCATTTGTAATACTAGGGAGACACCCAGTTTCTTAGCCTCTGGGCTTCTCTGTTCACTTTGTGTTGGTTTTGTTACCCTATCACTTTCTGTGTACGTGATGTCATATTTCCCAGTCTGTCTGTTAGTTCATTTGTTTTGCATCCCTCTCTGTTCAGACACCAGTACATTCCTGCAGGCACTGGTGTGCATAACACCATTCTCTCATATCGCTTTTCTTCTCCTCCCTTCCTCCCCATGCCTGTCCTGATTTTGTATTTTCTAAATTTATATCTCAATTTAAATCTCTCTGGGTTTTGTAAAAAAATAAAAAAAACCATTTGTATTCTCTCTGGAAGATTATGGGTAAGAGTTCAATTATGTTATGATGTGGGGTGTTGTTCCTTTTGAATATTCTATTCTGTGAGTAATCACTCTTGTCCCTATAAAATTTCCTGTGCTTCCTCTTAATACTCTCATTCTCCTCAATACTCCTCTACTTCTCTTTTGTATTTATAATACATATGTTGAAATTTGTCCAAGGAGTCAACATTTTTGTTTTTTCACCCAAGGTAGTTATTTCTTGTGTGACTTTACTGAGTATAATTTCATCATGTTTTATTAAGACCTTTATCGGTTCTTTGGAGAATTATGTTAGTATAAACTCCCATTCTTTTCTAAGCTCATTATTGGCTGTTCAAAAGAAGGAAATCATTTTGGTCTGAAACCTCTTGGAATCATATCGCTTTTTAAATGGTCAAATGTGGTTTGATTCCACCACGTCCTACTTTGCTTCATGATTAACTGGTTTAATGTAAATAAATCTTCTGTCCAGTTTTTATTGGTCTGATTATATTTACTGAATGGGTCCAAATATTGTCTCCCTATTATTTTTAAAATTTCTCTTGTCTGTCCTCTAAATCTTTACTAAAGCTGCATACACACTAGACGACGTCTGTGAGTGACGTCGTCTAGTGTTTCCCCTCCCGGGCTGGGCGGTCGGCGGCCGTCCGTACACACTGAGCGATAAAGCCCTGCCCCCTTTCCAGTATTCAAGCTGTGAAAACGTATGCCAGCCCGCGAATCCCCGCCCCTTCCAGTGGAGCCCCACCCCTTCCCATGAAGCCCCACCCCCTCTTTCGCCGCCGCACCGGGTGTCCAAGAGGTGAGTGACGCCTCTGATTGTAGGAAATACTTTTCATCATTTACTTCTTTAATAACCCCCCCACCCCCTTTATTCATCTTTGACCTGTAGTGAAATGTTTTTGTTGCCAGATATTACGTTTCCCTATGGTCCCGCAGCCACAGTTTGTGCATTCTTTCTTATCGCTGTTATTTATTTTTTCTTTATTAACCTTTTTTGGGGCGTTAACACCAACTTAATCTTTATCACTTTGAAATTGGGAGCAATCACAGTAATAAAATTAAACTGGGTATTAAAAACAGGCATGGGATAGGAGGGCCCTGCTTGTAATCTTACACGCTATACAGCAATGGCGGTCATTCCGAGTTGATCGCTAGCTGCATTCGTTCACTGTGCAGCGGTGAGGCAAAATAACGGCACTTCTGCACATGCGTATGCGGCGCAATGCGCACGCGCAACGTACTATTACAACGAACGATGTAGTTTCACACAGGGTCTAGCGAAGCTTTTACGTCGCACTGCTGGCCGCAGAGTGATTGACAGGAAGTGGGCGTTTCTGGGTGTCAACTGACCGTTTTCAGAGAGTGTTCGGAAAAATGCAAGCGTGTCAGGAAAAACGTAGGCATGGCTGGGCGAACGCTGGGCGTGTTTGTGACGTCAAAACAGGAACTGAACAGTCTGAAGTGATCGCAAGCGCTGAGTAGGTCTGAAGCTACTCTGAAACTGCACAAAAAAATTTTGTAGCCGCTCTGCGATCCTTTCCTTCGCACTTCTGCTAAGCTAAAATACACTCCCAATGGGAGGCGGCATAGCGTTTACACGGCTGCTAAAAACTGCTAGCGAGCGATCAACTCGGAATGACCACCAATATTCATTTGATAACTGAAGATATATGATGTACAGTAGATTGCAGATTGATCTTCTGAGGATCTTCCCCCATTCATGGTCCTGATCAGAAGAGTGAAGAGAGCAAGGTACCAGGCACTTCTCATTAAAGTTATCTTGTGTGGAATGTATTGCCCAGCCAGCTGCAATACATTTACCCACAGGTGCACGGGGCAGAGTGGTGGTTGATGCTGTATATGGATGGGCATTATGTAATGTATTTGTCATTATGTTTCCAATGCTGGGTTAATGTTTATAATATGCCAGGTGGGTGACATGTAATAAGATGATTTGGACATCAGCTCGCTAGCAAGAGATGCCCATGAGGATTTATTAACAAAACCTGTAAAACGTATTTCAGCGTCACCATGGCTGGAGGTTAGCAAATGGAAAGCACATTAACAGCCCATTGTTCTACTTCAGATGGTGCCATTGTCGTAACTAGTCACTCATTAGGCTCACAGTAGGTGAGTTACCTGTTCTATATCACCCGGGGGAAGGTGAGGAGATTTGGCCACAGATAGTCCCACACATAACTGAGTGACTGAGGTGGGTGTATAACAAGTTCTCCTCAGGGAAAAAACTGGGTGTTCATTATTGGGAATGACTGAAAAAAACCCCGCTCTGGTTAGAATAATCACACCCTCAGGACTTTGTAAGGAAATGGGAACAATTGGTCCTTTTCTGGTTTGCATGTTAATAATTACGATGAATATCCCTATGTAAGGCAGTATTATGGAGACAAGTCAGTTGTTGTTTGTTGCGGGGAAAGGTATGCCATGATTAAGGTCCATTGTGGGATCGAAACGTCGGCTGAACTGACTGCATTATGTCACTTTACTGAAAAATAAAATTGGTACTGTCACTGCTTGAAGACTGATGAGTGCCCTTCCTTAAGAAATGTATGGATTCTAACCATTGGATGGACGATTTTCTCTTGTGGTGTCCACAGGAGTACCCCAACTGTTGGTGATATTGTATGTAATGCGATTGCAAAGGATTCGTAAATGCCATAAAAATGGGATAAAAATGCAAAAAACAGGGGGAAGTGGTAATCGCAAAAGCAATAGTTTATCGCATTTTAATTTAAGCCAGCTCAACATTGATACATAAGCCAAATTAAAATACAATTCAGATGCACAATAAGAGTTGTTAAAAACCTGAAAATGACAGGTCAATTGTGCGAATAATGATACTCTGCCCAATGTCACATATAAATGTGGCTTCCCATTCCAGGTACAAGTTTATTCAGGTAACACAGTCCATTTAGAGAAAGTACAGGACCAAGGCAGGACACTCCATTGCTCTTACACCTTGCATCCACCCCTCCCTATTCTCATCTCCATTCTAAGTCTCCTCCCTCCCAGCTATGGCAAAGAGCCGACTCCTGCACCTGAAGAAGCACTTCATCTACCTCGTGGTCTACTTACCCACTTCAACTGGTGACTGCTGGGCAGGTTTAGCTTGCAATAGGTGATAGGTGATGTGGACTTTCCAGATTGTGTTTGCAAAAGTTGGCACTGGTGTAAATGGTGCGGTCTGGCATTGGAGTTGTACCACTTCCTACCATGATGGTTGTAAGGGCATATGAATGTTCTGGGCACTCAAAAGTCTTTCTTGCCCTGGATCTTTTCTTCTAAGGTACTCAGAGAGCTGCTGATGTTCTGTGTCAGGTCATTCCAAAAGTCCAACAAAGTGTGCGCGTGTTTCAGCTTGCGCGTTTCACCTCTTAAAGCCTTCTTCAGGGATACTGTGGTATGTAGACTTATAACCGTTTCAAGCTCAGTTGGTTTAGCATCTGTGTGCACCATGGTGTTAACAGAAATCTGCAAATTTAATCCTAGTTGTCAAAGGGGTCTTTCTAGAATGTAGCTGATGATGCCCTTCATGTTTCAAATGTGTTGCATACGGTCGGGCATTATGCAAGATGTACTTTCTGACAGTTAATCTTTTATGACAAAAAAATAAATAAGAAATTCTAGTCTTAACTCACATCTGGATCCATTTGTACGTCCACACAATACAGATATACACTTTCAAGAACCAACTAAATCAGATAATAACTACAATGTGTGGTGCAATGTATGGGTTTGTTTAGAGTCCTGGAAAAGTGTGTATAGCAGAAAATAAACTGTCCAAACACTGACTCGTGTTTAGGAAATCCATTCATAATAACTCAGTATCCCGTCAGATACACAGCCTCAAAATATCCATTCTCCGGCAGTTCTGCGGGCGTCTATGTTGACATTGCTAAGTGACCACCTTGTGGGGTTTATATACAATAACCCTCGCTGGCTGCCTGCTTCATATTACTGTGAGCACAGATGTCTTCAGTCTGTGCCCGCATTCGGGTGATGACACCGCACTGTATTAACACACAGAAGTAGTGAAATATATTGTTTATTAGAGATGGTAAAGGTGGCGATGGCCCCTTAATAAAAAAGGGGAAAGAAGTATACTTCTAATCAATGTTCTATGGGGGTCATTCCGAGTTGTTCGCTCGCTGCCGATTTTCGCAGTGCATCGTTTAAGTGAAAAAACTGCAAAAATGCGCATGCGCATGGTACGCAGCGCGCATGCGCTAAGTACTTTCACACAAAACTTTGTAGATTTACACAAGCTCGAGCTACGTTTTTTCCACGCTCGAGTGATCGTAATGTGATTGACAGGAAGTGGGTGTTTCTGGGCGGAAACTGGACGTTTTCAGGGAGTGTGCTAACAAACGCAGATAAAAACGCAGGAGTGGCTGGAGAAACGGGGGTGTGGCTGACCGTACGCAGGGCGTGTTTGTGACGTCAAACCAGGAACTAAATGGACTGAGGTGATCGCAGTCTAGGAGTAGGTCTGGAGCTACTCAGAAACTGCAGGGAATTATTTAGTAGCAGTTCTGCTAACCTTTCATTCGCACTTCTGCTAAGCTAAGATACACTCCCAGAGGACGGCGGCCTAGCGTGTGCAATGCTGCTAAAAGCAGCTAGCGAGCGAACAACTCGGAATGACCACCAATATTTCTTATTGCTACCAAAGTATACTGTAACAGCTGACGTCACTTGAAGGACTTGGAGAAATTAAATAAATAATTAACTTTAACTTATATTAAAGGTTCATTATCACCTTCTCCCTTGACTGGAGGACATAGCCCTTTGAACACTTTTTCCTACGGCTGTTTGGCTCAACCTACAGTATATGCAAAAGTGGCACTTACAGTATCTCATGTTCCAAACTTCTATTTTCCTATAGAGTGTAGGCTTGCAGGCAGTGCCCTTGTTCTATAATACCCCTTTCACACCGCACAAATAACTAAGTATCGATGCGGCATAAAGCAGTGTTATACCCGGGTTGTATACCGGGTCAATGGCAGCGTAAACGGGCTCCCGGGTCGATGCGACCTGCGACCCGTTCACTACAACAGGGAGAGGCGGCAGGGAGATGATCTCATCTCCCAGCACCGCCTCCGGATGCGGATGTGAGGTGATAAAATCGCTCATATTAGCACTGTGATAATTGATTATATCGCAGGGATGTATCAATTATTGCATGCAGGGACAGAGGCCGCCGTCCCCTGCTCATCTCCAGCCGTGAACTTGTCTATCACTCCCATTGTGCTTGACAGGGACAGACCATACAGGATTATTAAATAGATGTTAATAATAATAATAATAATAATAATAATAATAATAATTTATCATATGTCACAATTTATTATTTTTTGCAGCTTTTAATGGGATTTTTCATTTTTGGACACAGGGGTCATCCCTGGACCCCCTTCTGTTACCCAATGTTGGGGTCATAATACCCCAAACCACTGAATATAACACAGCTGTAGAGCTTTGTTGAAGAATACTGCATGGATTACATTGAGCAGGGCCGCATAGACATCAGGTGGGAGTGGGTACTTGGGTGTGGCCATTGGAGGGGGTGTGGCCACTGGAGGGGTCTTGGTGGCCATGCCCTTTCATTGTGTACATCCCTATGTCACGCACTGACTCTCCACACCCAGGCCCTTTACAGAGGCCTTGGCCCAAGTCAGTTATTATAATCTTGCCACACTCAATCCGCATCCATTACAATGTATGATGTAGCACAAAACGTCTTCAGGACTCAGAATGGGTCCTGTCCAATAGAAGACCTTATACCTTATGTGCTAGAAAGGGGATAGTACCGGAGGAGGGGGCTTCTGACCTTAGTAACTAATAGCAGTTACCAACCTGATATTTCTATCACTGTTGAGAACTCTACAATCAGCCCTACACGACAAGCTCGCTGCCTGGGTGTCATACTTGATTCAGAACTGTCCTTTGCTCCCCACATTCAGTCTGTCTCAAAATCCTGTTACATGCATCTAAGAAACATATCCAAAATACGATCAAACCTTACACAAGACACTGCTAAAAGCCTAATCCACGCTCTCATTATCGCCCGCATTGATAATTGCAATAGTCTTCTTACTGGTCTTACGAAGAAGAGACTCTCACCATTACAATCCATTCTGAATGCAGCTGCGAGGCTAATATTCCTCGCTAGACATTCATCGTCTGTAGACCCACTTTGTCAGTCCCTCCATTGGCTACCTGTATTCTACCGTATTCAATATAAGATACTGTTACTTACACACAAGACCATTACTATACTACACCAACGTACATCTCTTCACTTTTCCCAAAATATCTCCCAACCCGACCCCTTCGCTCTTCACAAGACCTGCGTCTCTCATCCACACTCACTACTTGCTCCCATGCACGATTGCAGGACTTTCTTTGGGCAGCACCCACTCTGTGGAATGCCCTACCACGTACAATAAGACTCTCCTAACCTCCTAGTCTTCAAACCTTCAAGCGTTCCCTGAAAACTCACCTATTCAGACAAGCTTATCAAATTCCAGAACCGCTCACATAACCTTCATAACTCTCCTATCCAATTATATCCCCACAGTACTGTCCACACATATCCTCCACATATTTTCTTTCTTCACTCTCCTTTCCCCTGAACCTGGTTCATCACTGCTGTGATGTGATATCATGCAGCCCACCAAGAACCTTTACAATCTGGTGAACAACTATGCAATAGATTTTCCCTATCCTCGTGTATCAATGCCTATTTCCCCATAGACTGTAAGCTTGCGAGCAGGGCCCTCCTCCCTCTATGACTGTTTGTTATTACCCAGTTTTGTCTTCTAATTGTATCCAGTTGTAAAGTGAAGCGTAATTTGCTGCGCTATACAAGAAACTATTAACCTGCTAACTTATGATTCATTATCCATGTCTGCCTCCAGTGATAATAAGAGACAGGTCTAAGTACATTGCTACAGAAAACAACACATCTCAGAATCATTTCCACAGTGGAAACTCCACTCACATACACTGAAGCTCAGAATTTTGAGATCCTTGTAATAAAGTGAATTAAAAAAAATTAAAATTATTATTCCACATTAAATATCACATTTACTAATATCAATTTTACCATTTTCAGATCTCAACATTGTAAATGATGACAGTCAGTGTCGACATATGCAATTAAGGGTAGGCTGCAATTAGGGTTGCGTTAGGGTTAGTTTTAGGTCAAAATATCAGTGCCAACATTATGGCTGTCGACATTCACAATGGTGACATTTTGAAAATGTCAACATTATTTCAGTGCTGACATTGTAGATGTTGCCAGGTCATCTATCAACATTCGGGACATGTCGGCATCCTGCATGTTGACATTCAGATCATTTCGACCTTAATGTGTCGACATAACAAGTGTCAGCATACTGAATGTCAATATATACCCAACCTACTGACATAATTAAGGAGGTGACAGTGAGGCGTGCCCATTCCCATTTTCCATAGTAAATGATGGTGGGGTTAAATTACAGCTCAAGTTCGTCCCTGATCGGGGCTATAAATTCCGACACCCCCGCTACATACAACAAAAGGTAGGGAGCACTATGGAGTCACCCCACTAATGCATACCTCTCAACTGTCCCAATTTTCAAAGGATAGTCCCGATTTTTGGCCACTGTCTCAACTGCGGGCTGCACCCGAGGGACTGGGCTCATGCCAGCAGCTCATAGTGCGCTGGCCATGCCCCGTCAATGACGAAAACAGGAGGCGTGGCTTACGATGGCATTATTTCCATGAAGCCACATCCCCTTTTACAGAGGCCACTCCCCATTTTCAGGAGATGCCCCGACTATGTAAACGTGACTGGAGGTATGCTGATGTGCCATTCAGGGCCGGATTAAGCCTTGGGGGTGCCCGGGGCACTTAAGACAGGGGGGCCCCAGTGGAAGGTGGGTCGATGTATATTAGATTGTGCATACCTCCCATCATGTCCCATTTCAGGAGGGACAAAATGTTCTCTACCTGAACTTCCCTCTTAATATATGATTGATGTTGTCAGGAATCGACTCACCACAGTTACATCTGTCCGTCGGTGCGGACTCCGTCCGGGGTCCCTACGTTTTGCTGTCACCCGACTCCCTGTTGCCGGACGTCATTCTAGGCCTGGGAGCACTCCTGTTGTCAGCGGGTGTGAGAGCACGCCGCGTTCCCGCCGGGCCGCGACATGGGCGCCGCCATGACAGTCTCCATCAGCCTGAGTACGGCGGCCAATCCGGAGCTTGGCCGCACCTCCTTGTTCCACTCCAGCCAATGTCTGCACACCAGGGGGTATATCAGGAGCTGCAGGATGAGCCTGTGGTTGTCCTGAACTTTGTGTCACTCCTGCGACCCATGTGCCTGGATCCTCCGTGTTCCTGGTTACCTTCCTGGATCCTCCGTGTTCCTGGTTACCTTCCTGTTCCTCCGTGTTCCTGGTTACCTTCCTGCGTCTCTGTGGAACTACAAGCATCAGCAATCCCTGCGTTTACTATCTGGCTCCACACCTATCTACATCCACAGTGTGCTTCAGCCTCAGCAGTAGAGACTCTCTCTCTCCAGGTGCATTTCATCACCTTACCTGTGAAGCAGCTTGCTAGCTGCCTGTGCCTCATCAACTGCACTGTGAACTGTTACCAAGTCTCCTGCATCTGCTACCAGGTTTGCTACCATATATCACCATCTCTGCTGGCTCCACGTTTTAAACAACTCTGGCTCCCATACCAGTGACTTTATCCATCATACTGTCATATTACATTTGCCATAGACTCTTAGCTTTTACGCTGCACCATTATCATTGCATTCCTTACTGTTTATTTCTGCTGCCTTATTGTGTGAACTTTTCTGTTAATAAAACATCATTGCGACCATGCGCAGAAACCCAATCCAGCCTCCTCACTTCTTCCATCCTACCTCCACTGACCCACTAGCGCCCCCTCCGGGGACACGAGCTAAACCAAACCTGACAGTAAGTTCAGGACCGATGGACTCGGACGGTGGTCAGAGTGTGGGGTCAGGGGCCTTACAAAATCTGGTCTCCCGCTTGGATGGTCAAGAGGCTGTGCAGCAGCAGATGTTTCAGTTCCTGCAAGGAATGTCCTCCCGGATTGATACACTGCAACAATCCCTGCCTAGTGTACCTGCTTCTCCAGTTCCAGTTACCCCAGCACCTGCAAGTGCTGTGAGCTCTTCTATGTCGGCTGCATCAGCTCCAGTGTCACGCTTGCACCTGCCCGTGCCCAGCAAATATGATGGCAGTCCGAAGCTATGTCGCGGGTTCCTTAACCAATGTGAAATCCAGTTTGAATTATTATCACACAATTTCCCCACGCCAAGATCCAAGGTTGCCTACATTATCTCACTGCTCTCTGGTTCTGCCTTGAGTTGGGTGTCTCCTCTGTGGGAACGTGCTGACCCTCTGATGAACAACTACGCTGAATTCGTTTCAACCTTCAGACGTATCTTTGACGAACCGGGTCGTGCAACATCAGCCTCTGCAGATCTTATTCAGCTTCGTCAAGGTACCCGGAGTATGGGCCAATATGTCATCCAGTTCCAGACATTAGCCGCAGAGATCCAGTGGAATAACCAAGCCCTGGTAGCAGCCTTCTGGCATGGACTTTCGGATCGGATCAAGGATGAACTGGCAACCCGTGATATCCCTGAGCAATTGTGAGCAATTGTCTGAACTAATCTCTCTGTGCATCAAGTTGGACTCTCGCATTCGCGAACGCAACAGTAAGCATGCTCGTAGTGAGCCTCGCAAGTCAAGAATGGTACCTTCAGTACAATTTCAGCCTCCACCTTCTGATGAGCCTATGCAAATTAATAGGTCCCGCTTAACTCCTGAGGAGCGGTCAAGAAGACTCCGTGAGAGACTGTGTCTTTATTGTGCGGCTACAGGTCACCAGATTAATTCCTGTACAGTGCGTTCGGGAAACGCCAGATCCTGACTTGTAAAGGAGGAGTCAAGTTGGGATCTTCTAAACAAGCTCCTTCAAATCAAGACCTTATTCTTCCTGTGACTTTAGAGACTACGGCTGGACTCCAATCTGCAACTGCGTTGGTGGACTGTGGAGCCGCGGGAAACTTTATCACTCAGGCTGCAGGAGATAAGTTTCATTTGCCTGTCTGCAAACTCTCATATCCAGTCTACATTACTGCAGTGGATGGTAGCCGAATTTCCAAGGGCTATATCTCTCACCAGACCAAGCCAGTGGTACTGGGAGTCGGGTTCCTGCATTCTGAATAAATAAAGTTTTTAGTTATTCCTCAGGCAACCCAGGAGATTGTGTTGGGTATGCCCTGGCTCCAACTACATAATCCGCGGATTGATTGGTCCACGTTACAACTCACTTCCTGGGGTTCACATTGCCGTCAGTCCTGCTTAGCTCAAGTTTACCCTATAAGGTCTTCTGAAGTCAAGTCCCAGTCAAGTCTTCCTGTGGCCTACCAAGATTTCTCTGACGTCTTCAGTGAAAAGGCTGCTGATGTTCTGCCGCCCCATAGAGAGTGGGATTGCCCCATAGACCTCATTCCCGGCAAAAAACCACCTAGGGGGCGTACGTATCCGTTATCTGTTCCTGAAACCGAGGCGATGAGCGATTACATCAGGGAGAACTTACAGAAGGGATTCATCCGCCCCTCATCTTCACACGCTGGTGCGGGCTTTTTCTTTGTTAAAAAGAAGGATGGAGGATTACGTCCATGCATCGACTACCGGGGTCTCAATGACATTACCATCAAAAATTGCTATCCATTACCCCTCATCACTGAGTTGTTTGATAGAGTCAAGGGAGCCCGCATCTTCACCAAGTTAGATCTCCGCGGTGCCTATAATCTCATCAGAATCCGTAGTGGTGACGAATGGAAGACAGCTTTTAATACTCGAGATGGTCATTACGAGTACCTGGTAATGCCATTCGGGTTGAGCAATGCCCCAGCAGTATTCCAGCACTTCGTTAACAAAATCTTCCGTGATGTTCTGTATAAGTATCTTGTAGTTTACCAGGATGATATCCTTATCTTCTCCCAAGATATCTCTTCTCATTGTCTACAAGTCCGTGAGGTCCTCCGACGTCTTCGTGAGAACCGTCTCTACGGCAAGTTGTCCAAGTGTACTTTTGAAGTTTCTTCCATACCCTTCCTGGGGTATATAATTTCCGGATCGGATCTCCAGATGGACCCGACAAAGTTGGAAGCTATTGCCAATTGGTCCATTCCGAATACTCTCAAGTCCATTCAGCGATTCCTGGGATTCGCTAATTATTATAGGAAGTTTATCCGAGGATTCTCAACTCTCATCGCTCCTATTACCAGCTTAACTCGGAAGGGGGCAGATCATTCCAACTGGTCAGAAGAAGCTTTAGCCGCATTTTAAAAAATCAAGCTGGCTTTCATGTCTGCTCCAGTTCTGTCTCAACCAGATGTTAACAAGCCATTCGAGTTGGAGGTGGATGCTTCCACAGTAGGAGTTGGAGCTGTTCTCTCCCAGAAGGGAACTGATGGGAAGATTCACCCTTGTGGATTTTATTCTCGTAAATTCCTTCCTACAGAAGCTAACTATTCCATTGGTGACCAAGAACTACTGGCGATCAAGTTGGCCCTTGAGGAATGGAGGTATCTCCTGGAAGGGGCCAAATTTCCATTCAACATCTATACGGATCATAAAAATCTGCTTTACTTAAAGGCAGCCCAGTGTCTTAATCCTCGCCAGTCCCGGTGGGCTATGTTCTTTTCTCGTTTTAACTTTAAGCTTCATTTCCGCCCAGGTTCCCAGAATATCAAAGCAGACGCTTTGTCCCGATCTATGGAGTCCAAAGAAGGGACGTCCGATCCAGTTCCGCATTCCATCCTGAATCCAGTCGTATTTGCTTCATCTCAAGTTTCTCCTGCTCCGCCTCCTGGTAAGACTTTTGTTTCCCCAGAACTGCGTCCCAAGTTGCTGTCTTGGGCTCATCAGTCCAAATTCACTGGGCATCCTGGTGTCCTAAAGACCTTCAAGTTTCTCTCCGAGACATACTGGTGGCCGAAGATGAAAGTCGACATCAAAGACTTTGTGGCATCCTGTCCTAAGTGTGCGCAGCACAAGACTCCTCGTCAGTCTCCAGCAGGTCAGTTACAGCCATTATCTATTCCCAGCCGTCCCTGGTCACACCTGTCCATGGATTTAATCTCCGACCTTCCCTCTTCTCAAGGATATAATACCATCTGGGTTGTGGTTGACAGGTTTACCAAAATGGCTCATTTTGTTCCTCTCCAGGGTCTCCCTTCTGCCCCAAAACTTGCTCAAATCTTCCTACGGGAGATTTTCCGTTTACATGGACTGCCCACTGAAATTATATCTGACCGTGGAGTTCAGTTCGTGGCAAGGTTTTGGAGAGCCCTTTGTTCTGCCATGCAAGTCAGTCTCAAGTTTTCGTCGGCTTACCACCCTCAGACAAATGGGCAGACAGAGAGGGTAAACCAAGAGTTGGAAACCTTTTTAAGACTTTATGTTTCATCTTCTCAGGATGACTGGTTGGATCTGCTTCCGTGGGCCGAATTTGCCCACAACTTCCGCTACCATACTGCTACAGAAACAACTCCATTCTTTGCTGTATATGGGCAACATCCTCGTGTTCCGGATTTTCAAGACCTTCCTAACATCGATGTTCCTGCCGCCACTGTTGTTTTGGGTCAGTTCTCTTCAACCTGGAAGAAGATTCATGCTTCCCTCAAGAAAGCTTCCAGTCGTTATAAGTTCTTTGCTGACCGGAAAAGACGCGCAGTTCCTAGCCTGAAGCTTGGTGACAAGGTTTGGCTCTCCACTCGGAACCTCCGTCTTAGAGCGCCATCGATGAAGTTCGCACCACGCTTCATCGGTCCCTTCACCATCGAAAAAGTCATCAGTCCTGTGGCTTACAAACTCAAATTGTCTCCTTCATTACGAATTCCTAATGCCTTTCATATCTCTCTCCTCAGACCGTTAGTCCTGAATCGCTTCCAAAGAGCTCTTCCAATTGGTCCCAGAATACGAACCCAGCAGGGCGTAGAGTTTGAAATAGAGAAGATTCTGGATTCTCGTTGCCGGTACGGTCGTTTGCAATACCTCATCGACTGGTCCGGTTATGGTCCTGAGGAGAGAAGCTGGGTGAATTCTTCTGACGTCCATGCTCCAAGGTTGGTCCGTATCTTCCACAGAACTCACCCTTCCAAGCCACGTGGGTGTTCGGTGCCCACCCATAAAGGAGGGGGTACTGTCAGGAATCGACTCACCACAGTTACATCTGTCCGTCGGTGCGGACTCCATCCGGGGTCCCTACGTTTTGCTGTCACCCGACTCCCTGTTGCCGGACGTCATTCTAGGCCTGGGAGCACTCCTGTTGTCAGCGGGCGTGAGAGCACGCCGCGTTCCCGCCGGGCCACGGCATGGGCGCCGCCATGACAGTCTCCATCAGCCTGAGTACGGCGGCCAATCCGGAGCCAATGTCTGCACACCAGGGGGTATATCAGGAGCTGCAGGATGAGCCTGTGGTTGTCCTGAACTTTGTGTCACTCCTGCGACCCATGTGCCTGGATCCTCCGTGTTCCTGGTTACCTTCCTGTTCCTCCGTGTTCCTGGTTACCTTCCTGCGTCTCTGTGGAACTACAAGCATCAGCAATCCCTGCGTTTACTATCTGGCTCCACACCTATCTACATCCACAGTGTGCTTCAGCCTCAGCAGTAGAGACTCTCTCTCTCCAGGTGCATTTCATCACCTCACCTGTGAAGCAACTTGCTAGCTGCCTGTGCCTCATCAACTGCACTGTGAACTGTTACCAAGTCTCCTGCATCTGCTACCAGGTTTGCTACCATATATCACCATCTCTGCTGGCTCCACGTTTTAAACAACCTGGTTCCCATACCAGTGACTTTATCCATCATACTGTCATATTACATTTGCCATAGACTCTCAGCTTTTACGCTGCACCATTATCATTGCATTCCTTACTGTTTATTTCTGCTGCCTTATTGTGTGAACTTTTCTGTTAATAAAACATCATTGCGACCATGCGCAGAAACCCAATCCAGCCTCCTCACTTCTTCCATCCTACCTCCACTGACCCACTAGCGCCCCCTCCGGGGACACGAGCTAAACCAAACCTGACAGGTGTCACCTGTGTTGAACTATTTAAAATTGATAAGAAAGGTGTTTTAACACAGGTGTTTGCAATCATAAATGAAGAAGGAAGCCCAGGTAAAGAGGATTTTGTCCCCTCTGAAATGGGTCATGGTGGGAGGTATGGATTGTGTATATTAAATTTAAACCAATGGTGTAACTAATAGTTTAATAATGCCCGGGTACTGTTTATAGCTCCACCTAATTGAAAGACAACAATTTTATACATTTTTCTTGTAGTGGAACAAAGACAACTTAAACAACCTTAAAAATACACATGGAAAAATAAAATAATTTATCTAGTCACATGCAAACCTGTGCATCATAGCATCAGCCTTTGTACTACTTACACACTGGGACAGGACTCAGGAGGACTCCATGTGTGTGTCTTTTTCTCTAGACCCAAATGGCTTCGTTGCATAAAAGTTTACACAGGACTCAGACACCCAAGCAGGGAGGAGGAGAAGCTGGTATCCCTGTGGCACTTACAGCTCTCTCCACCCTCCTATCTCTCCTCTGATCAGAAAGCTCTGTTGGTAGCTAATGAAACATGATCTTCCTGTGTCTCTGCCTGCACTGCATACTGTCCTGCTCACATTCTGGCTTCTGGTTCTGCTGCTGCTTAAGAGGGAAAGCTAGTGATGTCAGTGTGCTTTGGCCGGGGGGTCCCTGACACAGGGGGGCCCGGGGTACAGTATGCCCTGCATCCCCTCCTTAATCTGGCTATGTCTCCATGTAAAGGGCCAGGGGATTCATTAAAAATTTATGTAAAGTAGAAAATCACATTCAGTTAATAAATAAAACAAAAATAAAACTCACAGGACATCTATATGTAATTAGGCCAAATGGCAACAGTCCTACTAATAATTATTGATAAATTCAATGCACACATAACAAAAGAGTAATTGAAAAACAATATACGTTCAATTTAAATGTAATTAATCTTAAAACTGGTTATAATATTTAAAATATAAATGTACAAACTTCTGAGCAGCGAGTTCATTGGTAAGGATCAACTTTCCTTCGCTTTAAAAGTTGTATATTATAAACGTATTTTTATACATCTATCCCCGGGCAGCGCGCAGAACCCCCGCCGCGTGCCTAGAACACTTCTCACATCTCTATGTCATATCAAAATAAATGTCAGGGGCTGGAGCGTGTATGTTTATTATTATGATAAATAGTGTTTCGATGGCAGAGGTCACATGACACCCCCGAGCCTAGCCCATCTGCATTCTCCGCTGACTTGGCGCACCCTATTTAATGTATACTGAACCATATGGTAAAAGTAAACATTCTTTATACATTTTTATTTTCTATCATTTATTGTTAAGTCCTTGGCTCTCTAGTGTAATCAGAGGCTGCGTGTTTCTGAAAACTTTACATGTTGAAATAGAGCCAAGTCAATAGAAAGAACTGGAATTGCAATAAAGTTTTGCTGTAGATACCGTACCCTAGAGAAACTACGTTGCTGGTTTATGGCAGGGCACTCGGAGACTTACGGGAAGATTCAAGTAAGCATGAGTTTCCGTGGAAACCTCACGCGATGTGCGCTGCTCACATTGCGGTACTTACAGGATGAAAGCCTTGCCAATTTCTGCTTGCACCTCGAGATTTAGATAACGTGCATTACATTAGTGTGAAAGGTTCTGATGGAGTCTTGCCGCTAATTGAATCTCCCCTTTACATGTATAGCCAAGGATTGCACAAGCCTGTGCTATTAGGTGAAGGCTATACCAAATATAATATCAGAATCTTCCTTAATTGCATGGTTCATGAAATGTGGCATCACCTTCAGACCATGGGGGTCATTCCGAGTTGGTCACTCGGTATTTTTTTCTCGCAACGGAGCGATTAGTCTCTAATGCGCATGCGCAATGCCCGCAGTGCGACTGCGCCAAGTAAATTTGCTATGCAGTTAGGTATTTTACTCACAGCATTACAAGGTTTTTTTCTTTGTTCTGCTGATCATAATGTGATTGACAGGAAGTGGGTGTTTCTGGGCGGAAACTGGCCGTTTTATGGGTGTGTGCCAAAAAACGCTACCGTTTCTGGGAAAAACGCGGGAGTGGCTGGAGAAACGGAGGAGTGTCTGGGCGAACGCTGGGTATGTTTGTGACGTCAAACCAGGAACGACAAGCACTGAACTGATCGCAGATGCTGAGTAAGTGTGGAGCTACTCAGAAACTGCTAAGAAGTGTCTATTCGCTATTTTGCTAATCTTTCGTTCGCAATTTTGATAAGCTAAGATTCACTCCCAGTAGGCGGCGGCTTAGCGTGTGCAATGCTGCTAAAAGCAGCTTGCGAGCGAACAACTCGGAATGAGGGCCCATGCCGTAATGAGGGGTGGACAAGAGGTACCTCTGCCCAGAACACAGGGTCGTCAGATAGCTGGCAGCGATGCATTTGGCATGTAGGGTGCCTGGAAGAACACCCCGCAGCCTAGAGAGCCTCTCCAGAGCATCCTTGGGACGGTCTGGATGCTCCGCCCCTTCCTAGTCTCGTCGACCCAGGAGGCGGGGTCTGTACAGGGCAGAACATTGTCCTTCTACGGCCCTGCCTTCAGACTACTTACATTTGTTTCCATTTTATATATTATCTTATCTCTTGCAACTTTTGTTAAATGCATTGCTTTTTCTTTCTAGCTTTGTTCTGTGCTCTTTGGACAATAATTTGTATCATCAGGGGGAGTCACTGATTGTGTTGGTCTGGAGTATAACAAAAAGCTGCTCTCTTGATTTAGGGGGTCATTCCAAGTTGATCGCTCGCTAGTAACTTTTTGCAGCGCTGCAATCAGGTTAAAACTCTGCAAAACTGCGCATGCGTATGCACCGCAATGTGCAGGCGTGTCGTACGGGTACAAAATGGATCGGTGCTGGGCGATGGATTTAACGAAGAATCCATTCGCACAGCCGATCGCAAGGTGATTGACAGAAAGAGGGCGTTTATGGGTGTCAACTGACCGTTTTCTGGGAGTGTTTGGAAAAACGCAGGCGTGTCCAAGCGTTTGCAGGGCGGGTGTCTGACATCAATTCCGGGACCAAAAAGACTGAAGTGATCGCAGCGGCTGAGTAAGTCCAGACCTACTCAGAAACTGCACAAAACTGTTTTTGTACTGCTCAGCTGCAAAAGTGTTCGCACACTTGCAAAGCAAAAATACACTCCCCCATAGGCGGCGACTATCTGATCGCAGCGCTGCAAAAAGTTGCTAGCGAGCGATCAACTCGGAATGACCCCCTTAGTTCTATCCAATGCAGGGAGCACAGCAGAGTTGTGTTGTTTCCCAGGGCAGTGACCACAAATAAGTCCACCTAACTATATAAAATGATGGCTGAAAAGCGCAGGGAATATATTTAATAATAGTATGAGCAGAGTACATGTAAGACAACACCGTTATGCAACCTGTAGGAGATCAGTATGTTTTAAATTATGCTTTGTGCAATATGCATGTTTTAAGGGGAAAAAAAAGAAAAGCCCTGCTTTATGCTAGCCTCGATGTCGGATTCACGCTTCACGCTGGCTGCCTTCCTCCTAGAGTTCTCCTGCGCTATGGTGACAAGGCTGGGGACCAGCGACTTAGCAGAAGCATGACTCGGATACGGAGTCCAGCATACAGCATCTGCAAACTATGCAGCTCAATATGACATGGGGGGTGATTCAGACCTGATCGTAGATGTGCTAAATTTACTAATTTAGCACATCTTTGATCAGCTTCCCTGACATGCAGGAGGACGCCCAGCACAGGGCTAGTCCACCCCACATGTCAGGCCCTACCCCGCCGCACAAGTACAAAAGCAGTAGGAGTAGCTCCCAACCAGCGTAGCTCCTGCGCGCTGGCAGGGAGCTAATCGTTGCTGACTGGGTTGCAGCGGCTGCGTGTGACATCACACAGCCACCATAGCCCCCCCCCCAACGGTCCGGGCACACCTGCGTTGCTCGGACCGCACCCCCTAAACGGCGGCCAAATGCTGCCATCCCGCCCAGTGACTGCCTCTGCCTGTCAATGAGGCAAAGGCGATCGCAGGGCCAAGACAGCCGTCGACTGTCTGCCATGTGCCGGCACACTGCGGCGCCGGCACATGCGCACTTCAGACCTGATTGCTGCTGTGCGAACACGCACAGCAGTGATCAGGTCTGAATTAGCCCCCATGTGCACTGCAGGGTGGGAAGATGTAACATGTGCAGAGAGAGTTAGATTTGGGTGGGGTGTGTTCAAACTGAAATCTATATTGCAGTGTAAAAATAAAGCAGCCAGTATTTACCCTGCACAGAAACAAAATGACCCACCCAAATCTAACTCTCTCTGCACATGTTACACAGTATCTGCCCCCCCCCCCCCTGCAGTGCACATGGTTGTGCCCCCACTGCTAACAAATTTGCTGCTACGATCAGGTCTGAATTACCCCCATGGTTCTCCCAGAGGGGGCGCATAGGGGATATATAGAATTTGTTTAAGTTTTAATTTTTTAACACTCGCACTCTTGATGGGAGAAAGCACTGAACAGTAATTCATAGTGATCCTAAACCTGCAATATACATCTTTATTACCTGATTTACGAGACTTGCTTCAGTACAGGAAGATTGATTTAAGCCAGATTTGGGGTGAGATAGAGGGGAAATGCCCTGACCTCTTTAACAAAACACATGAAGCAATAATTGTGTAAGCGGAATTAAAGATATTTATAATTTATAGCTGTACCTACTTATAAAGCAGATGAATGAATCACATCCTATCAAGTCATTGACCAACAGTCTAATAAATTACTGCTGACATATGTTATCTACAGTGATTAGTGCTACATATCTGTGATAGGAAACGTGTTTTCTTTGGCGCTGAGATTGTGTGTGGAACCTGGATGTATACTTTATTCATGTGTCGCCCTTACAGTGTGCCCGTTGCCTGACCATGGAGGAGGACCATTATTCATTAGCTTGCGGGGCTGTCAGAACAGAGAAGCATGACCTACCGGTAGGATTACCACCTCATCCCTTTAATTCTGGACTCATATATATTACACAGGTTCTGTGGCTGGCTGACTTCAAGACTCCATTTCACCTGGTTTTAATCAACCACAGAACCTGTGTAATTAATATGTGGCCAGAATTAAAGGGATGAGGTGGTAACCCTACCTACCGGCCCGCTGAGAAATCATGTGTAGTATATATTTAAATGCAGCACGATAATCATTATCAGAGCCGGGGACAGTCTCAGGTTTAAAAGATTTATGCCAAGACATTTCTAGACAAGGGAAATTCCCTGTTATTTAATGCCGACCAACTGAAGATCGCAAATTCCATATTTACTGCTTGTGAGACACAAAAAGGGGCGGGTTGAGATGGAAAGCCAGTCTGGGAAATTTCCGGAAGCAGCCCTAATGGGGTCTGTTGAGGGGGTGGGGCCTGTTGAGGGGGCCGGATCCCTTCTCATAGGGCCTAATTCTGAGTTGATGGCATTTGCGGCCTTCCTTGCACCTTTTGCTGCAGTTATGTTTGTAATACCGCTGCAATGCCCTTCCCTGGTGTACATCTGTGCTTCCTAATATACAAGGACTGAGATGACCCCTGTCAGTGTCTACAGATGCTGCAGTCATGTGGGTCTTTAGATGCCACCATCGGTCGCACCATTGTAACTATCACCAGCTCTATGCTAGGTGCTGATCAGCCATCTGAGTATGACCTCCAATGTGAGTGATTCAGCATCTCCTGAGTTTCCATTGTACCCTTTGTCACAAGCACAGGTGGGGGCGCCGAGACTATTAGGCTACAGAGAAGAGACTATAGCCAAACGCACCCTCCACAGCCACAGCCCGGCGGTGACAGAAGTAAGCAACAGCAGGAGACACCTTAACCTACAGGAGACACCTTAAGCTAGGCAAGGTACTCTCATCAGGACAGCTAAGGAGGCAAAACGAAATACAAAGGACCACTGCAGCCTTAAGGAGGCAAGGTACCCAAGTCAGGGCAGCAGCAGCCGGCACAGGTACTGAAGCACAAATTACCCCACCAGCAGGCTACAAAGTACCCCACCAGCCGCAAAGCACACAGCCCTGTCATTATCGCTACACAGTTTTTCTTTTTTTTTGCGTGTGCAGTGTATCAATTTTTAGCGCTCGCTTATGGGGGTTTTAGATGCTCCCCTTTGAGTATTACTTGCGAATTTAGGGGGTAATTCAGAGTTGATCGCAGCAGCAAATTTGTTAGTAGTTGGGCAAAACCATGGAGGTCATTCCGAGTTGACTGTAGCTGTGCTAAATTTAGCACAGCTACGATCAGGTACTCAGACATGCGGGGGGACTCCCAGCACAGGGCTAGTCCGCCCCACATGTCAGTGTGGCCCTCCGCGGCTGGCCGGGAGAACCTCTTCGCTGCCTGGGTCGCAGCGGCTGCATGTGACATCACGCAGCCGCCGCAGCCCGCCCTCCCATTGGTCCAGCCACGCCTGCATTGGCCAGACCACGCCCCCTTAATGGCGTCTTAACACTGCTGTCCAGCCCCCTCGCGCCCATCGACCGCCTCTGCATTTCAATCAGGCAGAGGCGATCCCAAGGTAACGACGGCCTTTGGCCGTCTGGCATGCGCCGGCGCACTGCGGCGCCGGCGAAGTACTGACCCGATCTGCAGCGTGCGATCGGGTCAGAATGACCCCCCATGTGCACTGCAGGTGGGGCAGATATAATATTTGCAGAGAGAGTTAGATTTGGGTGGGTTATATTGTTTCTGTGCAGGGTAAATACTGGCTGCTTTATTTTTATACAGCAATTTATAGTTCAGATTGAACACACCCCACCCAAATCTAACTCTCTCTGCACATCATACTTACCTACATTTATTTTCTCCTCTCCAATAGATACTCGGAGAGGAAAAGCAGGTGGGCGACTCCGGAGGTGGGCCGAGCCAATGACGTAATTAGGCCCCACCCACCACACAAGCAAATACCGCGATTGGACGGTATTTGCCTATAGGCGGAGCTTCAATGACGCGATTAGCATATAACTGTGTCATTAAGCCTCGCCCCCTCCGCCGTGTCCGCGATTTGGCACTATTTAGCTCCCCATTCTGCCCATTTACCTAGGTTCGAGGGGAGATGTATCAGACCTTGGAGAGAGATGAAGTGGAGGGAGATAAAGGGGGTCATTCCGAGTTGATCGCTCGCTAGCTACTTTTAGCAGCTGTGCAAACGCATAGTCGCCGCCCACAGAGGAGTGTATTTTCGCTTTGCAAGTGTGTGAACGCGTGTGCAGCTGAGCGGGATGAAAAGTTTTTTGCAGTTTCTGAGTAGCTCTGGACTTACTCAGTCCTTGCGATCACTTCAGTCTTTTTGGTCCCGGAAATTGACGTCAGACACCCGCCCTGCAAACACCTGGACACTCCTGCGTTTCCCTACCACTCCCAGAAACGGTCAGTTGCCACCCATAAACTAGAGATGAGCGGGTTCGGTTTCTCTGAAACCGAACCCGCACGAACTTCATGTTTTTTTTACGGGTCCGAGCAGACTCGGATCCTCCCGCCTTGCTCGGTTAACCCGAGCGCGCCCGAACGTCATCATGACGCTGTCGGATTCTCGCGAGACTCGGATTCTATATAAGGAGCCGCGCGTCGCCGCCATTTTCACACGTGCATTGAGATTGATAGGGAGAGGACGTGGCTGGCGTCCTCTCCATTAGAAATTAGATTAGAAGAGAGAGAGAGATTGTGCAGAGTCAGACAGAGTTTACCACAGTGACCAGTGCAGTTGTTGTTAGTTAACTTTTATTTATTTTAATATAATATATCCGTTCTCTGCTATATCCGTTCTCTGCCTGAAAAAAAACGATACACAGCAGCAGCCAGTCACACAGTGTGACTCAGTCTGTGTGCACTCAGCTCAGCCCAGTGTGCTGCACATCAATGTATAAAAGGCAAAGCTTATAATAATTGTGGGGGAGACTGGGGAGCACTGCAGGTTGTTATAGCAGGAGCCCCCAGGAGTACATAATATTATATTAATTTAAAATTAAACAGTGCACACTTTTGCTGCAGGAGTGCCACTGCCAGTGTGACTAGTGGTGACCAGTGCCTGACCACCAGTATAGTAGTATATTGTTGTATGTATTGTATACTATCTCTTTATCAACCAGTCTATATTAGCAGCAGACACAGTACAGTGCGGTAGTTCACGGCTGTGGCTACCTCTGTGTCGGCAGTCGGAACTCGGCAGGCAGTCCGTCCATCCATAATTGTATTACAATATATACCACCTAACCGTGGTATTTTTCTTTCTTTCTTTATACCGTCGTCATAGTGTCATACTAGTTGTTACGAGTATACTACTATCTCTTTATCAACCAGTGTACAGTGCGGTAGTTCACGGCTGTGGCTACCTCTGTGTCGGCAGTCGGCAGGCAGTCCGTCCATCCATAATTGTATTATTATTATAATATATACCACCTAACCGTGGTTTTTTTTTCATTCTTTATACCGTCATAGTGTCATACTAGTTGTTACGAGTATACTACTATCTCTTTATCAACCAGTGTACAGTGCGGTAGTTCACGGCTGTGGCTACCTCTGTGTCGGCACTCGGCAGGCAGTCCGTCCATCCATAATTGTATTATTATTATAATATATACCACCTAACCGTGGTTTTTTTTTCATTCTTTATACCGTCGTCATAGTGTCATACTAGTTGTTACGAGTATACTACTATCTCTTTATCAACCAGTGTACAGTGCGGTAGTTCACGGCTGTGGCTACCTCTGTGTCGGCAGTCGGCAGGCAGTCCGTCCATCCATAATTGTATTATTATTATAATATATACCACCTAACCGTGGTTTTTTTATACCACCTAACCGTGGCAGTCCGTCCATAATTGTATACTAGTATCCAATCCATCCATCTCCATTGTTTACCTGAGGTGCCTTTTAGTTCTGCCTATAAAATATGGAGAACAAAAAAGTTGAGGTTCCAAAATTAGGGAAAGATCAAGATCCACTTCCACCTCGTGCTGAAGCTGCTGCCACTAGTCATGGCCGAGACGATGAAATGCCAGCAACGTCGTCTGCCAAGGCCGATGCCCAATGTCATAGTACAGAGCATGTCAAATCCAAAACACCAAATATCAGAAAAAAAAGGACTCCAAAACCTAAAATAAAATTGTCGGAGGAGAAGCGTAAACTTGCCAATATGCCATTTACCACACGGAGTGGCAAGGAACGGCTGAGGCCCTGGCCTATGTTCATGGCTAGTGGTTCAGCTTCACATGAGGATGGAAGCACTCAGCCTCTCGCTAGAAAACTGAAAAGACTCAAGCTGGCAAAAGCACCGCAAAGAACTGTGCGTTCTTTGAAATCCCAAATCCACAAGGAGAGTCCAATTGTGTCGTTTGCGATGCCTGACCTTCCCAACACTGGACGTGAAGAGCATGCGCCTTCCACTATTTGCATGCCCCCTGCAAGTGCTGGAAGGAGCACCCGCAGTCCAGTTCCTGATAGTCAGATTGAAGATGTCAGTGTTGAAGTACACCAGGATGAGGAGGATATGGGTGTTGCTGGCGCTGGGGAGGAAATTGACCAGGAGGATTCTGATGGTGAGGTGGTTTGTTTAAGTCAGGCACCCGGGGAGACACCTGTTGTCCGTGGGAGGAATATGGCCGTTGACATGCCAGGTGAAAATACCAAAAAAATCAGCTCTTCGGTGTGGAGGTATTTCACCAGAAATGCGGACAACAGGTGTCAAGCCGTGTGTTCCCTTTGTCAAGCTGTAATAAGTAGGGGTAAGGACGTTAACCACCTCGGAACATCCTCCCTTATACGTCACCTGCAGCGCATTCATAATAAGTCAGTGACAAGTTCAAAAACTTTGGGTGACAGCGGAAGCAGTCCACTGACCAGTAAATCCCTTCCTCTTGTAACCAAGCTCACGCAAACCACCCCACCAACTCCCTCAGTGTCAATTTCCTCCTTCCCCAGGAATGCCAATAGTCCTGCAGGCCATGTCACTGGCAAGTCTGACGAGTCCTCTCCTGCCTGTGATTCCTCCGATGCATCCTTGCGTGTAACGCCTACTGCTGCTGGCGCTGCTGTTGTTGCCGCTGGGAGTCGATGGTCATCCCAGAGGGGAAGTCGTAAGCCCACTTGTACTACTTCCAGTAAGCAATTGACTGTTCAACAGTCCTTTGCGAGGAAGATGAAATATCACAGCAGTCATCCTACTGCAAAGCGGATAACTGAGTCCTTGACAACTATGTTGGTGTTAGACGTGCGTCCGGTATCCGCCGTTAGTTCACAGGGAACTAGACAATTTATTGAGGCAGTGTGCCCCCGTTACCAAATACCATCTAGGTTCCACTTCTCTAGGCAGGCGATACCGAGAATGTACACGGACGTCAGAAAAAGACTCACCAGTGTCCTAAAAAATGCAGTTGTACCCAATGTCCACTTAACCACGGACATGTGGACAAGTGGAGCAGGGCAGGGTCAGGACTATATGACTGTGACAGCCCACTGGGTAGATGTATGGACTCCCGCCGCAAGAACAGCAGCAGCGGCACCAGTAGCAGCATCTCGCAAACGCCAACTCTTTCCTAGGCAGGCTACGCTTTGTATCACCGCTTTCCAGAATACGCACACAGCTGAAAACCTCTTACGGCAACTGAGGAAGATCATCGCGGAATGGCTTACCCCAATTGGACTCTCCTGTGGATTTGTGGCATCGGACAACGCCAGCAATATTGTGTGTGCATTAAATATGGGCAAATTCCAGCACGTCCCATGTTTTGCACATACCTTGAATTTGGTGGTGCAGAATTTTTTAAAAAACGACAGGGGCGTGCAAGAGATGCTGTCGGTGGCCAGAAAAATTGCGGGACACTTTCGGCGTACAGGCACCACGTACAGAAGACTGGAGCACCACCAAAAACTACTGAACCTGCCCTGCCATCATCTGAAGCAAGAAGTGGTAACGAGGTGGAATTCAACCCTCTATATGCTTCAGAGGTTGGAGGAGCAGCAAAAGGCCATTCAAGCCTATACAA
Organism: Pseudophryne corroboree; assembly: GCF_028390025.1. Lineage (NCBI taxonomy): Eukaryota > Metazoa > Chordata > Amphibia > Anura > Myobatrachidae > Pseudophryne > Pseudophryne corroboree. The sequence goes on from NC_086452.1 coordinate 47,775,000, forward strand.
TTGAGCACGATATAGGAGATGGAATGCACCTGTCTCAAGTGCAGTGGAGAATGATTTCAACGTTGTGCAAGGTTCTGATGCCCTTTGAACTTGCCACACGTGAAGTCAGTTCAGACACTGCCAGCCTGAGTCAGGTCATTCCCCTCATCAGGCTTTTGCAGAAGAAGCTGGAGGCATTGAAGAAGGAGCTAACACGGAGCGATTCCGCTAGGCATGTGGGACTTGTGGATGCAGCCCTTAATTCGCTTAACAAGGATTCACGGGTGGTCAATCTGTTGAAATCAGAGCACTACATTTTGGCCACCGTGCTCGATCCTAGATTTAAAGCCTACCTTGGATCTCTCTTTCCGGCAGACACAGGTCTGCTGGGGTTGAAAGACCTGCTGGTGACAAAATTGTCAAGTCAAGCGGAACGCGACCTGTCAACATCTCCTCCTTCACATTCTCCCGCAACTGGGGGTGCGAGGAAAAGGCTCAGAATTCCGAGCCCACCCGCTGGCGGTGATGCAGGGCAGTCTGGAGCGACTGCTGATGCTGACATCTGGTCCGGACTGAAGGACCTGACAACGATTACGGACATGTCGTCTACTGTCACTGCATATGATTCTCTCAACATTGATAGAATGGTGGAGGATTATATGAGTGACCGCATCCAAGTAGGCACGTCACACAGTCCGTACTTATACTGGCAGGAAAAAGAGGCAATTTGGAGGCCCTTGCACAAACTGGCTTTATTCTACCTAAGTTGCCCTCCCACAAGTGTGTACTCCGAAAGAGTGTTTAGTGCCGCCGCTCACCTTGTCAGCAATCGGCGTACGAGGTTACATCCAGAAAATGTGGAGAAGATGATGTTCATTAAAATGAATTATAATCAATTCCTCCGCGGAGACATTGACCAGCAGCAATTGCCTCCACAAAGTACACAGGGAGCTGAGATGGTGGATTCCAGTGGGGACGAATTGATAATCTGTGAGGAGGGGGATGTACACGGTGATATATCGGAGGGTGAAGATGAGGTGGACATCTTGCCTCTGTAGAGCCAGTTTGTGCAAGGAGAGATTAATTGCTTCTTTTTTGGGGGGGGTCCAAACCAACCCGTCATATCAGTCACAGTCGTGTGGCAGACCCTGTCACTGAAATGATGGGTTGGTTAAAGTGTGCATGTCCTGTTTTGTTTATACAACATAAGGGTGGGTGGGAGGGCCCAAGGATAATTCCATCTTGCACCTCTTTTTTCTTTTCTTTTTCTTTGCATCATGTGCTGATTGGGGAGGGTTTTTTGGAAGGGACATCCTGCGTGACACTGCAGTGCCACTCCTAGATGGGCCCGGTGTTTGTGTCGGCCACTAGGGTCGCTTATCTTTCTCACACAGTCAGCTACCTCATTGCGCCTCTTTTTTTCTTTGCGTCATGTGCTGTTTGGGGAGGGTTTTTTGGAAGGGACATCCTGCGTGACACTGCAGTGCCACTCCTAGATGGGCCCGGTGTTTGTGTCGGCCACTAGGGTCGCTTATCTTACTCACACAGCGACCTCGGTGCAAATTTTAGGACTAAAAATAATATTGTGAGGTGTGATGTGTTCAGAATAGGCTGAAAATGAGTGTAAATTATGTTTTTTGAGGTTAATAATACTTTGGGATCAAAATTACCCCCAAATTCTATGATTTAAGCTGTTTTTTAGGGTTTTTTGAAAAAAACACCCGAATCCAAAACACACCCGAATCCGACAAAAAAAATTCGGTGAGGTTTTGCCAAAACGCGGTCGAACCCAAAACACGGCCGCGGAACCGAACCCAAAACCAAAACACAAAACCCGAAAAATTTCAGGCGCTCATCTCAAACGCCCTCTTTCTGTCAATCTCCTTGCGATCGGCTGTGCGAATGGATTCTTCATTAAATCCATCGACCAGCAACGATCCGCTTTGTACTCGTACAACACTCCTGCGCATTGCGGTGCATACACATGTGCCGTAGTAACCTATTTGCTGCACTGCGAAAAACGTCAGCGAGCTATCAACTCAGAATGACCCCCAAAGTACCAACCGGTAAGCTCCTAATTTTGGGATCAAAATCCTAACAGTCAAAATACCGACAACCATTGCCCGACGGGCAAAATCCCGACAGGTCAAAATACCGACATTTAAAATACCGACATGGTCAAAATACTGACATTTAAAATGTCGACAAGTCAAAAAGTCAACTTGAATTTTTCAAGATTTTTTCAGTGAAACTGACTTGTTCATACTTTATCATCCCAGTGGACCTGGAGGGGGAATATAATAGTGTGCCCGAAGCACGGCGAACGCAGCGAGCCATGCGAGGGGACGCAGTACACTTATACGGTATCCATGTCGACATACACACACAAATAACACCTAGTGTCGACTTTTTGACCTGTCAACATTTTAAATGTCGCTATTTTGACCTTGTCGGTATTTTAAATGTCAGTATTTTGATCTTGTCGGGATTTTGACTGTCGGGATTTTGATTGTAGGTATTTCATACTAAGGGGTCTATTTACTAAGCTTTGGATGGAGATAAAGTCAACAGATATAAATTACCAGCCAATCAGCTCCTAACTGCCATGTCACAGGTTGTGCTTGAAAAATGACAGTTAGGAGCTGATTGGCTGGTACTTTATCTCCCTTGACTTTAACTCCATCCAAGGCTTAGTACATAGACCCCAAATCCTCCTAATTGCCATGTGTCACAGACAGAGTTTGAAAAATGACAGGAGCTGATTGGTTGGTACTTTATCTCTCTCCACATTATGTCTCTATAAGATTTGATACATCTCCCCATAATGTGTTAGCTCCGACTCAGTATACGAAAGTTAATAAAATCTCAAATCATATTTAGAACGGCAGCCAGCTAGAGCAGTTGCTGGATGCAAAAATGAGGTGGAGCGAATGTAGGAAAAGAGTTTTTATGAACGTATAGCGAGCAGTGACTTTTCCATGTTTCAGCTGCACAGCAATGACCACATAGGAGAAAATGCCCTCTGCTTGCAAATATACATCAGCTGTTCATTCCATTCATAGTTCACTTGCTAATGACAAAGGGCAGGAGCATTCTTGCCACATCTGATTAAACAGTTAATCCAGCAGTCCGACTTCATCTCAAACATTGTTATTTGCTGTGATCAGAAGCAGCAAAACACAAACAGCAATAAACTCCCTCTGACATCGGTCCCCGCTCCCTGAGGACTGCGGGGAAAGGATGCAGTAAGCACATCACAGCTTTAGAAGAGGAGTGTTGGGATTATCGTATGAGTGCAACTAAATGTCTCTTTCTAGATCCTGATAGACCAGAATGTATCACACAGGTGTGTGATGTCAGATCGCAGCAAATGCAAATAAAGGCCCTCATTCCGAGTTGATCGCTCGCAAGGCGATTTTAGCAGAGTTACACACGCTAAGCCGCCGCCTACTGGGAGTGAATCTTAGCTTCTTAAAATTGCGACCGATGTATTCGCAATATTGCGATTACAAACTACTTAGCAGTTTCAGAGTAGCTTCAGACTTACTCGGCATCTGCGATCAGTTCAGTGCTTGTCGTTCCTGGTTTGACGTCATAAACACACCCAGCGTTCGCCCAGACACTCCTCCGTTTCTCCGGCCACTCCTGCGTTTTTTCCGGAAACGGTAGCGTTTTTAACCACACGCCCCTGAAACGCCGTGTTTCCGCCCAGTAACACCCATTTCCTGTCAATCACATTACGATCGCCGGAGCGAAGAAAAAGCCGTGAGTAAAAATACTATCTTCATTGTTAAATTACTTGGCGCAGTCGCAGTGCGAATATTGCGCATGCGTACTAAGCGGAATTTCACTGCGATGCGATGAAATATACCGAGCGAACGACTCGGAATGAGGGCCAAAGATACTATGTTATAATGACCAACTATAATGGGAGCCTTCTAAAGTGGACACGTTGCCCATAGCAAACACTCAACTTCTCGCTATCATTTCTTTAGTACATTGTATAATTTGTAGAATTTGATTGGCTACTGTGTGCTAGAACGTATAATAAATCTCCCCCATAGTTAATGAGTTTCTTCAGGGAAAAAAAATTAGATTTTTATTACCTACCGGTAAATCCTTTTCTCATAGTCCGTAGAGGATACTGGGGTTCCACTTAGTACCATGGGGATATAGACGGGTCCACTAGGAGCCATGGGCACTTTAAGAATTTGATAGTGTGGGCTGGCTCCTCCCTCTATGCTCCTCCTAACAGACTCAGTCTAGGAAACTGTGCCCGAGGAGACGGACATAATTTGAGAGAAGGATAGATAAAGACAGTGGTGAGATTCCGAACCAGCACACACAAAGAGAGGAATCTATGCTAACCCAACTTTAAACAGGAACAGCAATAGCAAAACCAACAATACTTAACCAAGTAACAGTGCAGGAAGAACGAAGCACCGGGCGGGCGCCCAGTATCCTCTGCGGACTACGAGAAAAGGATTTACCTATAGGTAATTAAAATCCTATTTTCTCTTACGTCCTAGAGGATACTAGGGTTCCATTTAGTACCATGGGGATGTACCAAAGCTCCCAAATCGGGTGGGAGAGTGTTGAGGTTTCTGCAGAACTGATTGACGAAACTGAAGGTCCTCAGAGAGCAAAGTATCGAACTTGTAGAGCTTAGCAAACGTGTTCAAACCAGACCAAGTAGCGACTCAGCAGAGCTGTAAAGCCGAGTCACCCCGGGCAACTACCCAGGAAGAACCCACTGACATAGTTGATTGGGCCTGTACAGATTTTGGAACCGGCAAACCTGCCGTGGAATAAGCATGCTGGATAGTGAGCCTGATCCAGCGTGCAATTGTCTGCTTTGAAGCAGGACACTCAATTTTATTGGGATCATATAGAACGAACAGCGAGTCGGATATCCTGTGACGAGCTGTCCTCTTTACGTACACCTTCAAAGCCCCACAACATCCAAAGACTTTGAAGTAGCGGAAGTGTCGATGATAACCGGAACCACAATACCTTGGATGATGTGAAACGCAGACACCACTTTCGGAAGAAATTGCTGACGAGTTCTGAGTTCAGATCTGTCCTCATGGAAAATTAAATAGGGGCTCTTGTGAGACAAAGCCCCCAGTTCCAACACACGCCTTGCTGAAGCCAAGGCCAACAGTGTGACGGTCTTCCACGTAACATATTTTACGTTCCCCTCCTGTAATGGTTCAAACCAGTCCGATTGGAGAAACTGCAGCACCAAATTGAGATCCCAAGGTGCTGTGGGAAGCACAAAGGGAGGGTGGATGTGCAGAACCCCTTTCAAAAACGTCTGGACCACAGGGAGAGAAGCCAATTATTTCTGAAAGAAAAAGGACAAGGCCGAAATCTGGACTTTTATGGAGCCCAGACGTAGGCCCACATCCACACCTGCCTGCAGAAAAAGCAGGAAACTTCCCAGGTGAAATTCCACTGCAGAATAAGTTCTGCTCTCACACCAAGAGACATATTCCTTCCAAATACGGTGGTAATGTTTAGAGGTTACCCCCTTCCTGGCTTGAATCATAGTCGGGATAACTTTGTTAGGGATCCCTCTTCTGGCTAGAATCAGCCGTTCAACTTCCATGCCATCAAAAATAGCTGTGGTAAGTCCTGATAGATGAACGGGCCTTGTTGCAGAAGATCCTCGCGAAGAGGTAGAGGCCACGGATCTCCGAGGAGCATCTTCAGAAGGTCCGCGTACCAGGCCCTTCTTGGCCAGTCCGGAGCAATGAGTATTGCTTGAACCTTTTCCCTTTTTATTCTTTTGAGAATTCTTGGGATCAGAGGAAGTGGAGAAAACACATACACCATGTGATAGACCCATGGAGTCATCAGAGCGTCTACCGCCACTGCCTGTTGGTCTCTCGACCTGGAACAATACCACTTGAGCTTCTTGTTGAGATGAGAGGCCATCATGTCGTTTTGTGGATATTCCCACCGACGTGTAAAGCACCTGAACACTTCCGGGTGAAGGCCCCACTCCACCGGGTGCAGGTCGTGTCTGCTGAGGAAGTCTGCTTCCCAGTTGTTTACTCCCGAAATGAAGACCGATGACAACGCCACAGCATTTTTTTCTGCCCAGAGGAGAATGCTTGACACCTCTCACATTCCTGTTCTGCTTTTCGTTCCTCCCTGTCAGTTTATGTACTTCACTGCCGTCACATTGTCCGACTGGAGCTGAATGGCCCGATCGTGAAAAAGATAAGAGGCCTGCAGAAGGGTGTTGTATATGTCCCTGAGGTCCAGAATGTTGATTGGAAGGATGACTTCCTGACTTGACCATCTTCCTTGAAACTGCACCCCCTGGGTGACTGCTCCCCAATGGCCAGATCGGAATGTGAAGGTACGCATCCTTGATATCCAGAGACACTAGGAATTCCCCTTCCTCCAGACCTGAGATTACCGCTCTCAGAGACTCCATCTTGAACTTAAACACTCTTAAGAACGGGTTCATTGACTTGAGGTTCAGAATTGGTTGAACCGAATCGTCCGGTTTCTGTACTACAAACAAGTTAGAATAGTACCCCTTGTTGTGCAGATGAGGTGGAACTGGAACAATGGCTTGAGTCTGTACCAGTTGATGGATGGCCTGCTGTAAAGCTATACTTGCCTCTTGTGAAGCTGGTAAGCCTGATTTGAAGAATCTGTGAGGTGCAGTGGCGGATTTAGGGGGGGGGGCACTCGGGCCCGTGCCCCCCCTGTCATTTGTGACCCCCCCCCGGTGCCGCCGCCGCCGCATAGGGAGATGACGGGCGCCCGCTGAGATTGTGTTACCAGCGGGCGCCCGTCTCCCTGCACAGCGGCAGCCGGAGGCAGGAGCTCAGTACTGAGCTCCGGCTTCCGGCGCTGTCACTGTGCGCTATGGGAGAGACGTCAGTCATGACGTCTCTCTCATAGTGCTGAGTGACTGAGGAGCGGACGCCAGGAGGAGGAGGACTGCAGCGGCGCGGGAACGGGGCTCGGTAAGTATGTATTTTTCTTCCTTAATGCATCTACTGGGGGCTAACTATGGGGGACATTACTACTGGGGGGCATCAACAAGGGGCATTACTACTGGGGGGTCAAACTACTGGGGGCATTATAACTGGGGCATCTACTGGGGGCATCACTACTGAGGGGTCATCTATTGGGGGCAGCCACTGGGGGCCATATTTACTGGGGGCCATCTACTGGGGGCATTACTACAGGGGGGTCATCTATTGGGGCAAACTCGTAGGGGGGCATTATTACTGGGGGGTCATCTATTGGGGGCAGCTACTGGGGCATTATTACTGGGGGGCATCTACTTGGGGCATTACTACTGGGGGGTCATCTATTGGGGGCAGCTACTGGGGCATTATTACTGGGGGGCATCTACTGGGGGCATTACTACTGGGGGGGTCATCTATTGGGGGCAGCTACTGGGGGACATTTTTCCTGGGGGGCATCTACTGGGGGCATTATTACTGGGGGGCATCTACTGGGGGCATTACTACTGGCGGGTCGTCTATTGGGGGCAAACTCCTAAGGGGCATTACTACTGGGGGCAAACTACTGGAGGACATTATTACTAGGGGGCATCTACTGGGGGCAAACTGCTGGGGGACATTATTATGGGGGGGGCATCTACTGGGGGCAAACTACTGGGGGACTATTACTGGGGGCCAACTACAAAGGTGCTAACTACTGGCGGTGTAACTACAGGGGCATTACTACTGGCGGCTTAACTACAGGGGCATTACTACTTGGGGGCTAAACTAAAGGGGGGGGTAAACTACTGGGGTCATGACTGCAGGGGAATTACCACTGGGGTCATAATGACTGGGGGCATTACTACAGGCAACATTACTACTGGGGGCAATACGGGCATTGCATAAGGGGCACCACTACTATGGGGTCTATATAAGGGGCACTACCAGTACAGTGGACATTGCATAATGAGGGCTACAACTGTGGGCATTGTATAAGAAGCGCCACCTCACATGCACCGAAGCCGCACGCAAATGTACTTGCCCCTTCCATGGTGCCCCCCCTATCATTTTCTTCTGGATCCGCCCCTGGTGAGGTGGGAGCTCTTGGAACCCCAGTCTGTAGCCCTGGTAAATGACCCAGGGATCCCGGCATGAACTTGACCAGATGTGACTGAATAATTTTAGTCGGTATCCCACGTGACAGTCCTCCAGGCATCACGGCCCACCGTCATGCTGAAGGCTTTGAGGAAGCAGAGTCTAAGCTCTGTACCTGGTTTGCGTGGTTTACCTCTTGTGCCACGGGAGGCCGTAGAAGCACCTCTGGATATTCCCTTAAACTTGGCTGTCCGAAAAAATTGTAAATTTGAAGCCGAATAAGCTTTCCTGGCTGGGGGAGCTGCGGAAGGAAGATACGTAGACTTACCCGCAGTAGCTTTGAAGATCCATTTGTCTAGTTCGTCTCCAAACAAGGCCTCTCCTGTGAATGGTAGGCCTTCCACGCCTTTCCTGGAGTCCGCATCAGCAGTCCACTGGCATAGCCACAAGCCCCTCGTACTGACACTGCCATAGCGGTGGTGCGTGCATTAAGCAATCCAATCTCTTTTATGACTTCCACCATACAGTTCGCAGAGTCCTGTATATGCTGCAGGAGTAAAACAACATCCCCCCTAGACAAGGACTCTAACCCCTCAATTAGGATACCTTACCATTTAGCAATAGCTTTTGTGATCCACGCACATGCAATAGTGGGTCTCTGGGCCACCCCAGCAGCTGTGTACAATGATTTGAGTGTAGTATTCATTTTACGATCAGCCGTATCTTTTAAGGAGGCTGCACCAGGGACAGACAATACAATTTTTCGTGACAGCCTAGAGACTGATGCGTCCACTATCGGTGGATTTTCCCATTTTTTCCTATCCTCCAGAGGAAAAGTAAAAGACGAAAGCAATCTTTTAGGGATTTGAAATTTCTTATCAGGATTAACCCACGGTTCTTCAAACAGTGTATTCAATTCCTTTAACGAAAGAAAAGTGACTGAGGACTTCTTTTTTACATTTAAATAAGATTCCTCAAACTCCTCTGACACCTTAATAGGAATTTACAGGACATCTCTGATAGCTTCTATAAGAGCCTCTATTCCCTGTGACAGAGTAGCATCCCCACCCTCCAAATCCATCTCACGCTCCTCCATGTCTGACCCGTCAACGTCAGAGTCAGACTGCAGGATATGGGCCAGAGATCATTTTTGCAGACTAATGGGAGGGGATTGAGACGCTGGTTTGGGGACTGAGTCTCTATTCATAAACTCATCCACAGTCTGTCTTAAGTATTGCGTCTCTTTCTCATTGCAGGATAGTTTTGTAGAAATATTTGAGATCATTCCCTTAATGGAATTAACCCACTCCGGTTCAGCCCCACTATTCTGGGAAGGTGCACTGCCCTGAGTACCCAGTAGTGAGCCCCCTGGTGAAGAGGAACACTCCGCTGTACAAGAAACACACTCTTTGCCTGACATAATGTAAATGTGACACACAGGAAAAGGTTAAGCACAATTAACCCACAAAGAGCCCTTCAGGGAGACACAGAGTTATCTGGAGCCAGCTCCCACCTCGCCCTTATCGCTAATGCCAAGCTTAGCCGGGTGGCAGACTAAGTACTTTGATAGGGGGCTTAGTACACTAATAATCGCTCCCCCCCTGCTATGACCCTCTGGTACCGCTGAGGTAATCTGGAGTCTCTCCGGAGGAGCTGCACGTCCCTGTCTGTGTCCACTGTAGAGGGAAAATGGCGCTGGTGAGCTGCTGGATCCGCTCATAGTGAAGGCCCCGCCCCTTCAGTGGCGTGTGGTCTTCCCGCTTTTTTTATACTGGCCGAGGTAATCTGGTGCTTAAAATGGAGAGTAAACCGTTTTAAGGCTGTATTTGCCAGTGTGGGTACTGTGTACAGTGTACTGAGACGCAGCTGTGTACTGTGTCTGGAGATGCATTCTGCCCCCCGGTTAGAAGCCGTGCCTCTCCGTACCCTCATGCTGCCATAATGGCCGGCAACCTGCTAGCCAGGACGCCGGTTTAGTACTCACCACTCTTTGTTCTTCTGGCTGTGTTAGGGGTGGCAGCGTGCTGCGGGAATGTACGGTCGCCGTGGTGGGGTTTTGCGAATAGTTCCCTCAGGAGCTCAGTGTCCTGTCAGCGGGGAACGGGACCATTAACCCTTCAAGAGGTTGGGCTGTTTTTCCCTCCTATGTCCCACAAAGCAGGCAGGCTGGTGCCAACCAGCCCTGCCTGAAAATAACAAACATATAAAATAAATACAGAAAACTCTTCAGGAGCTTCCTTTAGCGTGATCGGCTCCTCTGGGCACATTTTCTAAACTGAGGGGGTGATTCCGAGTTGTTCGCTCGCTAGCTGATTTTAGCAGCATTGCACACGCTAGGCCGCCGCCCTCTGGGAGTGTATCTTCGCTTAGCAGAATTGCGAACGAAAGATTAGCAGAATTGCGAATAGAAAATTCTTAGCAGTTTCTGAGTAGCTTGAGACTTACTCCTACACTGCGATCAGCTCAGCCCGTTTCGTTCCTGGTTTGACGTCAAAAACACGCCCTGCATTCGGACAGCCACTCCCCCGTTTCTCCAGGCACTCCCGCGTTTTTTCCTGGCACGCCTGCGATTTTCCGCACACCCACTGAAAACGGTCAGTTTCCGCCCAGAAACACCCACTTCCTGTCAATCACACTCCGATCACTTCAACGATGGAAATTCTTCGTTCTGCCGTGATTAAATCTACTAAGTTTTGAGCTAAAATACTTAGCGCATGCGCACTGCGTACCATGCGCATGCGCATTTTCGCCTTAATCGCTCCGTTGCAAAAATCGGCAACGAGCGAACAACTCGGAATGACCTCCTGAGTTTGGTAGGAGGGACATAGAGGGAGGAGCCAGCACACATTATCAAATTCTTAACGTACCCATGGCTCCTAGTGGTCCAGTTTATACCCCCAAGGTACTAAATGGAACCCTAGTATCCTCTAGGATGTAAGAGGGAAAAAAATCCTAATATACTGTGATATGTAATAAAGATGAAATTATGTTGTCCCTGAGGGTTAAACTGATGATATATTATAAAGCTAGTTACAACTTTCCATTAAGAAATCTGTATAGTACCCTCCATTTCAGGGGACACGAAATTCATAAAAGTGAGAGATTTACGTACCCCACCCAGATCTAAATCTCTCTGCACATGTTATATCTGTCCCACCTGCAACATGGTTTTGCCCAGTTGTGTGCTTTTTTGCTTTGCTTACAAACCTGAATCAGGCTCATTGTAGATATCTGCTGGATCTCATCTCATCTAGATTTGTGTCCAACTGAGAATCAGGCTCACAAGATGAACATTGGTGTTAGAAACCAGTAAGCTCCTCCTACAGTCACTGCATTGGTGCTAGTAACCAGCAAGCTCCTCCTACAGTCACTGCATTGGTATTAGAAAACAGCAAGCTCCTCCTACAGTCAGTGCATTGGTGGTAAAAACCAGCAAGCTCCTCCTACAATCACTGCATTGGTGGTAGAAACCAGCAAGCTCCTCCTACAATCACTGCATTGGTGCTAGAAACCAGCAATCTCCTCCCACAGTCACTACATTGGTGCTGGAAACCAGCAAGCTCCTCCTACAGTCACTGCATTGGTGGTAGAAACCAGCAAGTTCTTCCTACAATCACTGCATTGGTGGTAGAAACCAGTAATTTCCTCCTACAATCACCGCATTGGTGCTAGAAACCAGCAAGCTCCTCCCATAGTCACTGCATTGGTGCTAGAAACCAGCAATCTCCTCCTACAATCACTGCATTGGTGGTAGAAACCAGCAATCTCCTCCTACAATCACTGCATTGGTGGTAGAAACCAGCAAGCTTTTCCCACAGACACTGCATTGGTGGTAGAAACCAGCAAGCTCCTCCTACAATCACCGCATTGGTGCTAGAAACCAGCAAGCTCCTGCTTCAAACTCCGCATTAGTGATAGAAATCAGCAAGTCCCAAAGTAAGTGTGCTCGTATGTGCAGTTGCTAACCCTCCAACATGTAGGCTCCTTCCTTACTCTGCGGGCTTTGGATTGAAGGCAAGCAATTTTTAAGCTGTCACTAAAAAATATTTCAATTGATGATTTAATTAATGTAATTAGGTAAATAGTTCTAGTTCCTAGCACATTATGGGTCTCACTAGTAAGTGGGGCATATGGGGAAGTCAGAGTGGGGGCATTTTATGCTGAGTGAGTTCTGAGTAGCATATGGGAGCTTGAGGACATGTGGCAGCATTTTGTGGCATATGGCGATCTGGGGTTATGTGAGGGTGTTTTGTGACAAGTGGGATTCTGAGGGCACATGATGGAATTTTGGAGCATGTTGCAGCTAGATTGGGGTTACGTTTATGTGACCGGCGGTCTAATACCAACGCCGGGATGCCGGCGTCTGAAAATCATTATGGTTGGCATGCCGACCAACAGGGACTATTCCCACTCGTGGGTGTCCACGACAGCCATAGAGTGGCAATATAACCCATACTTGCCCACACTCCCGGAATGGCCGGGAGGCTCCCTAAAATCGTGTGGCCCTCCCGCCCCACCGGAAAGGTGGGCAAGCCTCCCGCTTTCCGTGCTGCCCCTCTACGACCCTCCTCGGCCGCCCGCAGCAGAGAACAAGTGGGCGGTCCGAGGAGGTCCGATGACGCGATTCGCACTGAATCGCGTCATCGTAGCTCCACCTCCCGCTATACAGCGCCTCCTTGAAACATATTACATTGGCTTTATATTTCTTCCAAATGATCACAGTCTAAAGAAATGATCTGCAATTATTGCAAGATAAAAGTGAAATCCCTTTAAGATCGGCACACACAGAGCAATAGGATTGGTCAGTTCAGTTGTTAATGATATACCATTTTGATATATGTGGCCAATGCAATGGAATACATATGATATCCCGGCAGACGTGAAGCCGACTTGTAACTATACCGACAGCGACATCCCATCTGCCGGAACCCTAGCAGTGAAGCAGTGAGTCCCAATCGGGCCAATGGCTTGCCACAGGTTCTATTCCCACCTGTGTGAGTGGAAATACTCAGAGTTTGTTGGGATTGGAAAAAAAAAAATGTTTATGTTGTGCCATCGATGGCGGGGAACCATCTGGTTCTCTCCCATCAATTACAAAAGCATTCAACATTGGCCATAAACCATCGATGATTATGAATCATCGATGGACGATGGCCATGACTAGCACAGACCCAGGGCTACATGTAATTTTCTAAGCGATGCAGGCATCAGCAAATTCCCAGGGAGTCAGCCCAATGTTTTAAAAGGACAGTCATTTAAATGATTGCCCCTTTAAAACACTGGGCTGGCTCGCCAATATCTGCATCGCGCACACTTACATTTACCCCCCAGTCATTACAAGTTTAGTGAGCAGTATGTGTGCGGCCGTCATTATTTATTTTAATATTATTAACAGTTATTTATATAGCGCACTCATATACCGCAGCATTTTACAGAGAATGTGAATTTGGCCATTCACATCAGTCCCTGCCCCAGTGGAGCTTACAATCTATATTCCCTACCACATGTACACTAGGGTTAATTAACCTACCAGTAATTTTGGATTGTGGGAGGAAACCGGAGTACCCGGAGGAAACCCACGCAAGTACGGGGAGAAAATACAAACTCCACACAGTTAGGGCCATGGTGGAAATCAAACCCATGACCTCAGTGCTGTGAGGCAGTAATTAAAACCATTACACCATCCGTACTGCCCAATATTAGACATTTGGAGTTATTGCTGAAAAATCACGCGTACTCCCGTCTTGCTCTGTTGAAAAATAGATGCTTGTTAAATACAATACTGTAAGTTATTGCAAAATAATGTACAATTTTACATGATATCATGACCACAAGGGGGCACTCATTCATTGGATGGATCATTTATTTATTTTCACTTATTGAAAAAACTGTCGGTTCCCCGTCCTTTTATCCACTAAAAATAATAAATAGAATCTGCAGGGTGTAACAGCGCCGGTATTGAATTCAGGCTAAAAGCAACTGCTGCCATTTGTGATGAACATACACTATATGGGGCAGCATATATTAAACATTTATGTTACTTTGTAGCCAGCAATCTGTAAGGTACTGTATGTGTCTCTCTGTATATATATCTGGAACACAGGCTAAGAGTATCCGTGTTTACGTTAAGCTACTGTGCGCCTCCTTCACTATTTGACATGTCGGGATTGAGCTGGTTTCGTTGTATTTACAAGAAATGGATTTATTTAAAGGAAGGTGCGAGTGCTGGACGTTGACCACGTATGTCACTCAACAGATGTACGCAAGTTATACACGTATTAGCTCTGTAATTGTTATGGGTATGGGACTCAGGGTCAACACTGTCTAGGTCGACACACGTTAGGTCAACACCCATTGGTCGACACAGGATCCAGTCTGAAGATCGACAGTGTCTAGGACGACAATGTTTAGGTCGACCACTATAGGTCGACAGTCACTAGGTCGACATGGTTTCAAGGTCAACAGGGTCTCTAGGTCGACATGTTCTAGGTTGACTGGTCAAAAGGTCGACACAAGTTTTTCACAAATTTTTTCTTTTTTTTTACTTTTTCATACTTAACGATCCACGTGGACTACGATTGGAACGGTAATCTGTGCCGAGCGAAGCGGTAGTGGAGCGAGGCACCTTGCCCGAAGCATGGCGAGCGAAGCGAGCCATGAGAGGGGAGACGGTGCACTAATTGGGATTCCCGGTCACTGTACGGAGAAAACGACACCAAAAAAATGCATGTCGACCTTTTGACCTGTCGACCTAGAACATGTCGACCTAGAAACCCTATCGACCTTCAAACCCTGTCGACCTAGTGACTGTCGACCTATAGTGGTCGACCTAAACATTGTCGACCTAGACACTGTCGATCTAATGATCCACACCTGGTTGACACACAATAGGTCAATGCACGAAATAGGCCGACACGACCATTTGGTCGACATGACATGGCATGAACAAGGTCGACATGAAAAAAGGTTGACGTGAGTTTTTTATGTTTTTTTGATGTCGTTTTCTTCGTAAAGTGACGGGGAACCCCAAATAGTGCACCGTGTCCCCTCGCAGGTTATTGTTCCCAAATGTAGTCCATGTGGTTTGTAAAGTATGAAAAAGTTAAAATTTTTGTTACAAAATTGGAAAACTTGTGTCGACCTTTTTCCATGTCGACCTTGTTCATGTCGACCTAATGGTCGTGTGACCTATTTCCTGTGTCGACCTAATGTGTGTCAACCACTAGGTGTCTACCTAATGTGTGTCGACCTAGACAGTGTCGAGCTAGAGTCCGGATACCATTGTTACTGATATAATGCACTTATAAAATTACCCACAGTCCTGTTCAGAATAATTATCTCCTTCACCATTGAAGGGATTTTGCTGGAAAAAAATTGTTGTGTCTTCCAAAAGCTTTGCAGCAACATAATATAAAAAATCTCTGATTCAGAGATGTACACTAAATGCCGCCGCATCTGCGTATGTGTATGCAGCAACTGTGTGAATATATATGCGAATGCCGCAGCCACCCGGATTTGTATTGCGACTCCTGCTGGCAGCTTTGCGAGTCCCAGTGGCTGCATACAAAGACGAAGAGTTGGTCGAGGATCAGTTGATTATTGAAGTTCTGAGTAGAACAGTAATCTTCAAATGTTATCAAAAGCTGATAGAACGGTTTACTTACCTCAGGGATAGGTGTGAAATAATTTAATTGTAGCTTAACTTGCCACCACCAGAGAAGGAGAATTCCTACACATAAAACTATAAATTCTCCATGTGTATAGCTTTGAAGGTGCAGAGCACTACTGTGAAGAATCCATATTGCTCCACCAGGGACGCTTCATTCCCTGTACCAAGATGGCCACTGGATTACAGGTTGTGAGGGTCCCGAGGCAACAAAGTTGTGGGGGCTCCCATCCCAAAAATTTACAAAACACACACAGAGACAGAGAGACACACACAGCAAGAGACACACAAATTTAACTAGGGGTCTCATCCACAGCAGTGCCACTAGCGCTCCTCTCTGGCACTACCAAGGCACTCTCACGGAGCTCTTCTGGCTTCCTCACTGGGGGGGGGGGGGGGGTCCTTATGTGTGGCTCCTTTCTCACTGCCTGCACCACTCCCAGTCGCTGCCTGCACTGCTCCCAGCCACTGCAGGGTCTTCACTGTGGGGGGGTCCTTCCTACTCACTGCCTGAGCTACACTGCCACTCCACTGTTTCTGAATACATACTTCTGCTCTGTATGCAGAATGCATTCAGAATCAGCTCTCGGCCGACAGACGATGAGGGGGGCCCCGGGACGACCGCCACTGTTGCCCCTACCTTAATCTGGACATGAGTCTAAGTACTGGACAAATGCAGCACCATCTTGCCGCTGCATTAGTTGTATCAGTGGGAAACAGTTTCGCATTTCTCCAGAGAGACCTGCAAAATATTATCTTCCAACATAATTTCCTGCAGGACTATCCAGTTCCTCATACACTCACCAGCTGGTGAGCTGTTTGACACCCCACTCTGCTTAAACTCCGCTTCATCTACCAATGTGTATAACAGTGAGTACGGCTGTACCATTTTTTACCTTCAATAAAACCAATCCACTGGTTAAGCAACTGGGATGTTCGTCGTCTCAGAAAATCTGCTGGTGCGTTTCGAAATGCTGCCACTTTGTCAAGCCTGTACACACATATATCCAACATATATGGGATTAATGAACCACATATGACACTATAATGGTTTATGAAGTTACATTCATCAGAATTCTTCCATAGACTTTCTTGAGTCCTTGCTTTGAGCAGAGATGGCAGTCCTTTCAGTGGGAACTTGCTATTGAAAATTAATTGAAAATATTATCAGAATTCACTTCCCCAGAGAACAGTAAAACAGAATTGTCGATGGGAAAAAAACATCTGGAAACAAAAAATATTATGTTTTAATCTGTTGTTTTTTTTGCGCAGTGAATCAGCAGAGGGCAAATTGTGTCATGTGTTCTGCTGATATAACTGTGTACATCACGTTATAAATGATTCTGGATTGCAATAAAGCCAAAAAATGTTTAAACTTTTGCCAACAAACGCTCTGAAATGCTCTCACAAGTTTTTCATGATTATACAAGCCGTTATCATGGGACTGTTTCTGAGACATGTCAGTATGTAATAATGTTTCCATTAAAATATTCTGTAATACAGGGTAGTTTGTAAATGTAAGCCAGAAAACCTATTCACTTTATTATCAGCTGGCTGTCTGGACATGGTTGGCATATGGGATCAGTATGATTTGCCGAAGGATGGGATGCTGGCTGTCAGGATACCGACAGCGCCATCCTATCCATCATTATCCCAACAGGCCAGAAGAAAGTCCCCTAACCCTCCTCTGCCCCCTACCCTAACCATCCCTTGTGGGTGCCTAACCCTATCCGCTTGGTGCCTAACCCTAACCCTCCCTTTCCCACTGCCTACACCTAACCCTCCCCACTTGGTGCCTAACCCTAACCCTCCCTTCCCCACTGCCTACACCTAACCCTCTCCGCTTGGTGCCTAACTTTAACCCTCCCTTCCCCGCTGCCTACACCTAACCCTCCCCGCTTGATGCCTAACCCTAACCTCCCCTTCTAACTGCCTAACCCTAACCCTCTCTCCTTGGTTCCTAACCCTAACCTTCTCATCTCTGCTCCGTAACCCTAACCCCGCTTCCGTTCATTCCATTACTTCCCAAAAAATCCTGTTTGCACTGTATTTGCTTTTACTACGCCCCACCTTCTCATTGTTCATTCGATATTACACCCACTCCATTCTATTCCTCAGAACAACACTACTGTACTAGAATTATGGCTCCTCGATCCTGTCCCATACCAATCCTCACTGCCAGGTCTTACTCCCCAATTTCCAGATCACCCACATGCACTCAGAACCCAGCCAACCTGATCCCCATCTCCCTTGTCCCCTCCCTTCCGTGCACTCTGGAACACCAGATCAATCTGCAACAAGCTGCCAACTATACACGTCCTCTTCATTTCCCACTCTTTTAACCTTCTTGCCATCACTGAAACCTGGCTCTCCTCCTCTGACACACCTCCCCTGCTGCCCTCTCCTATGGAGGCCTCTCCTTCATCCACACGGTCAGACCTGATGACCGCCAGGGTGGAGGTGTGGGCATCCTTCTCTCCCCAAACTGCACCTTTCGTGTCATCCCACCTGAGCCCTCCCTCACCTTCTCCACCTTTGAGGTCCACACTATCCACCTCTTCAACCCCATTCACTTCCTTGTAGCAGTGATATACCTCCCCCCTGGCCACAATTCACCTTTCCTTGACAACTTTGCTGCCTGGCTTCCACACTTTCTCTCCTCCGACCTCCCCTCTATCATCCTCGGTGACTTTAACATCCCTATTGACATCACTAATGCTGCTTCCACTAATCTTCTCGCTCTTTCCACCTCCTTTGGACTTTCTCAATGGACCTACACACTGATGTGATCTCTCTGATTTCTCAAACTCTTCCTTCCCTCTCTCTGACTACCATCTGCTTTCTTTCACCCTCTCATCCTCCCTTCTTCTCTCCACACCCAGACCCACCATCACCAGACGCAATCTCAGGTCTCTCGACCTTCCTATCCTGTCCTCCCTCGTGACTTTCCTTTCTCCTCTTCCACTATGACTTGTCCGAACCAGGCAGCCTCCTTCTAAAACTCTTCCCTAACCGCTGCTCTTGACTCTGTGGATCCCCTCTGTCCCCTTCCGCTGCTCCAAACCCAACCCTGGCACACCAAACTAACATATTTCTTACAAAAATGTTAACGCTCCGCTGAACGCTCCTGGAGGAAATCTCACTGTCTGGCGGACTTCCTCCATTTCAAGTTTATTCTCTCCTCCTACAGCTCTTGCTCTTTCCCTCGCCAAGCAATCCTTTTTCCAAGTACTCATCTCTTCTCAGTCCTCTAGTCCATGCCATCTCTTTGAAACTTTCAACACTCTCCTTCGCCCCCTCCTCCTCCCCTCCGATCCTCCCTCACATCCATTGACTTTGCCTCCTTCTTCATCTCCAAAATTGAGAATATCCGACATGAGATCTCCTCCCGTCACCCCTTTGCTGCCCTCCTGCCCCCATCATCCCTCCCCTCCATCTATCCCACCCTGTCCTCCTTCTGTCCCCCCTCCACCTGCCCCCTGGACCCCCTTCCCTCCCGTCTTCTCCGCTCCCTCTCCCCCAATGCCTGCTCCCACCTTGCTCACCTCTTTAACCTATCACTCTCTACCGGCATCTTCCCCTCACCATTCAAACATGCTCTGGTCTCACCTATTCTCAAAAAACCAACCTCGTCCCTTCATCACTCACTAGCTACCACCCCATCTCTCTTCTCCCTTTTGCCTCCAAACTACTTGAACGACTGGCCTACAGCCGTTTCACAAGCTACCTCTCTGACAACTCTATCCTCTCTCCACTACAATCTGGCTTTCGCCCACTCCACTTCACTGAGACTGCCCTAGTGAAAGTCACCAATGACCTGCTTTCGGCCAAATCCAGGGGCCACTTCTCTCTGCTCATCCTTCTGGACCTCTCTGCTGCCTTTGACACCATGGATCATCCTCTCCTCCTCTGCACACTCCAAAACATTGGCCTCTCTAGCACTGTCGTTGACTGGGTTTCCTCTTACCTCACTTACCACTCTTTTCTGTGTCTGCCTCAGGCACCAACCCACACCCTTTCATCCTTCCTGTTGGTGTCCCTCAGGGTTCTGTCCTAGGCCCCCTTCTGTTCTCCCTGTACACCTCTTCCCTGGGTGCGCTCATTAACTCCTTTGGCCTTCAATACCACCTCTATGCTGATGACACACAACTCTACCTCTCCTCTCCTGATCTGTCCTCTCTCAGGTTTCCAGCTGCCTCTCCACAATCTTCTCCTGGATGTCTGAGCGCTCTCTGAAGCTCAGCATGGACAAAACTGAACTCCTTATCTTTCCCCCACCCGGAACAACACCCATAACCAATATCTCTATCACGGTTGACAACATCATCATCTCCCCGGTTCCCCAACTCCGCAGCTTGGGCGTCACTCTTGACTCCTCCCTCTCTTGTGCAACACACATCCAAGCTCTGGCACAATCCTGTCGGTTCCAGCTACGCAACATTGCTCGCAGAAGGCCATTTCTCTCCCAGAGTGCAACTAAACTTATCATCCTCTCACTGGTCATCTCACTACTCGACTACTGCAATGTTCTCCTCACTGGTCTTGCTTGCTCCCATCTTGCTCCCCTCCAATCTGTCCTGAACTCCGCAGCTAGGCTCATCTTCCTCTCCCGCCGCTCCACATCTGCCACTCTCCTTCAACAAAATCTACACTGGCTCCCATTCCCCTACAGAAGCCTCTTAAAACTCCTCACCCTCACATACGAGGCCATCTCTAATTCCACTGCTCCCTACATCTCCAACCTCCTCTCCCTTCATACTCCCTCCCGCCCCCTACGGTCGGCCAATGACCATCGCCTCTCCACTGCCCTGGTCACTGCTTCCCATGCTCGAGTTCAAGACTATGCCCATGCGGCACCCCTTCAGTGGAATTCTCTCCCCCGCTCAATTAGACTCTCCCCGACCTTGCAAAGCTTCAAATGACACTAAAAACTCACCTATTCATCAAAGCATACCCTTCCGATGCATAACCTTGTCCTGAGGCTGCTACTCCATCCCCCTGCCTCATGCCCTGAACATCTCGGCTTTGCTTACATACTGCCATCAGGCTACCTCCCGCTCGCTTGCACCTCGTGTCATCTGTCTGTCGGCCCTTCCCACTAGATTGTTAGCTCTTCAGAACAGGGCCCTCTTTCCTCTTGTTGTCTAAGACCTCTTCTCGCCACATTTTACTCACAGCTCTCACCAACTCAGCGACCATCTTTACCCGCTTTTCTCTGACGTCCTAAGTGGATGCTGGGACTCCGTAAGGACCATGGGGAATAGCGGCTCCGCAGGAGACTGGGCACAACTAAAGAAAGCTTTAGGACCACCTGGTGTGCACTGGCTCCCTACCACTATGACCCTCCTCCAGACCTCAGTTAGAATCTTGTGCCCGGCTGAGCTGGATGCACACTAGGGGCTCTCCTGAGCTCCTAGAAAAGAAAGTATATTTTAGGTTTTTTATTTTCAGTGAGATCTGCTGGCAACAGACTCACTGCTACGAGGGACTAAGGGGAGAAGAAGCGAACCTACCTGCTTGCAGCTAGTTTGGGCTTCTTAGGCTACTGGACACCATTAGCTCCAGAGGGATCGAACACAGGACCCGACCTCGATCGTCCGGTCCCGGAGCCGCGCCGCCGTCCCCCTTACAGAGCCAGAAGCATGAAGATGGTCCTGAAAATCGGCGGCAGAAGACTTCGGTCTTCAACAAGGTAGCGCACAGCACTGCAGCTGTGCGCCATTGCTCCTCATGCACACCTCACACTCCGGTCACTGATGGGTGCAGGGCGCTGGGGGGAGGGGCGCCCTGAGCAGCAATATTAACACCTTGGCTGGCAAAATAATCACAATATATAGTCCTAGAGGCTATATATGTGAAAAATACCCCTGCCAGGATCCATAAAAAAGCGAGAGAAAGTCAGCCAAAAAAGGGGCGGGGCTATCTCCCTCAGCACACTGGCGCCATTTATCCCTCACAGCTCCGCTGGAAGGATCGCTCCCAGGCTCTCCCATGCAGTTTCAAGACTACAAAGGGTAAAAAAGAGAGGGGGGGCACTAAATTTAGGCGCAGCAGTATATATATAAGCAGCTATAAGGGAAAATCACTCAGTTATAGTGTTCATCCCTGTGTTATATAGCGCTCTGGTGAGTGCTGGCATACTCTCTCTCTGTCTCCCCAAAGGGCTTTGTGGGGTCCTGTCCTCTGTCAGAGCATTCCCTGTGTGTGTGCGGTGTGTCGGTACGGCTGTGTTGACATGTTTGAGGAGGAGGCTTATGTGGAGACGGAGCAGATGCCGATAAATGTGATGTCACCCCCTGCGGGGCCGACACCTGAGTGGATGGTTATGTGGAAGGAATTACGGACAGTGTCGACTCCTTACATAAAAGGTTTGACGACATACCAAATATGGGACAGCCGGCTTCTCAGCCTGTGCCTGCCCAGGCGTCTCAAAAGCCATCAGGGGCTCTAAAACGCCCGCTACCTCAGATGGCAGACACAGATGTCGACATGGATACTGACTCCAGTGTCGACGACGATGAGACTAATGTAACTCCCAATAGGGCCACACGTTACATGATTGAGGCAATGAAAAATGTGTTGCACATTTCTGATGTTACCCCAGGAACCACAAAAAAGGGTATTATGTTTGGAGAGAGAAAACTACCAGTAGTTTTTCCTCCATCTGAGGAATTAAATGAAGTGTATGAAGAAGCGTGGGCTTCCCCCGATAAGAAACTGGTAATTTCTAAAAAGTTACTAATGACGTACCCTTTCCCGCCAGAGGATAGGTCACGTTGGGAAACATCCCCTAGGGTGGATAAAGCGCTCACACGCTTGTCAAAAAAGGTGGCACTACCGTCTCCGGATACGGCCGCCCTAAAGGAGCCTGCTGATAGGAAGCAGGAGGCTATCCTGAAGTCTGTATATACACACACAGGTATTATACTGAGACCAGCTATTGCTTCAGCATGGATGTGCAGTGCTGCAGCTGCGTGGTCAGATTCCCTGTCGGAAAATATTGATACCCTAGACAGGGACACTATATTGCTAACCGTGGAGCATATTAAAGACGCAGTCTTATACATGAGAGATGCACAGAGGGATATTTGCCGGCTGGCATCTAAAATAAGTGCAATGTCCATTTCTGCCAGTAGAGGGTTATGGACTTGGCAGTGGACAGGTGATGCAGTGTTATGCACACCAGTGCCAGCAGGAATGTACTGGTGTCTGAACGGAGAGGGATGCAAAACAAATGAACTCACAGACAGACTGGGGAATATGACATTACATACACAGAAGGTGATAGGGTAACAAAATAAACACAAAGTGAACAGAGAAGCCCAAAGGCTAAGAAACTGGGTGTCTCCCTAGTATTAGGAATGCTCAGATGGAAAGAAGCGAGATGTTGTGATTTAATACGTAGAGAACCCGAAATGCTGTTGCTAAGGGCAACAGCAAAACCCTAAAGGGTTACCAACGGGTGTGGCAGTAAACTCCTTGGTCAGAGATGGAATAATAGACACAAGGAGAGTCTCCACAATCCTAGTCTTCACTTGCAGTGCACTGGTTCAGCTTACTGCCACTAAACTGACACCTGAACACCTTGCACAGTGAGAAAGGATTTTGGCAGGCAAGTCTGAGAATACAGCCGCAAACCTGCTAGGTTCACAGAGTAGCAAAAGAACCCCAGCAGGTTAAACGACTGACTCCAGTCTTACTGCTAGGTCTGGATTGGCAGAGTGTAATACCAAATCCCAAGGCCTATTTGCAGTAAGCAACAAACAAATACAAAGTTTACACAGTACTAGCTAGCTTTCAGAAAACTGACTAACCAACAAAGATTCAGCAGCATCTGCCTAACCTGAGAAGAGGGTTTATATAGCAGGTGCTGTCCACGCCCCACTCAGACCTCACAGACTGTGAGCACAAAAACCAGCACCGGATCCCCTGCCGTGCACAGAGCCTGTAACCACTGCACAGCAAAAGACCCGAACCGGAGTATCAGCTACGCTCAGGTTACTCCGCTAGCACTTGTCTCCCGGTTGCCATGACGACGTGGCAGCACAGAGCAGGAGACCCTAACAGTACCCCCCCCTCTGACGAGGGGTCAAAGAACCCCTACCACCGGGTTTATCGGGGAACTGCGAGAAGAAAGAGCGTAACAGTCTGGGGGCATGAAGATCACAACTGCGCACCCACGACCGCTCCTCCGGGCCATACCCCTTCCAGTGCACCAAAAATGACAGCCGACCCCGAACCATCTTGGAATCAAGAATCCTTTCAACAACAAACTCCCTCTGGCCACGTATCAGAAGAGGGGAAGGTCTTCCACTGGAAGAAGGATTACTAATCGCCCGTTTTAAAAGGGAACAATGAAATGTTTTATTGATACCCAAAGAACGGGGTAGATCTAACTGAAATGCCACCGGATTGATAACCCTAGTGATCTTATAAGGACCGATGAACCGGGGGCCTAACTTATGAGATGGCTGTCTCAACTTCAAATTCTTGGTAGACAACCAGACGAAGTCTCCTAATTTGAAGCTGCAGGGTCTCTTCCGCTTATCAAAAACCCTTTTGGTCACTAATGACACAGACACAAGGGCTTTCTTCACTTTCCTCCAAATACCTCTAAGGACCGAAACCACAGAGGAACCACCAGGCGTGGAGTCCAGGGGGTCAAAAGAATTGGCCTTAGGATGATGCCCATACACACAAAGGAAGGGAGAGATCCCTGTAGCAGAGTGAGCCGCGTTGTTATAGGCAAACTCCGCCATGGACAGATGAGCAACCCAGTCAGTCTGACACTTGGAGACATAACACCTGAGGAACTGCTCCAAGGACTGGTTCACCCTTTCAGTCTGCCCATTAGACTGCGGATGGTAGCCTGACGACAAGCTGACAGAAATCTGGAGATCGGAACAAAATGCCCTCCAGAATTTGGCCACAAACTGGGATCCGCGGTCAGAGACCACATCAAGTGGCAACCCGTGGAGGCGCACAACATGCAGCATAAATAATTCAGACAGGCGTCTGGCCGATGGCAGCCCAACCAATGGAACGAAGTGCGCCATCTTCGAAAACCTGTCAACTACAACCCAGATGGCTGTCATCCCCGAGGATTTGGGCAAGTCCACCACAAAATCCATTGAAATGTGGGTCCATGGCTTAGATGGAATAGAGAGTGGATGTAATGGGCCAACAGGAACCCCTCTAGGAGTCTTATTTCGGGCACAGATGTCACATGCCCGAACCCACTGATCCACATCCCTAGCCACCGAGGGCCACCACACCGCCCTAGATAGCAACTCCCGAGTTCTGGCAATACCCGGGTGACCTGCCGACTTCTTGGCATGGAATTCCAAGAACACTCGCTGTCTTAACTTAGGAGGCACAAACAAAAGACCTACCGGAAGGTCTGGAGGAGCCTGCTCCTGTGCTCTAAGGACTAATGACAAGAGGTCCTGGGTAATGCCCACTTTAATACATGATGGGGACACAATGGGCAATGGCTCCTCGGTGGTCTCCTGGATTGGAGCAAAACTCCGCGAGAGCGCGTCAGCCTTGATGTTTTTTGACCCAGGGCGATATGTTATCAAAAAATTAAAGCACGCAAAAAACAAAGCCCATCGTGCCTGCCTGGCATTGAGGCGCTTCGCTGACTCTAAATATGCCAAATTCTTATGGTCGGTGAGAATTGAGACCACAAACTTAGCCCCCTCAAGCCAGTGTCTCCACTCCTCGAGTGCATCCTTAATAGCCAACAATTCCCGGTTACCCACGTCATAATTCATCTCGGCAGGCGAAAATTTACGGGAAAAGTAAGCACAGGGATGAAGGCGATTATCAGACACCCCCATCTGAGAGAGCACTGCCCCAATACCCATCTCAGAGGCATCCACCTTCACCACAAAAGGACGCTCTGGATCTGGGTGTCGCAGCACCTTGGCCGAGACAAATGCCCTTTTGAGACGGGCAAAAGCCGCTTTGGCCTCACAAGACCAGTGAGCAACATCCGCCCCTTTCTTAGTGAGTGCCACCAAGGGCGCCACTATAGACGAAAATCCAGCGATAAATCGTCTATAAAAATTCGCAAAGCCCAGAAAACGCTGAAGCGCCTTCAAACTAGTGGGCTGCACCCAATCCAGGACTGCCTGTTCCTTGGAACCCTCCATTTGGAAACCTTCTGGAGAGATAATATATCCTAGAAATGCGATTTGCTGAACTTCAAATTCGCACTTCTCCAGCTTCGCCCCAAGCCGGCGGTCTCTGAGTTTCTGGAGGACTAAGCGTACATGCTTCCGATGTTCCTCCAGGGAATGGGAGAAGATTAGGATGTCATCTAAGTATACAACTAAGAATCTATCCAAATATTCCCTGAGCACATCGTTCATGAAGTCCTGGAAGACTGCCGGGGCATTACAGAGCCCAAAAGGCATCACCAAATATTCATAATGCCCTGAGTGGGTATTAAAGGCAGTCTTCCATTCATCCCCCTCTCTTATTCGGATTAGATTGTACGCACCGCGTAGGTCAATCTTAGAAAAAATGGTGGCCGTACGAAGCTGGTCAAACAAGACCGAAATGAGAGGCAGTGGGTATGAGTTTTTAATCGTGATACGATTCAATTCCCTGAAGTCGATGCAGGGTCGCAACGAACCGTCCTTTTTACCCACGAAGAAGAACCCCGACCCAACTGGAGACTGTGAAGGTCTGATAAATCCCTTAGCCAAGTTCTCCTGAATGTACTCTGCCATAGCCTGAGTCTCAGGACGTGACAGGGAGTACAACCTGCTCTTGGGAAGCTTAGCATTCGGCAACAAATTAATGGCACAGTCATGGGGGCGATGGGGAGGTAGTACCTCTGCAACTCTTTTGGAGAACACGTCCGCAAAATCTGCATAACATCCTGGCAATCCTGGCAAACTTAGCTGCGAAAGCCTGACTGGAAGGCTCAAGCAACTCCTGAAACAATCAGTACCCCAACTAAGAATCTCCCCAGAGACCCAGTCAAATTGAGGATTGTGGGCCTTTAACCAGGGTAACCCCAACACCAATGGGGCAAAAGTACAGACAGTCACATAAAAGGACAATTTTTCAGAGTGCGTGGCTCCAATAAACAAAGAAATCTGGCTAGTGCAAAAGGTAATTTTACCCTGGGATAATGGTTCCCCGTTTAACCCACAAATCTCAATTTCCGATGCCAAGGGTACTAAGGGAACAGAGTGTTTCAGGGCGAATTGGCGGTCCATAAAAACCCCGTCGGCCCCACTGTCCACAAAGGCCTCAGTCTTGACAGTTTGACCGAGGATCTTCAAGGTCACCGGAATGATAGAAGTCTTCTTGGGAAATTCTGACTTCTGGCCTGACAGGATATTTCCCATCACCCTCAGGCCCTGAAGTTTTCCGGCTTTTCTGGGCATGATACTACCACATGACCTTTATTCCCACAGTACAAACATAACCCCTGCTGTCTCCTCCGCGTCTTCTCACGCGAGGTGAGGCGAGTAGCCCCAATCTGCATAGGCTCCTCGGAAAATTCCTCAGAGTCTGAGGTTCCCTTGGGAAAGAAGGAAACCTCGGTCTCCCTTTCAAGCCTGCGCTCTCTCAGCCGTCTATCCACCCGAATGGATAACTGCATGAGCTGATCCAAGCTATCAGGCAAGGGATATTGTACCAGTTGGTCTTTTAACTGGTTAGAAAGACCTCTTCGGTACTGGTGTCTCAGGGCTGGGTCATTCCACTGGGTATCATGGGCCAACCTCCGAAACTCCGTACAATAAACCTCAACTGGCCTTCGCCCTTGCTTAAGGATCGAAATCTGAGCCTCGGCTGAGGCCGTCTTGTCAGGGTCATCATACAACATGCCCAGTGCCGTAAAAAAAGCATCAACACTTTTAAGCGACGGACAGTCAGGCTGCAACCCATATGCCCAGACCTGGAAATCACTATGCCCACCCGCTGAATCTCCGACCCAGAAGACTGAGGCCTAAGCTGGAAATATAGCTTGCAGCTCTCCTTGAAACAAAAGAACTGCGAGCGATCTCCAGAAAAACGATCCGGGAGATTTACTTTCGGCTCCTTAACCCCTGAAGGTACTGCTGCTGCGGTAGCTCCGCCAGCGGCCTGCGAGGTGTGCATTTTAATGGACAAATCATTAAATTGTCGAGTCAGGACCTGCACCTGATCGACCACCTGTTGCAAAGTATTTTGAGGGGTATGCTCCATATTCCCACAAAATTTCAACAGGAGTATTAGGCTGCTGAATATGTTATGCACACCAGTGCCAGCAGGAATGTACTGGTGTCTGAACGGAGAGGGATGCAAAACAAATGAACTCACAGACAGACTGGGGAATATGACATTACATACACAGAAGGTGATAGGGTAACAAAATAAACACAAAGTGAACAGAGAAGCCCAAAGGCTAAGAAACTGGGTGTCTCCCTAGTATTAGGAATGCTCAGATGGAAAGAAGCGAGATGTTGTGATTTAATACGTAGAGAACCCGAAATGCTGTTGCTAAGGGCAACAGCAAAACCCTAAAGGGTTACCAACGGGTGTGGCAGTAAACTCCTTGGTCAGAGATGGAATAATAGACACAAGGAGAGTCTCCACAATCCTAGTCTTCATTTGCAGTGCACTGGTTCAGCTTACTGCCACTAAACTGACACCTGAACACCTTGCACAGTGAGAAAGGATTTTGGCAGGCAAGTCTGAGAATACAGCCGCAAACCTTCTAGGTTCACAGAGTAGCAAAAGAACCCCAGCAGGTTAAACGACTGACTCCAGTCTTACTGCTAGGTCTGGATTGGCAGAGTGTAATACCAAATCCCAAGGCCTATTTGCAGTAAACAACAAACAAATACAAAGTTTACACAGTACTAGCTAGCTTTCAGGAACTGACTAACCAACAAAGATTCAGCAGCATCTTCCTAACCTGAGAAGAGGGTTTATATAGCAGGTGCTGTCCACGCCCCACTCAGACCTCACAGACTGTGAGCACAAAAACCAGCACCGGATCCCCTGCCGTGCACAGAGCCTGTAACCACTGCACAGCAAAAGACCCGAACCGGAGTATCAGCTACGCTCAGGTTACTCCGCTAGCACTTGTCTCCCGGTTGCCATGATGACGTGGCAGCACAGAGCAGGAGACCCTAACATGCAGATTCTAAAAGGCACATGGAAGTTTTGCCTTATAAGGGTGAAGAGTTGTTCGGGGATG
Organism: Pseudophryne corroboree; assembly: GCF_028390025.1. NCBI lineage: Eukaryota > Metazoa > Chordata > Amphibia > Anura > Myobatrachidae > Pseudophryne > Pseudophryne corroboree. The sequence continues at coordinate 47,803,924 of NC_086452.1, forward strand.
GTCTCTCGGACCTCGTTTCCACAGCAACAGCTGGGAAGTCAGCATTTTTACCCCATGTTCCCTCACAGCCAAAGAAAGCACCGTATAATCAGGTACAGTCCTTTCGGCCCCATAAGGGCAAGCGGGTTAAAGGCGCGTCCTTTCTGCCCAGAGGCAGAGGTAGAGGGAAAAAGCTGCAGCATACAGCCAGTTCCCAGGAGCAAAAGTCCTCCCCCACTTCCTCCAAGTCCACCGCATGACGCTGGGGCTCCACAGGCGGAGCCAGGTACGGTGGGGGCCCGTCTAAAAAACTTCAGCAATCAGTGGGCTCGCTCACGGGTGGATCCCTGGATCCTTCAAGTAGTATCTCAGGGGTACAAGCTGGAATTTGAGACGTCTCCCTCCCGCCGTTTCCTCGAATCTGCCTTGCCAACAACTCCCTCAGGCAGGGAGGCAGTGCTAGAGGCAATTCACAAGCTGTATTCCCAGCAGGTGATACTCAAGGTGCCCCTCCTTCAACAAGGACGGGGTTACTATTCCACAATGTTTGTGGTACCGAAACCGGACGGTTTGGTGAGACCCATTTTAAATTTGAAATCCTTGAACACATATATAAAAAAATTCAAGTTCAAGATGGAATCGCTCAGGGCGGTTATTGCAAGCCTGGACGAGGGGCATTACATAGTATCACTGGACATCAAGGATGCTTACCTGCATGTCCCCATTTACCATCCTCACCAGGAGTACCTCAGATTTGTGGTACAGGATTGTCATTACCAATTCCGTTTGGTCTGTCCACGGCACCGAGGGTATTTACCAAGGTAATGGCCGAAATGATGATACTCCTTCGAAAAAAGGGAGTTTTAATTATCCCGTACTTGTACGATCTCCTGAGAAAGGCGAGGTCCAGGGAGCAGTTGTTGGTCGAGGTAGCACTATCTCGGGAGGTGCTACAACAGCACGGTTGGATTCTAAATATTCCAAAGTCACAGCTGGTCCCTACGACACGACTACTGTTCCTGGGGATGGTTCTGGACACAGAAAAGAAAAAAGTGTTTCTCCCGGAGGAGAAGGCCAAGGAGCTGTCATCTCTAGTCAGAGGCCTCCTCAAACCAAAACAGGTGTCGGTGCATCACTGCACGCGAGTCCTGGGAAAAATGGTAGCTTCCTACGAAGCAATTCCATTCGGCAGGTTCCATGCAAGGACTTTTCAGTGGGACCTGTTGGACAAGTGGTCCGGATCGCATCTTCAGATGCATCGGCTGATAACCCTGTCTCCAAGGACCAGGGTGTCTCTGCTGTGGTGGCTGCAAAGTGCTCATCTTCAAGAGGGCCGCAGATTCGGCATACAGGACTTCATCCCGGGAGTGGACAACTGGGAAGCAGACTTCCTCAGCAGGCACGATCTCCACCCGGGAGAGTGGGGACTTCATCCAGAAGTCTTCCAACTGATTGCAAACCATTGGGAAAGGCCACAGGTGGACATGATGGCGTCCCGCCTAAACAAAAAGCTAGAAAGATATTGCGCCAGGTCAAGAGACCCTCAGGCGATAGCTGTGGACGCTCTAGTGACACCGTGGGTGTACCGGTCGGTTTATGTGTTCCCTCCTCTTCCTCTCATACCCAAGGTACTGAGGATAATAAGGAGAAGAGGAGTAAGAACTATACTCATTGTTCCGGATTGGCCAAGAAGAGCTTGGTACCCGGAACTTCAAGAAATGATCTCAGAGGACCCATGGCCTCTGCCGCTCAGACAGGACCTGCTGCAGCAGGGGCCCTGTCTGTTCCAAGACTTACCGCGGCTGCGTTTGACGGCATGGCGGTTGAACACCGGATCCTGAAGGAAAAGGGCATTCCGGAGGAAGTCATTCCTACGCTGATTAAACTAGGAAAGAGGTGACCGCAAACCATTATCACCGGATTTGGCGAAAATATGTTGCGTGGTGTGAGGCCAGGAAGGCCCCAACGGAGGAATTTCAGCTGGGCCGTTTTCTGCACTTCCTACAGTCAGGGGTGACTATGGGCCTAAAATTGGGTTCCATTAAGGTCCAGATTTCGGCTCTATCGACTTTCTACCAGAGAGAACTGGCTTCACTACCTGAAGTTCAGACTTTTGTTAAGGGAGTGCTGCATATTCAGCCCCCTTTTGTGCCTTCAGTGGCACCTTGGGATCTCAACGTGGTGTTGGATTTCTTAAAGTCACATTGGTTTGAGCCACTTATAACCGTGGAATTAAAATATCTCACGTGGAAAGTGGTCATGCTGTTGGCCTTGACTTCGGCCAGGCGTGTGTCAGAATTGGCGGCTTTGTCATGTAAAATCCCTTATCTAATTTTCCATATGGATAGGGCAGAATTGAGGACTCGTCCCCAGTTTCTCCCTAAGGTGGTATCAGCCTTTCATTTAAACCAACCTATCGTGGTGCCTGCGGCTACTAAAGACTTGGAGGCTTCCAAGTTGTTGGACGTAGTCAGGGCCCTGAAAATTTATGTTTCCAGGACAGCTAGTGTCAGGAAAACTGACTCGCTATTTATCCTGTATGCACCCAACAAACTGGGTGCTCCTGCTTCAAAGCAGACTATTGCTCGCTGGATCTGTAGTACGATTCAGCTTGCACATTCTGCGGCTGGACTGCCGCATCCTAAATCAGTGAAAGCCCATTCCACAAGGAAGGTGGGCTTTTCTTGGGCGGCTGCCCGAGGGGTCTCGGCTTTACAACTTTGCCGAGCAGTTACTTGGTCGGGGTCAAACACATTTGCTAAATTCTACAAGTTTGACACCCTGGCTGAGGAGGACCTAGAGTTTGCCCATTCGGTGCTGCAGAGTCATCCGCACTCTCCCTCCCGTTTGGGAGCTTTGGTATAATCCCCATGGTCCTTACGGAGTCCCAGCATCCACTTAGGACATCAGAGAAAATAAGATTTTACTCACCGGTAAATCTATTTCTCGTAGTCCGTAGTGGATGCTGGGCGCCCATCCCAAGTGCGGATTGTCTGCAATACTTGTATATAGTTATTGTTTAACTAAAGGGTTATTGTTGAGCCATCTGTTGAGAGGCTCAGTTATATTTCATACTGTTAACTGGGTATAGTATCACGAGTTATACGGTGTGATTGGTGTGGCTGGTATGAGTCTTACCCAGGATTCAAAATCCTTCCTTATTGTGTCAGCTCTTCCGGGCACAGTATCCTAACTGAGGTCTGGAGGAGGGTCATAGTGGGAGGAGCCAGTGCATACCAGGTGGTCCTAAAGCTTTCTTTAGTTGTGCCCAGTCTCCTGCGGAGCCGCTATTCCCCATGGTCCTTACGGAGTCCCAGTATCCACTACGGACTACGAGAAATAGATTTACCGGTGAGTAAAATCTTATTTTTCTCCTGCTGGTAAAGACTCATCTCTATCTATGGCCACCAGCCCCAAGTAGTAGTCTGATCACTCCCTCGCTACTTACATCCTAGCTGTATTATGTATGAGAATTGTGGTGCTCTTTGTTACCATACTCTATTTTTTGGTATTTATTTACTGTAATGCTAAGTTTTTTCTCCCTGTACTGTCCATTGTACGGCGTTACGAAGCACTTGTGGCGCCTTATAAATAAAATGTAATAATAATAATAATAATAATAATAATAATCCTGCCTAAACCTAACCTCCTCCCCCCGCGCGCGGTCTCACTGTTAGGACGATCGGGATGCTGGCTGTCGGTAACGTGACGCTGGCATGCCGTGCAGTGTCGGTATCTAGACACCGATATTGCTTCCTCCTTCGGGATCCCGATGATCCTGTGTGTCGGGAAGCTGCTTCCCGACATATGAATATAGAGACGCTTCCATTCAAACTATTTTTTCTTTTTAGTATCATTCCATCTACCTAAAGCTACATTAATATTAGAGATGAGCGCCTGAAATTTTTCGGGTTTTGTGTTTTGGTTTTGGGTTCGGTTCCGCGGCCGTGTTTTGGGTTCGAACGCGTTTTGGCAAAACCTCACCGAATTTTTTTTGTCGGATTCGGGTGTGTTTTGGATTCGGGTGTTTTTTTCAAAAAACACTAAAAAACAGCTTAAATCATAGAATTTGGGGGTCATTTTGATCCCAAAGTATTATTAACCTCAAAAACCATAATTTACACTCATTTTCAGTCTATTCTGAATACCTCACACCTCACAATATTATTTTTAGTCCTAAAATTTGCACCGAGGTCGCTGTGTGAGTAAGATAAGCGACCCTAGTGGCCGACACAAACACCGGGCCCATCTAGGAGTGGCACTGCAGTGTCACGCAGGATGTCCCTTCCAAAAAACCCTCCCCAAACAGCACATGACGCAAAGAAAAAAAGAGGCGCAATGAGGTAGCTGTGTGAGTAAGATTAGCGACCCTAGTGGCCGACACAAACACCGGGCCCATCTAGGAGTGGCACTGCAGTGTCACGCAGGATGGCCCTTCCAAAAAACCCTCCCCAAACAGCACATGACGCAAAGAAAAAAAGAGGCGCAATGAGGTAGCTGTGTGAGTAAGATTAGCGACCCTAGTGGCCGACACAAACACCGGGCCCATCTAGGAGTGGCACTGCAGTGTCACGCAGGATGTCCCTTCCAAAAAACCCTCCCCAAACAGCACATGACGCAAAGAAAAAAAGAGGCGCAATGAGGTAGCTGTGTGAGTAAGATTAGCGACCCTAGTGGCCGACACAAACACCTGGCCCATCTAGGAGTGGCACTGCAGTGTCACGCAGGATGTCCCTTCCAAAAAACCCTCCCCAAACAGCACATGACGCAAAGAAAAAAAGAGGCGCAATGAGGTAGCTGACTGTGTGAGTAAGATTAGCGACCCTAGTGGCCGACACAAACACCGGGCCCATCTAGGAGTGGCACTGCAGTGTCACGCAGGATGTCCCTTCCAAAAAACCCTCCCCAATCAGCACATGATGCAAAGAAAAAGAAAAGAAAAAAGAGGTGCAAGATGGAATTGTCCTTGGGCCCTCCCACCCACCCTTATGTTGTATAAACAAAACAGGACATGCACACTTTAACCAACCCATCATTTCAGTGACAGGGTCTGCCACACGACTGTGACTGATATGACGGGTTGGTTTGGACCCCCCCCAAAAAAGAAGCAATTAATCTCTCCTTGCACAAACTGGCTCTACAGAGGCAAGATGTCCACCTCATCTTCACCCTCCGATATATCACCGTGTACATCCCCCTCCTCACAGATTATCAATTCGTCCCCACTGGAATCCACCATCTCAGCTCCCTGTGTACTTTGTGGAGGCAATTGCTGCTGGTCAATGTCTCCGCGGAGGAATTGATTATAATTCATTTTAATGAACATCATCTTCTCCACATTTTCTGGATGTAACCTCGTACGCCGATTGCTGACAAGGTGAGCGGCGGCACTAAACACTCTTTCGGAGTACACACTTGTGGGAGGGCAACTTAGGTAGAATAAAGCCAGTTTGTGCAAGGGCCTCCAAATTGCCTCTTTTTCCTGCCAGTATAAGTACGGACTGTGTGACGTGCCTACTTGGATGCGGTCACTCATATAATCCTCCACCATTCTATCAATGTTGAGAGAATCATATGCAGTGACAGTAGACGACATGTCCGTAATCGTTGTCAGGTCCTTCAGTCCGGACCAGATGTCAGCATCAGCAGTCGCTCCAGACTGCCCTGCATCACCGCCAGCGGGTGGGCTCGGAATTCTGAGCCTTTTCCTCGCACCCCCAGTTGCGGGAGAATGTGAAGGAGGAGATGTTGACAGGTCGCGTTCCGCTTGACTTGACAATTTTGTCACCAGCAGGTCTTTCAACCCCAGCAGACTTGTGTCTGCCGGAAAGAGAGATCCAAGGTAGGCTTTAAATCTAGGATCGAGCACGGTGGCCAAAATGTAGTGCTCTGATTTCAACAGATTGACCACCCGTGAATCCTTGTTAAGCGAATTAAGGGCTGCATCCACAAGTCCCACATGCCTAGCGGAATCGCTCCCTTTTAGCTCCTTCTTCAATGCCTCCAGCTTCTTCTGCAAAAGCCTGATGAGGGGAATGACCTGACTCAGGCTGGCAGTGTCTGAACTGACTTCACGTGTGGCAAGTTCAAAGGGCATCAGAACCTTGCACAACGTTGAAATCATTCTCCACTGCACTTGAGACAGGTGCATTCCACCTCCTATATCGTGCTCAATTGTATAGGCTTGAATGGCCTTTTGCTGCTCCTCCAACCTCTGAAGCATATAGAGGGTTGAATTCCACCTCGTTACCACTTCTTGCTTCAGATGATGGCAGGGCAGGTTCAGTAGTTTTTGGTGGTGCTCCAGTCTTCTGTACGTGGTGCCTGTACGCCGAAAGTGTCCCGCAATTCTTCTGGCCACCGACAGCATCTCTTGCACGCCCCTGTCGTTTTTTAAAAAATTCTGCACCACCAAATTCAAGGTATGTGCAAAACATGGGACGTGCTGGAATTTGCCCATATTTAATGCACACACAATATTGCTGGCGTTGTCCGATGCCACAAATCCACAGGAGAGTCCAATTGGGGTAAGCCATTCCGCGATGATCTTCCTCAGTTGCCGTAAGAGGTTTTCAGCTGTGTGCGTATTCTGGAAAGCGGTGATACAAAGCGTAGCCTGCCTAGGAAAGAGTTGGCGTTTGCGAGATGCTGCTACTGGTGCCGCCGCTGCTGTTCTTGCGGCGGGAGTCCATACATCTACCCAGTGGGCTGTCACAGTCATATAGTCCTGACCCTGCCCTGCTCCACTTGTCCACATGTCCGTGGTTAAGTGGACATTGGGTACAACTGCATTTTTTAGGACACTGGTGAGTCTTTTTCTGACGTCCGTGTACATTCTCGGTATCGCCTGCCTAGAGAAGTGGAACCTAGATGGTATTTGGTAACGGGGGCACACTGCCTCAATAAATTGTCTAGTTCCCTGTGAACTAACGGCGGATACCGGACGCACGTCTAACACCAACATAGTTGTCAAGGCCTCAGTTATCCGCTTTGCAGTAGGATGACTGCTGTGATATTTCATCTTCCTCGCAAAGGACTGTTGAACAGTCAATTGCTTACTGGAAGTAGTACAAGTGGGCTTACGACTTCCCCTCTGGGATGACCATCGACTCCCAGCGGCAACAACAGCAGCGCCAGCAGCAGTAGGCGTTACACGCAAGGATGCATCGGAGGAATCCCAGGCAGGAGAGGACTCGTCAGAATTGCCAGTGACATGGCCTGCAGGACTATTGGCATTCCTGGGGAAGGAGGAAATTGACACTGAGGGAGTTGGTGGGGTGGTTTGCGTGAGCTTGGTTACAAGAGGAAGGGATTTACTGGTCAGTGGACTGCTTCCGCTGTCACCCAAAGTTTTTGAACTTGTCACTGACTTATTATGAATGCGCTGCAGGTGACGTATAAGGGAGGATGTTCCGAGGTGGTTAACGTCCTTACCCCTACTTATTACAGCTTGACAAAGGGAACACACGGCTTGACACCTGTTGTCCGCATTTCTGGTGAAATACCTCCACACCGAAGAGCTGATTTTTTTGGTATTTTCACCTGGCATGTCAACGGCCATATTCCTCCCACGGACAACAGGTGTCTCCCTGGGTGCCTGACTTAAACAAACCACCTCACCATCAGAATCCTCCTGGTCAATTTCCTCCCCAGCGCCAGCAACACCCATATCCTCCTCATCCTGGTGTACTTCAACACTGACATCTTCAATCTGACTATCAGGAACTGGACTGCGGGTGCTCCTTCCAGCACTTGCAGGGGGCGTGCAAATGGTGGAAGGCGCATGCTCTTCACGTCCAGTGTTGGGAAGGTCAGGCATCGCAACCGACACAATTGGACTCTCCTTGTGGATTTGGGATTTCGAAGAATGCACAGTTCTTTGCTGTGCTGCTTTTGCCAGCTTGAGTCTTTTCATTTTTCTAGCGAGAGGCTGAGTGCTTCCATCCTCATGTGAAGCTGAACCACTAGCCATGAACATAGGCCAGGGCCTCAGCCGTTCCTTGCCACTCCGTGTGGTAAATGGCATATTGGCAAGTTTACGCTTCTCCTCCGACAATTTTATTTTAGGTTTTGGAGTCCTTTTTTTTCTGATATTTGGTGTTTTGGATTTGACATGCTCTGTACTATGACATTGGGCATCGGCCTTGGCAGACGACGTTGCTGGCATTTCATCGTCTCGGCCATGACTAGTGGCAGCAGCTTCAGCACGAGGTGGAAGTGGATCTTGATCTTTCCCTAATTTTGGAACCTCAACATTTTTGTTCTCCATATTTTAATAGGCACAACTAAAAGGCACCTCAGGTAAACAATGGAGATGGATACTAGTATACAATTATGGACTGCCTGCCGACTGCAGACACAGAGGTAGCCACAGCCGTGAACTACCGTACTGTACTGTGTCTGCAGCTAATATAGACTGGTTGATAAAGAGAAGATGTCTATGTAACTATGTATGTATAAAGAAGACTGAAAAAAATCCACGGTTAGGTGGTATACAATTATGGACGGACTGCCTGCCGAGTGCAGACACAGAGGTAGCCACAGCCGTGAACTACCGTACTGTACTGTGTCTGCAGCTAATATAGACTGGTTGATAAAGAGAAGATGTCTATGTAACTATGTATGTATAAAGAAGAATGAAAAAAATCCACGGTTAGGTGGTATTACAATTATGGACGGACTGCCTGCCGAGTGCAGAGACACAGAGGTAGCCACAGCCGTGAACTACCGTACTGTGTCTGCTGCGACTGGATGATAAATGATATAAAAAATATATATATATCACTACTGCAGCCGGACAGGTATATATTATATATTATATAATGACGGACCTGCTGGACACTGTCTGTCAGCAGAATGAGTTTTATTTTTATAGAGTAAAAAAAAACAAAACACACAAGTGAAGTCACACGACGAGTGTTTAACTTTTTCAGGCAATCACAATATAAGTATACTACTAACTATACTGGTGGTCAGTGTGGTCAGGTCACTGGTCAGTCACACTGGCAGTGGCACTCCTGCAGCAAAAGTGTGCACTGTTTAATTTTAATATAATATGTACTCCTGGCTCCTGCTATAACCTATAACTGGCACTGCAGTAGTGCTCCCCAGTCTCCCCCACAATTATAAGCTGTGTGAGCTGAGCAGTCAGACAGATATATAATATATATAGATGATGCAGCACACTGGCCTGAGCCTGAGCAGTGCACACAGATATGGTATGTGACTGACTGAGTCACTGTGTGTATCGCTTTTTTCAGGCAGAGAACGGATATATTAAATAAACTGCACTGTGTGTCTGGTGGTCACTCACTATATAATATATTATGTACTCCTGGCTCCTGCTATAACCTATAACTGGCACTGCAGTAGTGCTCCCCAGTCTCCCCCACAATTATAAGCTGTGTGAGCTGAGCAGTCAGACAGATATATATAATATTATATATAGATAATAGATGATGCAGCACACTGGCCTGAGCCTGAGCAGTGCACACAGATATGGTATGTGACTGACTGAGTCACTGTGTGTATCGCTTTTTTCAGGCAGAGAACGGATATATTAAATAAACTGCACTGTGTGTCTGGTGGTCACTCACTATATAATATATTATGTACTCCTGGCTCCTGCTATAACCTATAACTGGCACTGCAGTAGTGCTCCCCAGTCTCCCCCACAATTATAAGCTGTGTGAGCTGAGCAGTCAGACAGATATATATAATATTATATATAGATAATAGATGATGCAGCACACTGGCCTGAGCCTGAGCAGTGCACACAGATATGGTATGTGACTGACTGAGTCACTGTGTGTATCGCTTTTTTCAGGCAGAGAACGGATATATTAAATAAACTGCACTGTGTGTCTGGTGGTCACTCACTATATAATATATTATGTACTCCTGGCTCCTGCTATAACCTATAACTGGCACTGCAGTAGTGCTCCCCAGTCTCCCCCACAATTATAAGCTGTGTGAGCTGAGCAGTCAGACAGATATATATAATATTATATATAGATAATAGATGATGCAGCACACTGGCCTGAGCCTGAGCAGTGCACACAGATATGGTATGTGACTGAGTCACTGTGTGCTGTGTATCGCTTTTTTCAGGCAGAGAACGGATTATAAAGTAAACTGCACTGTCCTCACTAGTAAACTCTCTCCACTCAGTCTCTACACTTCTACAGTAACAGTACTCCTCCTAGTCAGCTCCAGTAAATCTCTCTCAGTCTCTTATAATCTAAATGGAGAGGACGCCAGCCACGTCCTCTCCCTATCAATCTCAATGCACGTGTGAAAATGGCGGCGACGCGCGGCTCCTTATATAGAATCCGAGTCTCGCGATAGAATCCGAGCCTCGCGAGAATCCGACAGCGTCATGATGACGTTCGGGCGCGCTCGGGTTAACCGAGCAAGGCGGGAAGATCCGAGTCGCTCGGACCCGTGAAAAAAAACATGAAGTTCTGGCGGGTTCGGATTCAGAGAAACCGAACCCGCTCATCTCTAATTAATATATCCTCCAATACCAGTCGCAGATCAGAGGGAAGGGGCACGGCACATGGGGATTAAGAGGGAGGAGACTGCCTTTTGCACAGAGTCTAGGTGAGGCTGCTGGTAGACCCAGGTGGGACTACAGTCGGAGTGAAACAGGCTGGGTGGCCAGGGACAGACCTGGAAAATGCAGGAAGATCCCTAAACCTCTGACACTGCACTTGGGGAGTTGTGGCAGCCAGCCAGTATTACCCTGCAGGTAGCAGGCAAAGACTGTGACACTCTGTAACTTTGTGGTGCAGGCTAGCTGCCCTGTCAGATAGGGGCCAAGCAGTGAGATAGCACCATACACAGGGGCTAGGATGTTTGTTATTTTATATTAATTTACGTTTATGCTGACAGTAAAGTATTATTTCATTTGTGCCCCGTAGAACTAGAAACTGTTAGTGTGTGGTCTCTGCCTAATCACCTAGACACTGCACCAAATACGACGCTGGACTCCGGAAAGGTATGTATTAAAATGGGTGCAGTATGTACGGTGTGGGCGTCCCTGGACTCAGTGGCCCGTGTATATGCAGTTGCTGTAGTCTCACCTGATATTGGGCAGTGTGCATCTTGGATGATACAGCGGAATGAGAGCCCAGCAGAACTTGTAATTGAGCTGCTGGATATAATTCAAGCACTTAAAACATGTTTCAAGTTTTTAGAGTTGCCAAAAAGTCCCTTAGAGAGAACGTCCTTTTTAGGAGAGTTGGGAAAGTTCATAGACCTACTAGAAAGAAATACATTTGGAGCTAGGAGCACATCCAGCTGGCGGGTACAGATTGCTAGGCATGCCATGCTGAGATGCCAGTGGAGTAGAGCACCTTATTTCAAGCAGGGAAGATGCCAGCTGCCTTTGCACGTAGCACTGGGCAGCTTTGTTTATGATTTAGTGTGATTTAGAGGTGCAGATAGACTTACAGGTGGGGGTGCGGCAAATCTTAGCTCAACTCTAAATGGCAGTATAAGAATAAAGCTTCCCAGTATTTGTTTGTCACATGCAGCAGCAAGTATTAGCCTTCTTTGTATCACCACAGGTTCAAACACTTACCCTTTAGTTACACTTGGGTCTATCTATAAATGAAGCACTATGAAATGAGGCACTATGGGGCTGGAGGGGCGTTGGCCGTCACTGTATTTTTTGGTGCAAATTGCGTTTTTTGCACCGTAAATACACACAAAATGCTTACGCTCAGTGCTGTTTTTCTAGGAAAATAGTTTCAGGAACTGAGGGAGGAGCATATGTGGGTGGTGATGTGGGTGGAGCTACCACAGGGGTGGGGCATCAATTGGTGCGTAAACATTTTAAAAAAAAACACAGATTATGTGGGTGGCGGCCGTTGATGGGATCAACATTTTAAAGGGACAATGCGCGCAGAAGGAATGCACTGCAAAAAAGCATGTGGTCTCACAAGGAAGGGACATATTATGCCCGACACAGTAAAGCCCCTGACACAATATTATGCCCCACACAGTAATGCCCCTGACACCAATTTACGCCCCTACAGTAATGCCCGATACCATATTATGCCACACACACACCCATAATAATGCCCCTTATACCACAGTAACTGCTATTTGTTAGGTACTCCCCACAGCTGCTGCTGTCGCTTCCAGGCCCCAAAACAGCACTGCCCGCTCCTCCTCAGAGTCCCCCTTTGTGGAGAGCGCTCCCAACGTGACATTGTGATGTCACAATGCAGAAGAGTGGAGTACTATAGAGGGGGATTGCAGGCAGCAGTAGCCAGGAGGGGGCGCGGTGGGCGCCCAGTGCAGTGGAAAGGCCCTGATGCTGGTGCACAGCATGCAATCCCCGGGACCCCGCCGCTGTGGGCAGGCCGCAGACAGATTCTGAAACGCCGTTCCTGATTATGTCATTTTACAAAAGTCCTTCAGGAACGGCGTTCTGGAGAGTTGTGGCTTAAAAATAGCCCTGCTTACGCTTCGTTTGAAGTTGCGGACGCATTATGCAATTATGCCTCCAGACATGACGGGGGTGCGGAGGGGTCATGCAAGCGTCCGCAGAGTGCAGTAAGGACAAGTTCACACAAATGCAGACCACAGCAAAGACCCATATGCACCTGTTAGGAAGCATACAAGTTGCGGATGATTAACCCCTGCTGCAAAACATGCACTGATGATGATGATGACTACCAGCAGCCACTTCTGATTGGCTGACTACGTCTTGATCCCTCCCACTGATACTATTATTATTAATTATTAGTGCGGCTTCTGTGATCCACTCACATTATTTATTTGATGTTTGTAGAAAAATAGATTCCCTTTGTTTTTTTTGTTTTTGAAGTGGAAAATAATGGATGTTTGTATTTTATTGAACGTAATTAGTATTTTAATATTGTAGCTGTGTCTGTATTCCATTGTTTTTTTAATATGACAAATGGGACTTTAGTATTTATTAATAACATTGTCCAGACACAGACAGACTGCCTTGTGTATATAATACTTCATTTAATTCAGTATCCTATAATTAGAGATGAGCGGGTTCGGATGTAACGCCAGAATTAACGCCAGTTCGGCTTTATCCGGATTTTTCTGATTGGCTATCCAAAACACGTGACATCCGTGAGCCAATAAGATGCCGTTTTGAGAACCAAGTAAATCCGAATAAAACCGCGTAAAACCAAACCTGCTCATCTCTACCTATAATGAGTGCCGGCTGGACCCACACCACGCACCCTGCTCCCTACTAGTATACTAGTATATATTACTGTAGTAGTCACCGCCACCATATTCCTGAAGATAATGACGGATTATTGCACATGCGCATTTTTGCAGAGGGCACATGGACAGCTGCACACTAGCCCCCTCCAGTCACAAAATGCCCCTAATTTCATTACTATATTATGGGCGGGATGTATTTTAAGATACATCACCACCCCTCGCCGCTTATCGCAGCGATGTTGATCGCATGTGTACTAGCATTCCTATAGATTGTAAGCTTGCGAGCAGGGCCTTCCTACCTCTGTCTGTCTGTTTTTACCCAGTTTTGTTCTATTACTGTTGTTCTAATTGTAAAGCGCAACGGAATATGCTGCGCTATATAAGAAACTGTTAATAAATAAATAAATAAATATGCGGTCAATATCGCAATGCAGTGACGGAGGCCCCCCGCGATACCTGTGAGGTGGTCTGCGGGGGGATCTCCGTCACCTCCCAGGGGTCTCCACACTGCCCGCACGCCGGGAAGCAGCAGCAGGCTGTCCCTGGCGCCTCCTCCTCCCCCCCTGCAGCCGGAAGGACCTCCGGCTGCGTTGCTAGGGGGAGGAGGAGATTACCTTCCGGTACCAGGGCTGCCTGGAGGAAGGTATGCCGGGGGGGAGGCGTCTGCTGCGGTCGGCGATAAGAAGCCCATAGGCTTCTATAGGGTATCGCCATCCAGAGATGGCGTTACCCTGGACGGCGAAAAAAATGGCGGTAGGGTCTTAGTACATTTGAAAATGTGGTAAAACCCCCGTTTTAAGGGGTTTTACCGCATTTTTCCTTTAGTACATCCCGCCCTGTGTATGAATTGTGTACTGTTTCTGTTGCATTTATTACTAACACTGCCACCCATAAAATAGGTGTATACTGTATACTGCATATAGTACTACAGTACAGGTGCACATACAGTACTACTGTTCTCTCTTGGCGTAAAAATTACACATACTGTATGGGTATTAAATTAATACAATTCTTATGTTCTACTTTGTTCACTGCTTTAGATGCCAATTGGTGGGCAATCTCTATTTATCATTAGAAGTGGGGTTCCATCCATGAGAGTCATTCTTCACATCATTCCCGAGTATTTAAAGAAGTGCGATTTTTCCTAATGTTCTATACTCAGGGCCGCACTGTCGTTTCTATAATGGGTGCAGTGTGTGCGGTGCGCACGGGCCCCTGAGTCCAGAGGGGGCCCACACTGCACACACTGCACCCATTTCCGGAGTATTGAGAAAAAATGAATTGATTCCATTTTGGAATAAAGCTGTAACATAACAAAATGTGGAAAAAGTGAAGCGCTGTGAATACTTTCCGGATGCACTGTATATGCATGCCCAGTCCTCTATTAATAAGTGAGTGTGATTACAACGCTCTATGGCCTGATTCATGTTTGTACAGTAAGTAAAGCAAAAAAGCAAGAAACTGGTCAAAACCATGTGCACTGCAGGTGGGGCAGATGTAACATGTGTAGAGAGAGTAAGATTTTGGAGTGGTGTGTTCAAACTGAAATATAAATTGCAGTGTAAAAATAAAGCTGTCTGACATTTGTGGGCTACATGCAAAAGCTGCCAGTATTTATCCTGCACAGAAACATATAAATGTATTTGCTCCCCTTGCGTGGCAATATGGAGCCTAATTCAGACCTGATCACAGCAGCAAATTTGTTCTCTAATGGGCAAAACCACGGGGGTCATTCCGACCCGATCGCACTCTGCACTTCTTCGCAGCCGTGCGATCGGGTCGGAACTGCGAATGCGCCGGCGCATGGCAGTCATCGTTGCCTAGCGAACGCCTCTGAGACAGAGGCGGTCGCTAGATGGGAGGGGGCTGAACGGCAGCGTTTAGCCGCCGTTTAGGGGGAGCAGTCCGGCCAACGCAGGTGTGGCCAGACCGTTGGGGGGGCGGGTCGCGGCGGCCATGCAGCCGCTGCGGCCAGCCGGAGCGACGAGTAACTCCCGGCCTGCCGCAAGAGCTGCGCTGGCCGGGAGTTACTACTCAAATACAAAGGCATCGCCTCTGTGCGATGTTTTTGTATTTGTGCGGGGGGGCCGGCACTGACATGCGGGGCGGACTAGCCCTGAGCTGGGCGTCCCCCCGCATGTCGGAGTTAACGATCGTAGCTGTGCTAAACTTAGCACAGCTACGTTCAACTCGGAATGACCCACCATATGCACTGCAGGGAAGGGCAGATGTAACATGTGCAGAGAGAGTTAGATTTGGGTGGGGTGTGTTCAAACTGACATCTAAATTGCAGTGTAAAAACAAAGCAGCCAGTATTTACCCTGCACAGAAACAACATAACCCACTCAAACCTACTGTAACTCTCTGTGCACATGTTATATATCTGCCCCCCTCCTTCAGTGCACATGGGGGGTCATTCCGAGTTGTTTGCTCGTTGCCGATTTTCGCAACGAAGCGATTAAGGCAAAAATGCGCATGGTACGCAGTGCGCATGCGCTAAGTAATTTAGCACAAAACTTAGTAGATTTACTCACGTCCGAACGAAGAATTTTCATCGTTGAAGTGATCGGAGTGTGATTGACAGGAAGTGGGTGTTTCTGGGCGGAAAAACCCAGGCGTGCCAGGATAAAACGCAGGAGTGTCTGGATAAACGGGGGAGTGGCTGGCCGAACGCAGGGCGTGTTTGTGACGTCAAACCAGGAACAAAACGGACTGAGCTGATCGCAGTGTAGGAGTAAGTCTCGAGCTACTCAGAAACTGCTAAGAATTTTCTATTCGCAATTCTGCTAGTCTTTCGTTCGCAATTCTGCTAAGCTAAGATACACTCCCAGAGGGCGGCGGCCTAGCGTGTGCAATGCTGCTAAAATCTGCTAGCGAGCGAACAACTCGGAATGACCCCCATGGTTTTGCAAATTAGAGAAAGATTTTGCTTTTGCGATCAAGTCAAGCCCTATGTTCTCTTGCCAATAATCCAAGGTCAATGTTCAGTGGATCCGGTAGCAAACAGTGTGATAGACAGAGAACCTGCAATATATGTTACTGTGAGGTAATTCTCTGTGTTATGAGGTAAAGGGATCAGGACATTTTCTGTTCACCTCTCGCAGATGGCGAGGAAACGTGTACACACTTTACAGTGATTCTCTCAGAGCTCTGTGAGGAAATATCTCCTTTATTATCTCAGTATGAACAGATTTCTCCATCTGCTAGAGAGGGCTCAGTGCTGCTGGGTTACTGTATACATTACACTGCTGACATGTAGACTTGTGTCATTGGAGAAACTCACGCATGAAGTCGACAAAGGATGCTGAGAGTCAGAGCCGGCCATAGGCATAGGCAAACTAGGCAATTGCCTAGGGCATTTGATATGCCTAGGGGCATCAGCAGCTGCTTCTGATTAAAATGATATGCGGCATGCCTATATTCTGTGTGTAGCATTTCATATGCAGATACAGCCACAGTCTCACACAGTATATAGGCATGCTGCATATCATTTTAATCAGCAGAAGCTGCTTGTGCATCCTAGCCACATAGCAATGCAAATAAGATGCATTTTCATTAAAAAAATGTGCCCGACGTTAGCATTGAGGCAATATTTATGAGGACACATCTGTATCCAAGCAGAGGCAGAGGTCACAGTGTTAGTGGCAGTGTGAGTGTTGTGTGCATGTGAGTGGGTTGGTTGTGCAGTAGTGTTCAGAATATGTGTAAGGAGCATTATGTATGTCATGTAAAAATGCATTAATAATGTGCAGCATATGTGTAAAGGGCCACTATGTGTGTCATTATGTGTATAAGGGCATTAATAATGTGCAGCAAATGTGTAACAGGGTACTACTGTATGTGTGTCATTATGTGTATAAGGGCATTAATAATGTGCAGCAAATGTGTAGGGGGCAATATGTGTGTCATTATGAGTATAAGGGCACTAATAATGTGCAGCAAATGTGTAGGGGGCACTATGTGTGTCATTATGTGTATAAGGGCATTAATAATGTGCGGCATATGTGTAAGGGACATTACGTGTAAAAGGGCATTAATAAAGGTTGTCATAATGTGTAAGGCGCATTATGTTTATAAGGACATTAATAATGTGTCTCATATGTGTAAGGGACATTACTGTGTGGCATTATGTGTATAAGGTGCTCTACTATGTGGCGTTGCATACAGAAAGGGCACTACTGTGTCGTCTAATGTGAATAAAGAGCAATAGGGTGCGGTGTAATGTGAATAAGGAGCAATTCAATGTGATGTTATGTGAATAAGGGGCTCTCCTGTGAGGAGTAACGTTTATAAGGTAAAGTGGTACTACTGTGGGATGTAATATGAATTATGGACACTATCGCATGATCAAATGTGAATAAAGTTGCACTACTATGTAGCGTATTTGGAATTGGGGTTAGTATTGTGTGGCCATGCCCCTTACCAGTAAAAACACACCCCTTTTTGGGCTGTGCGCCAAATGTGCGAACTGTTACTATTTAAAATATAGGGGGTACAAACACCAAAATAAGGACTGCTATGGATGAGGGGTGATGGTGCTGGGAAAGAGGTGCAAGGTCAGAGGCGGAACCAGCGGTGGTGCTAGGGGGCACCAGCCAAAGTCTTGCCTAGGGCATCATGTTGGCTAGGGCCGGCTCTGCTGAGAGTTGTAGCTACTGTACCTTTTTGGCAGGTACAGTACCTTTGTTTATGGTCTGTACCGATTTTTGGCTCTCCAAACGTCCATTGAAAGTATAGGAAAAGGGGTGTGGCCATGCCTTTTCTCAGAAAAACCGCCCAAGGGTTTCAGGCATGCTGTATCTGCAATAGGGAACAATATTTAACAGTGATATATCATGGGCAAGGGGGGTGGGGGGTGTTCAAAATGTTTGATTTTAGTGCCTATGGAGGATGCATAATTAGTAATGTGCACCAGACATTTTTCGGGTTTTGTGTTTTGGTTTTGGATTCGGTTTCGCGGCTGTGTTTTGGATTCGGACGCATTTTGGCAAAACCTCACCGAAAATTTTTTGTCGGATTCGGGTGTGTTTTGGATTCGGGTGTTTTTTTCAAAAAACCCTAAAAAACAGCTTAAATCATAGAATTTGGGGGTCATTTTGATCCCATAGTATTATTAACCTCAATAACCATAATTTCCACTCATTTCCAGTCTATTCTGAACACCTCACACCTCACAATATTATTTTTAGTCCTAAAATTTGCACCGAGGTCGCTGGATGGCTAAGCTAAGCGACACAAGTGGCCGACACAAACACCTGACCCATCTAGGAGTGGCACTGCAGTGTCAGGCAGGATGGCACTTCAAAAAAATAGTCCCCAAACAGCACATGATACAAAAAAAAAAGAGGCGCAATGAGGTAGCTGTGTGACTAAGCTAAGCGACCCAAGTGGCCGACACAAACACCTGGCCCATCTAGGAGTGGCACTGCAGTGTCAGGCAGGATGGCACTTCAAAAAAATAGTCCCCAAACAGCACATGATGCAAAGAAAAAAAGAGGCGCACCAAGGTCGCTGTGTGACTAAGCTAAGCGACACAAGTGGCCGACACAAACACCTGGCCCATCTAGGAGTGGCACTGCAGTGTCAGGCAGGATGGCACTTCAAAAAAATTGTCCCCAAACAGCACATGATGCAAAGAAAAATGAAAGAAAAAAGAGGTGCAAGATGGAATTGTCCTTGGGCCCTCCCACCCACCCTTATGTTGTATAAACAGGACATGCACACTTTAACGAACCCATAATTTCAGCGACAGGGTCTGCCACACGACTTTGACTGAAATGACTGGTTGGTTTGGGCCCCCACCAAAAAATTCTGAACACCTCACACCTCACAATATTATTTTTAGTCCTAAAATTTGCACCGAGGTCGCTGGATGGCTAAGCTAAGCGACACAAGTGGCCGACACAAACACCTGACCCATCTAGGAGTGGCACTGCAGTGTCAGGCAGGATGGCACTTCAAAAAAATAGTCCCGAAACAGCACATGATGCAAAGAAAAAAAGAGGCGCACCAAGGTCGCTGTGTGACTAAGCTAAGCGACACAAGTGGCCGACACAAACACCTGGCCCATCTAGGAGTGGCACTGCAGTGTCAGGCAGGATGGCACTTCAAAAAAATTGTCCCCAAACTGCACATGATGCAAAGAAATAAAGAGGCACACCAAGGTCGCTGTGTGACTAAGCTAAGCGACACAAGTGGCCGACACAAACACCTGGCCCATCTAGGAGTGGCACTGCAGTGTCAGGCAGGATGGCACTTCAAAAAAATAGTCCCCAAACAGCACATGATGCAAAAAAAAAAAGAGGCGCAATGAGGTAGCTGTGTGACTAAGCTAAGCGACCCAAGTGGCCGACACAAACACCTGGCCCATCTAGGAGTGGCACTGCAGTATCAGGCAGGATGGCACTTCAAAAAAATAGTCCCCAAACAGCACATGATGCAAAGACAAAAAGAGGCACAATGAGGTAGCTGTGTGACTAAGCTAAGCGACACAAGTGGCCGACACAAACACCTGGCCCATCTAGGAGTGGCACTGCAGTGTCAGACAGGATGGCTTTCCAAAAAAATTGTCCCCAAACAGCACATGATGCAAAGAAAAAAAGAGGCGCACCAAGGTCGCTGTGTGACTAAGCTAAGCGACACAAGTGGCCGACACAAACACCTGGCCCATCTAGGAGTGGCACTGCAGTGTCAGGCAGGATGGCACTTCAAAAAAATTGTCCCCAAACAGCACATGATGCAAAGAAAAATGAAAGAAAAAAGAGGTGCAAGATGGAATTGTCCTTGGGCCCTCCCACCCACCCTTATGTTGTATAAACAGGACATGCACACTTTAACAAACCCATAATTTCAGCGACAGGGTCTGCCACACGACTTTGACTGAAATGACTGGTTGGTTTGGGCCCCCACCAAAAAAAGAAGCAATCAATCTCTCCTTGCACAAACTGGCTCTACAGAGGCAAGATGTCCACCTCATCATCATCCTCCGATTCCTCACCCCTTTCACTGTGTACATCCCCCTCCTCACAGATTATTAATTCGTCCCCACTGGAATCCACCATCTCAGGTCCCTGTGTACTTTCTGGAGGCAATTGCTGCTGGTGAATGTCTCCACGGAGGAATTGATTATAATTCATTTTGATGAACATCATCTTCTCCACATTTTCTGGAAGTAACCTCGTACGCCGATTGCTGACAAGGTGAGCGGCTGCACTAAACACTCTTTCGGAGTACACACTGGAGGGAGGGCAACTTAGGTAGAATAAAGCCAGTTTGTGCAAGGGCCTCCAAATTGCCTTTTTTTCCTGCCAGTATACGTACGGACTGTCTGACGTGCCTACTTGGATGCGGTCACTCATATAATCCTCCACCATTTTTTCAATGGAGAGAGAATCATATGCAGTGACAGTAGACGACATGTCAGTAATCGTTGGCAGGTCCTTCAGTCCGGACCAGATGTCAGCACTCGCTCCAGACTGCCCTGCATCACCGCCAGCGGGTGGGCTCGGAATTCTTAGCCTTTTCCTCGCACCCCCAGTTGCGGGAGAATGTGAAGGAGGAGATGTTGACGGATCACGTTCCGCTTGACTTGACAATTTTCTCACCAGCAGGTCTTTGAACCTCTGCAGACTTGTGTCTGCCGGAAAGAGAGATACAACGTAGCTTTTAAATCTAGGATCGAGCACGGTGGCCAAAATGTAGTACTCTGATTTCAACAGATTGACCACCCGTGAATCCTGGTTAAGCGAATTAAGGGCTCCATCCACAAGTCCCACATGCCTAGCGGAATCGCTCTGTTTTAGCTCCTCCTTCATTGTCTCCAGCTTCTTCTGCAAAAGCCTGATGAGGGGAATGACCTGACTCAGGCTGGCAGTGTCTGAACTGACTTCACGTGTGGCAAGTTCAAAGGGTTGCAGAACCTTGCACAACGTTGAAATCATTCTCCACTGCGCTTGAGTCAGGTGCATTCCCCCTCCTTTGCCTATATCGTGGGCAGATGTATAGGCTTGAATGGCCTTTTGCTGCTCCTCCATGCTCTGAAGCATATAGAGGGTTGAATTCCACCTCGTTACCACCTCTTGCTTCAGATGATGGCAGGGCAGGTTCAGGAATGTTTGGTGGTGCTCCAGTCTTCGGCACGCGGTGGCTGAATGCCGAAAGTGGCCCGCAATTCTTTGGGCCACCGACAGCATCTCTTGCACGCCCCTGTCGTTTTTTAAATAATTCTGCACCACCAAATTCAATGTATGTGCAAAACATGGGACGTGCTGGAATTTGCCCAGATGTAATGCACGCACAATATTGGTGGCGTTGTCCGATGTCACAAATCCCCAGGAGAGTCCAATTGGGGTAAGCCATTCTGCGATGATCTTCCTCAGTTTCCGAAAGAGGTTGTCAGCTGTGTACCCCTTCTGGAAAGCGGTGATACAAAGCGTAGCCTGCCTAGGAACGAGTTGGCGTTTGCGAGATGCTGCTACTGGTGCCGCCGCTGCTGTTCTTGCTGTGGGAGGCAATACATCTACCCAGTGGGCTGTCACAGTCATATAGTCCTGAGTCTGCCCTGCTCCACTTGTCCACATGTTCGTGGTTAAGTGGACATTGGGTACAACTGCATTTTTTAGGACACTGGTGACTCTTTTTCTGACGTCTGTGTACATTTTCGGTATCGCCTGCCAAGAGAAATGGAACCTAGATGGTATTTGGTACCGGGGACACAGTACCTCAATCAAGTCTCTAGTTGCCTCTGAATTAATGGTGGATACCGGAACCACGTTTCTCATTGCCCAGGCTGCCAAGGCCCGAGTTATTTGCTTTGCAGCAGGATGACTGCTGTGATATTTCATCTTCCTCGCAAAGGACTGTTGGACAGTCAATTGCTTACTGGAAGTAGTACAAGTGGTCTTCCGACTTCCCCTCTGGGATGACAATCGACTCCCAGCAGCAACAACAGCAGTGCCAGCAGCAGTAGGCGTTACACTCAAGGATGCATCGGAGGAATCCCAGGCAGGAGAGGACTCGTCAGACTTGCCAGTGACATGGCCTGCAGGACTATTGGCTTTCCTGGGTAAGGAGGAAATTGACACTGAGGGAGTTGGTGTGGTTTGCAGGAGCTTGGTTACAAGAGGAAGGGATTTAGTTGTCAGTGGACTCCATCCGCTGTCACCCAAAGTTTTTGAACTTGTCACTGACTTCTGATGAATGCACTGCAGGTGACGTTTAAGGGAGGATGTTCCTAGGTGGTTAACGTCCTTACCCCTACTTATTACAGCTTGACAAAGGCAACACACGGCTTGACACCTGTTGTCCGCATTTGTGTTGAAATAATTCCACACCGAAGAGCTGATTTTTTTTGTATTTTGACCAGGCATGTCAATGGCCATATTCGTCCCATGGACAACAGGTGTCTCCCCGGGTGCCTGACTTAAACAAACCACCTCACCATCAAAATCCTCCTTGTCAATTTCCTCCCCAGCGCCAGCAACACCCATATCCTCATCCTGGTGTACTTCAACAGTGACATCTTCAATTTTACTATCAGGAACTGGACTGCGGCTGCTCCTTCCAGCACTTGCAGGGGGCGTGCAAATGGTGGAAGGCGCAAGCTCTTCTCGTCCAGTGTTGGGAAGGTCAGGCATCGCAACCAACACAATTGGACTCTCCTTGGGTATTTGTGATTTAGAAGAACGCACAGTTCTTTGCTGTGCTTTTGCCAGCTTAAGTCTTTTCATTTTTCTAGCGAGAGGATGAGTGCTTCCATCCTCATGTGAATCTGAACCACCAGCCATGAACATAAGCCAGGGCCTCAGCCGTTCCTTGCCACTCCGTGTCGTAAATGGCATATTGGCAAGTTTACGCTTCTCATCAGACGCTTTCAATTTTGATTTTTGGGTCATTTTACTGAACTTTTGTTTTTTGGATTTTACATGCTCTCTACTATGACATTGGGCATTGGCCTTGGCAGACGACGTTGATGGCATTTCATCATCTCGGCCATGACTAGTGGCAGCAGCTTCAGCACTAGGTGGAAGTGGATCTTGATCTTTCCCTATTTTAACCTCCACATTTTTGTTCTCCATTTTTTAATGTGTGGAATTATATGCCAGTATCAATAGCAATGGCCTACTACTATATATACTGCGCACAACTGAAATGCATCACAGGTATAGAATGTAGATGGATAGTATACTTG
Source organism: Pseudophryne corroboree (assembly GCF_028390025.1). Classification (NCBI taxonomy): domain Eukaryota; kingdom Metazoa; phylum Chordata; class Amphibia; order Anura; family Myobatrachidae; genus Pseudophryne; species Pseudophryne corroboree. The sequence continues at coordinate 47,827,307 of NC_086452.1, forward strand.
ACGACACAGAGGTAGGTACAGCAGTGGCCTTCCGTACCGTACTGCTATATATACTGGTGGTCACTGTGTCAGCAAACTGCACAACTGAAATGCACCACAGGTATAGAATCTAGATGGATAGTATACTTGACGACACAGAGGTATGTACAGCAGTGGCCTTCCGTACCGTACTGCTATATATACTGGTGGTCACTGTCAGCAAACTGCAAAACTAAAATGCACCACAGGTATAGAATGTAGATGGATAGTATACTTGACGACACAGAGGTAGGTACAGCAGTGGCCTTCCGTACCGTGCTGCTATATATACTGGTGGTCACTGTGTCAGCAAACTGCACAACTGAAATGCACCACAGGTATAGAATCTAGATGGATAGTATACTTGACGACACAGAGGTAGGTACAGCAGTGGCCTTCCGTACCGTACTGCTATATATACTGGTGGTCACTGTCAGCAAACTGCAAAACTAAAATGCACCACAGGTATAGAATGTAGATGGATAGTATACTTGACGACACAGAAGTAGGTACAGCAGTGGCCTTCCGTACCGTACTGCTATATATACTGGTGGTCACTGTCAGCAAACTGCAAAACTGAAATGCACCACAGGTATAGAATGTAGATGGATAGTATACTTGATGACACAGAGGTAGGTACAGCAGTGGCCTTCCGTACCGTACTGCTATATATACTGGTGGTCACTGTGTCAGCAAACTGCACAACTGAAATGCACCACAGGTATAGAATCTAGATGGATAGTATACTTGACGACACAGAGGTAGGTACAGCAGTGGCCTTCCGTACCGTACTGCTATAAATACTGGTGGTCACTGTCAGCAAACTGCAATTCTAAAATGCACCACAGGTATAGAATGTAGATGGATAGTATACTTGACGACACAGAGGTAGGTACAGCAGTGGCCTTCCATACCGTACTGCTATATATACTGGTGGTCACTGTGTCAGCAAACTGCACAATTGAAATGCACCACAGGTATAGAATCTAGATGGATAGTATACTTGATGACACAGAGGTAGGTACAGCAGTGGCCTTCCGTACCGTACTGCTATATATACTGGTGGTCACTGTCAGCAAACTGCAAAACTAAAATGCACCACAGGTATAGAATCTAGATGGATAGTATACTTGACGACACAGAGGTAGGTACAGCAGTGGCCTTCCGTACCGTACTGCTATATATACTGGTGGTCACTGTCAGCAAACTGCAAAACTAAAATGCACCACAGGTATAGAATCTAGATGGATAGTATACTTGACGACACAGAGGTAGGTACAGCAGTGGCCTTCCGTACCGTACTGCTATATATACTGGTGGTCACTGTGTCAGCAAACTGCATAATTGAAATGCACCACAGGTATAGAATCTAGATGGATAGTATACTTGACGACACAGAGGTAGGTACAGCAGTGGCCTACCATACCGTACTGCTATATATACTGGTGGTCACTGTCAGCAAACTGCAAAACTAAAATGCACCACAGGTATAGATTCTAGATGGATAGTATACTTGACGACACAGAGGTAGGTAGAGCAGTGGCCTTCCGTACCGTACTGCTATATATGCTGGTGGTCACTGTGTCAGCAAACTGCACAACTGAAATGCACCATAGGTGTAGAATCTAGATGGATAGTATACTTGACGACAAAGAGGTAGGTACAGCAGTGGCCTACTGTACCGTAATGCTATATATTATATACTGGTGGTCAGCAAACTGTGCAAAACTGAAATGCACCACAGGTATGGATGGATAGTATACTTGACGACACAGAGGTAGGTACAGCAGTGGCCTACTGTACCGTAATGCTATATATTATATACTGGTGGTCAGCAAACTGTGCAAAACTGAAATGCACCACAGGTATGGATGGATAGTATACTTGACGACACAGAGGTAGGTACAGCAGTGGCCTACTGTACCGTAATGCTATATATTATATACTGGTGGTCAGCAAACTGTGCAAAACTGAAATGCACCACAGGTATGGATGGATAGTATACTTGACGACACAGAGGTAGGTACAGCAGTGGCCTACTGTACCGTAATGCTATATATTATATACTGGTGGTCAGCAAACTGTGCAAAACTGAAATGCACCACAGGTATGGATGGATAGTAGAGATGAGCGGGTTCGGTTTCTCTGAAACCGAACCCGCACGAACTTCATGTTTTTTTCACGGGTCCGAGCAGACTCGGATCCTCCCGCCTTGCTCGGTTAACCCGAGCGCGCCCGAACGTCATCATGACGCTGTCGGATTCTCGCGAGACTCGGATTCTATATAAGGAGCCGCGCGTCGCCGCCATTTTCACACGTGCATTGAGATTGATAGGGAGAGGACGTGGCTGGCGTCCTCTCCATTAGAAATTAGATTAGAAGAGAGAGAGAGATTGTGCAGAGTCAGACAGAGTTTACCACAGTGACCAGTGCAGTTGTTGTTAGTTAACTTTTATTTATTTTAATATATATCCGTTCTCTGCTATATCCGTTCTCTGCCTGAAAAAAAACGATACACAGCAGCAGCCAGTCACACAGTGTGACTCAGTCTGTGTGCACTCAGCTCAGCCCAGTGTGCTGCACATCAATGTATAAAAGGCAAAGCTTATAATAATTGTGGGGGAGACTGGGGAGCACTGCAGGTTGTTATAGCAGGAGCCCCCAGGAGTACATAATATTATATTAATTTAAAATTAAACAGTGCACACTTTTGCTGCAGGAGTGCCACTGCCAGTGTGACTAGTGGTGACCACAGTGCCTGACCACCAGTATAGTAGTATATTCATTGTTGTATGTATTGTATACTATCTCTTTATCAACCAGTCTATATTAGCAGCAGACACAGTACAGTGCGGTAGTTCACGGCTGTGGCTACCTCTGTGTCGGCAGTCGGAACTCGGCAGGCAGTCCGTCCATCCATAATTGTATTACAATATATACCACCTAACCGTGGTATTTTTTTTTCTTTCTTTATACCGTCATAGTGTCATACTAGTTGTTACGAGTATACTACTATCTCTTTATCAACCAGTGTACAGTGCGGTAGTTCACGGCTGTGGCTACCTCTGTGTCGGCAGTCGGCAGGCAGTCCGTCCATCCATAATTGTATTATTATTATAATATATACCACCTAACCGTGGTTTTTTTTCCATTCTTTATACCGTCGTCATAGTGTCATACTAGTTGTTACGAGTATACTACTATCTCTTTATCAACCAGTGTACAGTGCGGTAGTTCACGGCTGTGGCTACCTCTGTGTCGGCAGTCGGCAGGCAGTCCGTCCATCCATAATTGTATTATTATTATAATATATACCACCTAACCGTGGTTTTTTTTCCATTCTTTATACCGTCGTCATAGTGTCATACTAGTTGTTACGAGTATACTACTATCTCTTTATCAACCAGTGTACAGTGCGGTAGTTCACGGCTGTGGCTACCTCTGTGTCGGCAGTCGGCAGGCAGTCCGTCCATCCATAATTGTATTATTATTATAATATATACCACCTAACCGTGGTTTTTTTTCCATTCTTTATACCGTCGTCATAGTGTCATACTAGTTGTTACGAGTATACTACTATCTCTTTATCAACCAGTGTACAGTGCGGTAGTTCACGGCTGTGGCTACCTCTGTGTCAGCAGTCGGCAGGCAGTCCGTCCATCCATAATTGTATTATTATTATAATATATACCACCTAACCGTGGTTTTTTTTCCATTCTTTATACCGTCGTCATAGTGTCATACTAGTTGTTACGAGTATACTACTATCTCTTTATCAACCAGTGTACAGTGCGGTAGTTCACGGCTGTGGCTACCTCTGTGTCGGCAGTCGGCAGGCAGTCCGTCCATCCATAATTGTATTATTATTATAATATATACCACCTAACCGTGGTTTTTTTTCCATTCTTTATACCGTCGTCATAGTGTCATACTAGTTGTTACGAGTATACTACTATCTCTTTATCAACCAGTGTACAGTGCGGTAGTTCACGGCTGTGGCTACCTCTGTGTCGGCAGTCGGCAGGCAGTCCGTCCATCCATAATTGTATTATTATTATAATATATACCACCTAACCGTGGTTTTTTTTCCATTCTTTATACCGTCGTCATAGTGTCATACTAGTTGTTACGAGTATACTACTATCTCTTTATCAACCAGTGTACAGTGCGGTAGTTCACGGCTGTGGCTACCTCTGTGTCGGCAGTCGGCAGGCAGTCCGTCCATCCATAATTGTATTATTATTATAATATATACCACCTAACCGTGGTTTTTTTTCCATTCTTTATACCGTCGTCATAGTGTCATACTAGTTGTTACGAGTATACTACTATCTCTTTATCAACCAGTGTACAGTGCGGTAGTTCACGGCTGTGGCTACCTCTGTGTCGGCAGTCGGCAGGCAGTCCGTCCATCCATAATTGTATTATTATTATAATATATACCACCTAACCGTGGTTTTTTTATACCACCTAACCGTGGCAGTCCGTCCATAATTGTATACTAGTAAACTATCCAATCCATCCATCTCCATTGTTTACCTGAGGTGCCTTTTAGTTCTGCCTATAAAATATGGAGAACAAAAAAGTTGAGGTTCCAAAATTAGGGAAAGATCAAGATCCACTTCCACCTCGTGCTGAAGCTGCTGCCACTAGTCATGGCCGAGACGATGAAATGCCAGCAACGTCGTCTGCCAAGGCCGATGCCCAATGTCATAGTACAGAGCATGTCAAATCCAAAACACCAAATATCAGAAAAAAAAGGACTCCAAAACCTAAAATAAAATTGTCGGAGGAGAAGCGTAAACTTGCCAATATGCCATTTACCACACGGAGTGGCAAGGAACGGCTGAGGCCCTGGCCTATGTTCATGGCTAGTGGTTCAGCTTCACATGAGGATGGAAGCACTCAGCCTCTCGCTAGAAAACTGAAAAGACTCAAGCTGGCAAAAGCACCGCAAAGAACTGTGCGTTCTTTGAAATCCCAAATCCACAAGGAGAGTCCAATTGTGTCGTTTGCGATGCCTGACCTTCCCAACACTGGACGTGAAGAGCATGCGCCTTCCACTATTTGCATGCCCCCTGCAAGTGCTGGAAGGAGCACCCGCAGTCCAGTTCCTGATAGTCAGATTGAAGATGTCAGTGTTGAAGTACACCAGGATGAGGAGGATATGGGTGTTGCTGGCGCTGGGGAGGAAATTGACCAGGAGGATTCTGATGGTGAGGTGGTTTGTTTAAGTCAGGCACCCGGGGAGACACCTGTTGTCCGTGGGAGGAATATGGCCGTTGACATGCCAGGTGAAAATACCAAAAAAATCAGCTCTTCGGTGTGGAGGTATTTCACCAGAAATGCGGACAACAGGTGTCAAGCCGTGTGTTCCCTTTGTCAAGCTGTAATAAGTAGGGGTAAGGACGTTAACCACCTCGGAACATCCTCCCTTATACGTCACCTGCAGCGCATTCATAATAAGTCAGTGACAAGTTCAAAAACTTTGGGTGACAGCGGAAGCAGTCCACTGACCAGTAAATCCCTTCCTCTTGTAACCAAGCTCACGCAAACCACCCCACCAACTCCCTCCGTGTCAATTTCCTCCTTCCCCAGGAATGCCAATAGTCCTGCAGGCCATGTCACTGGCAAGTCTGACGAGTCCTCTCCTGCCTGGGATTCCTCCGATGCATCCTTGCGTGTAACGCCTACTGCTGCTGGCGCTGCTGTTGTTGCCGCTGGGAGTCGATGGTCATCCCAGAGGGGAAGTCGTAAGCCCACTTGTACTACTTCCAGTAAGCAATTGACTGTTCAACAGTCCTTTGCGAGGAAGATGAAATATCACAGCAGTCATCCTACTGCAAAGCGGATAACTGAGTCCTTGACAACTATGTTGGTGTTAGACGTGCGTCCGGTATCCGCCGTTAGTTCACAGGGAACTAGACAATTTATTGAGGCAGTGTGCCCCCGTTACCAAATACCATCTAGGTTCCACTTCTCTAGGCAGGCGATACCGAGAATGTACACGGACGTCAGAAAAAGACTCACCAGTGTCCTAAAAAATGCAGTTGTACCCAATGTCCACTTAACCACGGACATGTGGACAAGTGGAGCAGGGCAGGGTCAGGACTATATGACTGTGACAGCCCACTGGGTAGATGTATGGACTCCCGCCGCAAGAACAGCAGCGGCGGCACCAGTAGCAGCATCTCGCAAACGCCAACTCTTTCCTAGGCAGGCTACGCTTTGTATCACCGCTTTCCAGAATACGCACACAGCTGAAAACCTCTTACGGCAACTGAGGAAGATCATCGCGGAATGGCTTACCCCAATTGGACTCTCCTGTGGATTTGTGGCATCGGACAACGCCAGCAATATTGTGTGTGCATTAAATATGGGCAAATTCCAGCACGTCCCATGTTTTGCACATACCTTGAATTTGGTGGTGCAGAATTTTTTAAAAAACGACAGGGGCGTGCAAGAGATGCTGTCGGTGGCCAGAAAAATTGCGGGACACTTTCGGCGTACAGGCACCACGTACAGAAGACTGGAGCACCACCAAAAACTACTGAACCTGCCCTGCCATCATCTGAAGCAAGAAGTGGTAACGAGGTGGAATTCAACCCTCTATATGCTTCAGAGGTTGGAGGAGCAGCAAAAGGCCATTCAAGCCTATACAATTGAGCACGATATAGGAGATGGAATGCACCTGTCTCAAGTGCAGTGGAGAATGATTTCAACGTTGTGCAAGGTTCTGATGCCCTTTGAACTTGCCACACGTGAAGTCAGTTCAGACACTGCCAGCCTGAGTCAGGTCATTCCCCTCATCAGGCTTTTGCAGAAGAAGCTGGAGGCATTGAAGAAGGAGCTAACACGGAGCGATTCCGCTAGGCATGTGGGACTTGTGGATGCAGCCCTTAATTCGCTTAACAAGGATTCACGGGTGGTCAATCTGTTGAAATCAGAGCACTACATTTTGGCCACCGTGCTCGATCCTAGATTTAAAGCCTACCTTGGATCTCTCTTTCCGGCAGACACAGGTCTGCTGGGGTTGAAAGACCTGCTGGTGACAAAATTGTCAAGTCAAGCGGAACGCGACCTGTCAACATCTCCTCCTTCACATTCTCCCGCAACTGGGGGTGCGAGGAAAAGGCTCAGAATTCCGAGCCCACCCGCTGGCGGTGATGCAGGGCAGTCTGGAGCGACTGCTGATGCTGACATCTGGTCCGGACTGAAGGACCTGACAACGATTACGGACATGTCGTCTACTGTCACTGCATATGATTCTCTCAACATTGATAGAATGGTGGAGGATTATATGAGTGACCGCATCCAAGTAGGCACGTCACACAGTCCGTACTTATACTGGCAGGAAAAAGAGGCAATTTGGAGGCCCTTGCACAAACTGGCTTTATTCTACCTAAGTTGCCCTCCCACAAGTGTGTACTCCGAAAGAGTGTTTAGTGCCGCCGCTCACCTTGTCAGCAATCGGCGTACGAGGTTACATCCAGAAAATGTGGAGAAGATGATGTTCATTAAAATGAATTATAATCAATTCCTCCGCGGAGACATTGACCAGCAGCAATTGCCTCCACAAAGTACACAGGGAGCTGAGATGGTGGATTCCAGTGGGGACGAATTGATAATCTGTGAGGAGGGGGATGTACACGGTGATATATCGGAGGGTGAAGATGAGGTGGACATCTTGCCTCTGTAGAGCCAGTTTGTGCAAGGAGAGATTAATTGCTTCTTTTTTGGGGGGGGTCCAAACCAACCCGTCATATCAGTCACAGTCGTGTGGCAGACCCTGTCACTGAAATGATGGGTTGGTTAAAGTGTGCATGTCCTGTTTTGTTTATACAACATAAGGGTGGGTGGGAGGGCCCAAGGATAATTCCATCTTGCACCTCTTTTTTCTTTTCTTTTTCTTTGCATCATGTGCTGATTGGGGAGGGTTTTTTGGAAGGGACATCCTGCGTGACACTGCAGTGCCACTCCTAGATGGGCCCGGTGTTTGTGTCGGCCACTAGGGTCGCTAATCTTACTCACACAGCTACCTCATTGCGCCTCTTTTTTTCTTTGCGTCATGTGCTGTTTGGGGAGGGTTTTTTGGAAGGGACATCCTGCGTGACACTGCAGTGCCACTCCTAGATGTGCCCGGTGTTTGTGTCGGCCACTAGGGTCGCTAATCTTACTCACACAGTCAGCTACCTCATTGCGCCTCTTTTTTTCTTTGCGTCATGTGCTGTTTGGGGAGGGTTTTTTGGAAGGGCCATCCTGCGTGACACTGCAGTGCCACTCCTAGATGGGCCCGGTGTTTGTGTCGGCCACTAGGGTCGCTAATCTTACTCACACAGCTACCTCATTGCGCCTCTTTTTTTCTTTGCGTCATGTGCTGTTTGGGGAGGGTTTTTTGGAAGGGCCATCCTGCGTGACACTGCAGTGCCACTCCTAGATGGGCCCGGTGTTTGTGTCGGCCACTAGGGTCGCTAATCTTACTCACACAGCTACCTCATTGCGCCTCTTTTTTTCTTTGCGTCATGTGCTGTTTGGGGAGGGTTTTTTGGAAGGGACATCCTGCGTGACACTGCAGTGCCACTCCTAGATGGGCCCGGTGTTTGTGTCGGCCACTAGGGTCGCTTATCTTACTCACACAGCGACCTCGGTGCAAATTTTAGGACTAAAAATAATATTGTGAGGTGTGATGTGTTCAGAATAGGCTGAAAATGAGTGTAAATTATGTTTTTTGAGGTTAATAATACTTTGGGATCAAAATTACCCCCAAATTCTATGATTTAAGCTGTTTTTTAGGGTTTTTTGAAAAAAACACCCGAATCCAAAACACACCCGAATCCGACAAAAATAATTCGGTGAGGTTTTGCCAAAACGCGTTCGAACCCAAAACACGGCCGCGGAACCGAACCCAAAACCAAAACACAAAACCCGAAAAATTTCAGGCGCTCATCTCTAATGGATAGTATACTTGACGACACAGAGGTAGGTACAGCAGTGGCCTTCTGTACCGTACTCCTATATATTATATACTGGTGGTCAGCAAAATGATGCACTAATCTACTATATACTACACAATGCAGCACAGATATGGAGTGTTTTTCAGGCAGACAACGTATACTGGTGGTCACTGGTCAGCAAAACTCTGCACTGTACTCCTCCTATATAATATTATACTGGTGGTCCCCAGTCCCCACAATAAAGCAGTGTGAGCACAGATATATGCAGCACACTGAGCACAGATATGGAGTGTTTTTCAGGCAGACAACGTATACTGGTGGTCACTGTCAGCAAAACTCTGCACTGTTCTCCTCCTATATAATACAGCTGCTCCCCAGTCCCCACAATTAAGCAGTGTGAGCACAGATATATGCAGCACACTGAGCACAGATAAGGAGCGTTTTTTTCAGGCAGAGAACGGATAAAACTGGTGGTCACTGATCAGCAAAACTTTGCACTGTACTCCTCCTATATTAATATAAAGCTGCTCCCCAGTCCCCACAATGATATAAGCAAGCACAAATATTTGCATCAACTCAACAATGAATAAACGGAGAGGACGCCAGCCACGTCCTCTCCCTAACATTTCCAATGCACGAGTGAAAATGGCGGCGACGCGCGGCTGCTTATATAGAATCCGAATCTCGCGAGAATCCGACACCGGGATGATGACGTTCGGGCGCGCTCGGGTTAACCGAGCCATACGGGAGAATCTGAGTATGCCTCGGACCCGTGTAAAATGGGTGAAGTTCGGGGGGGTTCGGTTTCCGAGGAACCGAACCCGCTCATCACTATGCATAATTAGTATGTAACAAGCTATGGTCCGCCCCAAAGTGCAGTGTATGTAATACAGTACGTCAGACATATGCAGGCCCAATGATCACGGTAAGCCACTTACCAGATTCTCTCTCTGGTGCAATGATTGAGCAATCACAGACACACACACACACACACACACACACACACACACACACACACACACACACACACACACACACACACACCAGACTTGGTAGGTAAATCTGCCGTCACTGGGCAAGTGCAACAGCTCCATTCAGCCCTTTATACTACATGTAGTGGTCGTTGGCCAGGCAGGGGGGTTTCCGGGCAACTGGAAACCCCCACTTATTTTGCCTACGCATGTATATATTAGTGATGTGCACCGGAAATTTTTCAGGTTTTGTGTTTTGGTTTTGGATTCGGTTCCGAAGCCGTGTTTTGGATTCGGACGCGTTTTGGCAAAACCTCCCTGAAAATGTTTTGTCGGATTCGGGTGTGTTTTGGATTCGGGTGGGTTTTTTTTACAAAAACCCCTCAAAAACAGCTTAAATCATAGAATTTGGGGGTCATTTTGATCCCATAGTATTATTAACCTCAATAACCATAATTTCCACTAATTTCTAGTCTATTCTGAACACCTCACACCTCACAATATTATTTTTAGTCCTAAAATTTGCTCCAAGGTCCCTGGATGGCTAAGCTAAGCGACCCAATTGGCCGACACAAACACCTGGCCCATCTAGGAGTGGCACTGCAGTGTCAGACAGGATGGCAGCTTTAAAAAATAGTCCCCAAACAGCACATGATGCAAAGAAAAAAAGAGGTGCAATGAGGTAGCTGTGTGACTAAGCTAAGCGACCCAAGTGGCCGACACAAACACCTGGCCCATCTAGGAGTGGCACTGCAGTGTCAGACAGGATGGCAGATTTAAAAAATAGTCCCCAAACAGCACATGATACAAAGAAAAAAAGAAGTGCAATGAGGTAACTGTGTGACTAAGCTAAGCGACACAAGTGGCAGACACAAACACCTGGCCCATCTAGGAGTGGCACTGCAGTGTCAGACAGGATGGCAGATTAAAAAAATAGTCCCCAAACAGCACATGATGCAAAGAAAAAAAGAGGTGCAATGAGGTAGCTGTGTGACTAAGCTAAGCGACCCAAGTGGCCGACACAAACACCTGGCCCATCTAGGAGTGGCACTGCAGTTTTCTAGCGAGAGGATGAGTGCTTCCATCCTCATGTGAATCTGAACCACTAGCCATGAACATAGGCCAGGGCCTCAGCCGTTCCTTGCCACTCCGTGTCGTAAATGGCATATTGGCAAGTTTACGCTTCTCATTAGACGCTTTTAATTTTGATTTTTGGGTCATTTTACTGAACTTTTGTAGTATACTTGACGACACAGAGGTAGAGCAGTGGACTACTGTACCGTACTGCTATATATATACTGGTGGTCACAGCAACATTCTGCACTGTCCCCTCCTACTATATAATTCGCACAACTAAAATGCAGCACAGGTATGGATGGATAGTATACTTGACGACACAGAGGTAGGTAGAGCAGTGGACTACTGTACCGTACTGCTATATATATACTGGTGGTCACAGCAACATTCTGCACTGTCCCCTCCTACTATATACTGCGCACAACTAAAATGCAGCACAGGTATGGATGGATAGTATACTTGACGACACAGAGGTAGGTAGAGCAGTGGACTACTGTACCGTACTGCTATATATATACTGGTGGTCACAGCAACATTCTGCACTGTCCCCTCCTACTATATACTGCGCACAACTAAAATGCAGCACAGGTATGGATGGATAGTATACTTGATGACACAGAGGTAGGTGGAGCAGTGGACTACTGTACCGTACTGCTATGTATTATATACTGGTGGTCAGCAAAATTCTGCACTGCCCTCCTACTATATATACTGCGCACAACTAAAATGCACCACAGGTATGGATGGATAGTATACTTGACGACACAGAGGTAGGTAGAGCAGTGGACTACTGTACCATACTGCTATATATTATATACTGGTGGTCAGCAAAATTCTGCATGTCCTCCTACTATATATACTGTGCACAAATAAAATGCACCACAGGTACGGATGGATAGTATACTTGACGACACAGGGGTAGGTAGAGCAGTGGCCTACTGTACTGTACTGCTATATATTATATACTAGGTGATTCATCGTACCCTACGGGCGCTCTTCACACCGTCGTTAGGGGCTACACCCCGTTAACCTCTGCACGCCTTTGAACATATGCAGGGCGGTAGATAACAGAATCAGAAACGCAGGGCAGTATAGAGGGCATATAGAAATGGGTTCCGGTTGAGATAAGATAGAGAGGCGTAGGGGGAGAGAAAGGGAATGTACAGAAACGCTGTGCGATCGGTAAAGGATAGGGAGAGGCAGGGTGGTAGGGAGAGGATAAAGAGAGGGAAGGTGTTAGACAGAAAATACCGTTGCAAGGGGCTACGATCCATTATCCCCTGCACGGGCTTCAGCTGTGCTATAATTGTTATTATATGGAGTATTACCTGTTTTTTTTTTATGGCAGTGGGTAAATATTGTAAGGGGGGAGGGCGTGCGATTGTCAAGGGGGCGTAGGCCTTTGTGAGGGCGTGCAGAGTGGCCGCAGGGCACAATGAATAACATAGTGTAGAGTGTAGTATATATTGCTAGTGTCAGCATTATGAAGTACCAGATGAGTAACAGCAATGCACTGTAGATAAGATACGAAGGTGCTGTGGCCACAGGTAGCAGAGACACTTATACACACAATGGCCACAGGTAGCAGAGCCGCTTATACACTCAATACCCACAGGTAGCAGAACCGCTTATACACACAATGGCCACAGGTAGCAGAGCCGCTTATACACACAGTGGCCACAGGTAGCAGAGCCGCTTATACACACAATACCCACAGGGGGCAGAGGCGCTTATACACACAGTGCCCACAGATAGCAGAGCCGCTTATACACACAATACCCACAGGTAGCAGAACCGCTTATACACACAATACCCACAGGTAGCAGAGGCGCTTATACACACAGTGCCCACAGGTAGCAGAGGGGCTTATACACACAATGGGCACAGGTAGCAGAGCCACATGTACACACATTACCCACAGGTAGCAGAACCGCTTATACACACAATACCCACAGGGGGCAGAGACGCTTATACACACAGTGCCTACAGCTAGCTGAGCCGATTATACACACAATACCCCCAGGTAGCAGAGGCGCTTATACACAGTGCCCACAGGTAGCAGAGGTGCTTATACACACAATGGGCACAGGTAGCAGAGCCACGTGTACACACAATACCCACAGGTAGCAGAGCGGCGTATACACACAATACCCACAGGTAGCAAAGCCGCTTATACACACAGTGACCACAGGTAGCAGAGCCGCTTATACACACAGTGTGCACAGGTAGCAGCGCCACTTATACACAATGGGCACAGGTAGCAGTGTTGCTTATACACATAATGGCCACAGTATTAGTGTTTCTAATGAATCCAATGTCCATTGGTAGCAACTATACTCACAAAAGTTTGGGGGGTTTGGAAAGGGGGTGGGTTCAGTGAGGTTCCTATCCGTGGGAATCACTTGTAGCGGCTGTGGATGGTGATTCGAGGTGCTACGTGTGGTGGAGGGTTGGTGTGGGAGGGGGTCCAGAGGTGTTGTGGGTGGCGGAGGGGTGGGTGCAGGGGCATGGATGGCGTAAAGGGTGCAGAGGTCCTGTGGGGGAGGGGGAGGTGTAGAGGGGGCGCGGATGGGGAGTGTAGTTGCTGTTGGTGGGGGAGGGGTGGTGCGGGGGACTGTGGATGAAGGAGGGGGTATGGAGGTGATGTGTGTGTGGGAGGGGCGATGTAGGGGTGTGCGTTTGGAGGTGCAGGGGGGGTGAGCTTAGGTGATGGGTTTCAGAAGTGCTGTGGGTGGGGGAGGTGTGGGATGGCACGGATGGGGGATGTAGATGTTGTGGATGGGGGAGGGGTGGATGCGGGGGAGCTGTGGATGGGGGAGGGAGTCCGGAGGTGGTTCGGGTGGTGGTCCAGAGGTGTTGCGGGTGGGGGAGGGGCAGGTGTGGGAGGTCCGCAGATGTGGAGGGTGCCTGTAGATAATGCGGGCGGGTAGGTGCTGTGGTTGTGGGAGTGGCGGGGGTGTTGCGGGTGGCGTACATGATCTGGATGGGGTAGGTGATGTGGATGTGCGGTAGCCAGGGGAGGGGCGGGTGCGGGGATGGCACGGATGGGGAAGGGGGTCCGTGGGCTCTGTGGATGAGTGAGTGGTGGGTGTGGGGTTACGGCGGTTGTGGTGGGCCAGGTGTGCTGCTGCAGTGGGTGGGGGAGGGTGCCGGTGCAGGGATACCGCAGTTGGGGTAGGGCGGTTGGTGCAGCTGCGGCGGGTAGGGGAGGGGCAGGGGAGGGGGTGCGGCGGTGGGGAAGGGGCGGGTGTGAGGATGCTGCGGGGGGGGGGTTGGTGGCGGGAGGGGGTGTGGATGGGGTCTGTAGATGCTGGTGGTGGAGGGGCAGGTGCAGGAGGCTGTGGATGAAGGAGGGGGTCTGGAGGTGCAGTGTGGGGGGGAGGGGCGATGTAGGGGGAGGTGGGGTTGCAGAGGGGGAGGTTGGGTGATGGTTTGTAGAAGTGCTGGGGGTGGGGGAGGTGTCTGTAGATGATGGGGGTGGGGGAGGTACAGTGGGTGGGGGAGTGGTGGCTGTGGGGGTGTGGTGGTGGTCCGGATGTGCCACGGGCAGGGGAGAGGCGGGTGCGGGGATGGGGGAGGGGATCAGAGGGCGCTGTGGGTGGGTGAGGGGCTGGTGCGGGGTTAACACAGTTGGGGAGGGCCGGCTGTGGTGGTGTTGCGGGTGGTGGAGGGGCAGGGGCGTGGGTGTTGGGGAGGGGCAGGTGCAGGGGTGCTGTGGGTGGGGGCCATTTGGCGGGGTGGTGCGGTTGGGTGGGAGGTGGGTGTGAGGGTGCCACGGTTGCGGGGGCGGGTGGTGCTACAGGAAGGGGAGGGGTGTGGGGTGCGGGAGCATGGGTCCTGTGCGTTGGGGAGGGGCGGGGTGCCATGGGTGGAGGGTTGGGAGCAGGGGTGATATGGGTGTGGGAGGGGTTGTGGGAGAAGCTGGTGTGGGAGTGACGTGGGTGGGGGAGGGGGGGCTGCGGGTGGGAGTGTGGTGCCATGGGTGTGGGGACAGGTGCGGGGGGCAGGGACGGGTGCAGTAGTGCTGCGTTTGGGGTGTGGGAAGCGGCTGTGGGGGTTTCCAAGGGTTGGCGCGGGTGGGGGAGGGGGTGCGGGAGCAGGGGTGTTGCGGATGGGGGAGCGGCGGGTGCAGGAGGGGCAGATGCGGTGGTGGTGCGGGTGGGGTGGAGGGGTGTAGCGAGGGAGAGGTGGGTATAGGGGTAGAGTGGTGGAGGGGCGGGGGTGCCGCAGGTGGGGGAGGGGGCAGTTTGCCGGGTGGTGCGGTTGGGGGTGGGTGGGTGTGAGGGTGCTATGGTTGCAGGGGCGGGTGGGGGGGTGCTGCAGGTAGGGGAGGGGTGGGGGCGCAGGAGCAGGGGTGCTGTGCGTAGTGAAGGGTCGGGGTGCCATGGGTGGGGAGTTGGGAGCAGGGGTGATGTGGGTTTGGGAGGGTTGGGGGGGCTGTGGGAGAAGCTGGTGTGGGAGTGCCGTGGGTAGGGGGGGGGGTTCTGGGCGTGGGGGCGTTGTGCCATGGGTGGTGGACAGGTGTGGGGGGGCAGTGGCGGGTGCAGTGGTGGTGCGGATAGGGGGTGGAAGGCGGCTGCGGGGGTTCCGAGGGTTGGCGGTGTGGCGTGGGTGGGGATGCAGGAGCAGGGGTGTTGCGTATGGGGGAGGGGTGGGTGCAGGAGGGGCAGATGCGGTGGTGGTGCGGGTGGAGTGGAGGATGCAAGGGTGTAGCGGGGGGAGAGGTGGGTATGGGGGTGGAGTGGGGGGGTGTCACGGGTGGGGGAGGGGGCGGTTTGCTGGTGTGGTGCATTTGGGGGGGGGGTGGTGGGTTTGAGGGTGCCACGGTTGCAGGGGCAGGTGCTACAGGTAGGGGAGGGGTGGGGGTGCGGGAGCAGGGGTGCTGTGCGTAGGAGAGGGGCGGGGGTGCCATGGGTGGGGGGTTGGGAGCAGGGGTGATGTGGGTGTGGGAGGGCTGTGGGAGAAGCTGGTGTGGGAGTGCCGTGGATGGGGGAGGGGGGGTGCTGGGGGTGGAGGGACAGGTGCGGAGGGGGGGCAGGGGCTGGAGCAGTGGTGGTGCAGTTGGGTGGTGGGAGGCAGCTGCTGGGGTTCCGAGGGTTGGGGCGGTGGTGCGGGTGGGGGAGGGGTGGGTGCAGGAGGGGTGGGTGCAGGATGGGGCTGTTGCGGTGGTGGTGCGGGTTGGGTGAAGGGTGCAGCAGGGGGGAGAGGTGGGTATGGGGGAGGGGCAGGGTTGCAGCGGGTGGGGGAGGGGCGGGGGGTGCTGCAGGTGTTGGAGCTACAGGTGGGGGCGTGAGTGCCGCGGGTGGGAGCGGATGTGGGGGATGCCTTGGGATTCCCACAGGGGGGCCAGCGGGTGTTGGTGCTGCGGGTGGGGGAGGGGGTGGAGTGCCACGGGTGGTGGGTGGATGCGGTGGGTGTCGCGGGTAGGTGGCGCGGGTGTTGGTGCTGCGGGTGGGAGTGCCGCGGGTGGGGGGCGAATGCGGTTGGTTGCCTCGGGTGTTGGTGCTACGGGTGGGGGAGGGGGCGGGAGTTCCGCGGGTGGGTGGCGCGGGTGTTTGTGCTCTGGGTGGGGGAGGGGACGGGAGTGCCGCGGGTGGTGGGTGGATGCGGCAGGTGTTTGTGCTACGGGTGGGGGCGGGAGCAGTGGCGCCACAACGTGGGTGCGGGGGGTGCGGGCCGCACCCGGGTGTTACCCTCTGAGAGGTGACACCAAGGTGCCGGCTCCTGTCACAGTCCAGAAGCCAGCACTGCAGATTCAGCAGTGTCCGGGTGAAGGCCGTATGCCCCGACCCACAATGTGCCGAAAACGGGGGTCGGGACGCGAAGCCACGCCCCCTTCCGCGAAGCCACGCCCCCTTTTCACCCGCGACCGCGGGTAAGTGACGGGTGGATGCCGCGGGTGGGGGGCAGATGCGGGTGGTTGCCGCGGGTGGGAGGGGGGGGCGAGTTGTGCCGAAAACGGGGGTCGGGACGCGAAGCCACGCCCCCTTTCGCGAAGCCACGCCTCCTTTTCACCCGCGACCGCGGGTAAGTGACGGGTGGTTGCCGCGGGTGGGAGAGGGAGCGAGAGCAGCTGCCAGTGCTCAGCATGTCCCCCTGAACTTTGCAGCAGCCGCTAGTCTGTGAGGCGGGTAGTGAGAGTTCCGCTCACAGTCAGCGGCTGCGGTGTCACCAGAGAGAGTGTACGGGGAGAAGGGAGACAGGGGACTGGGCGGAGATGGGGAGGGGACTGGGCGGAGAGAGGGAGGGGACTGTTCCTGGCCAGATCTGTGCCTGTGACTCCGCCCAGCGTTACGGGCACAGAGTCACAGACTTGAGCAAATATATAGGAGACTGGTGGTCAGCAAAATTCTGCACTGTCCTCCTACTATATATACTGCGCACAACTAAAATGCAGCACAGGTATGGATGTATAGTATACTTGACGACACAGAGGTAGGTACAGCAGTGGACTACTGTACCGTAATGCTATATATTATATACTGGTGGTCAGCAAAATTCTGCAGTGTCCTCCTACTATATGTACTGTGCACAACTAAAATGCACCACAGGTATGGATGGATAGTATACTTGATGACACAGAGGTAGGTAGAGCAGTGGCCTACTGTACCGTACTGCTATATATTATATACTGGTGGTCAGCAAAATTCTGCACTGTCCTCCTACTATATATACTGCGCACAACTAAAATGCACCACAGGTATGGATGGTTAGTATACTTGACGACACAGAGGTAGGTAGAGCAGTGGCCTACTGTACCGTACTGCTATATATTATATACTGGTGGTCAGCAAAATTCTGCACTGTCCTCCTACTATATATAATGCGCACAACTAAAATGCACCACAAGTATGGATGGATAGTATACTTGACGACACAGAGGTAGGTAGAGCAGTGGACTACTGTACCGTACTGCTATATATTATATACTGGTGGTAAGCAAAATTCTGCACTGTCCTCCCACTATATATACTGCGCACTACTAAAATGCACCACAGGTATGGATGGATAGTATACTTGATGACACAGCGGTAGGTAGAGCAGTGGAATACTGTACCGTACTGCTATATATTATATACTGGTGGTCAGCAAAATTCTGCACTGTCCTCCTACTATATATACTGCGCACAACTAAAATGCACCACAGGTATGGATGGATAGTATACTTGACGACACAGAGGTAGGTAGAGCAGTGGACTACTGTACCGTACTGCTATATATTATATACTGGTGGGCAGCAAAATTCTGCACTGTCCTTCTACTATATATACTGTGCACAACTAAAATGCACCACAGGTATGGATGAATAGTATACTTGACGACACAGAGGTAGGTAGAGCAGTGGCTTACTGTACCATACTGCTATATATTATATACTGGTGGTCAGCAAAATTCTGCACTGTCCTCCTACTATATATGCTGCGCACAACTAAAATGCACCACAGGTATGGATGGATAGCATACTTGACGACACAGAGGTAGGTAGAGCAGTGGACTACTGTACCGTACTGCTATATAATACTGGTGGTCACTGGTCAGCAAAATTCTGCACTGTCCTCCTACTATATACTACAATGCAGCACAGATATGGAGCGTTTTTCAGGCAGAGAATGTAGATATTTTCAGCACACTGAGCACAGATATTTGCAAGCACACTGAGCACAGATATTTGCAGCACACTGAGCACAGATATTTGCAGCACACTGAACACAGAAACTGAGAGAACGCTGCACGTCCTCTCCCTATCATCTCCAATGCACGAGTGAAAATGGCGGTGACGCGCGGCTCCTTATATAGAATACGAATCTCGCGAGAATCCGACAGCGGGATGATGACGTTCGGGCCGCGCTCGGGTTAACCGAGCAAGGCGGGAGGATCCAAGTCTGCCTCGGAACCGTGTAAAATGGGTGAAGTTCGGGGGGGTTCGGATTCCGAGAAACCGAACCCGCTCATCACTAGTATATATATATATATATTTATATATATCACTATATATAGGGACAGTGATACTGTACCTGTATATCCTCTATGGACATTTAAGTGCTCATTTTTAATGTGTTGAAATACTTTAAAATAAAAACATATAACCTATTATTTTCTACCGTTGGGACGGAGATGTGAATATATTTTAATGTGTTTTTTTTAATACAGTGTAGTCTTTACAAACAATGCACACTATGGGACTAGCCCTGTGCTGGGCGTCCCTCCGCATGTCAGGGAAGCTGATCGTAGATGTGCTAAATTTAGCACATCTGCGATCAGGTCTGAATCACCCCCTATGTACTAAGCCTTGGTCTTATGACTGAAGATACTATGCCTAAGATAAACAGAATTATTTATTATTATATGCTCACCAAACGGTGTTTACGGTTATATGCATATTTAGCATACACTTTTAGGCATTGTATTCAGGTGTAGTATGGTATGCCGGCTGTCGGGATCCCGGCCCACAGCATACCGGCGCCGGAATCCCGACCGCCGGCATACCGACAGCTGGGGGAGCGCAAATGAGCCCCTTGTGGGCACGGTGACGCGCCACACTATCACGCCACGTGCGCCACGCTATCTTTTTTCCCTCCAGGGAGGTCGTGGACCCCCAAGAGGGAGAAAAGGTGTCGGTATGCCGGCTGTCGAGATTCTGGCGACGGTATACTGTGCACCGGGACCCCAACTGCCGGCAAACTGAAGACCACCCATTGTTTTCTCCTTTCTTGTACTCAATATTCTGTATATACTGTAGACAGACAGACAGACAGACAGACAGACAGACAGACAGACAGACAGATAGATAGATAGATAGATAGATAGATAGATAGATAGATAGATAGATAGATAGATAGATAGATAGATAGGGGCTGCAGGGCTGAGAGCACCATGCTGGAGATTGGGAGCCCAGCAAGGCAGGCTGTGCCCCAGGAGCCGACCACTGTGGACCAGGAGCTCAGCTCCCAGCGCCCCAGCATTATAGGAAGGCAGAGGTTGCTGCAGTTGGGACTATTGGCTATCTACTCTTATGCTGCAGGGTTATGAGAAGAGCAGAGCCGCCTCTAGGGGGGCCGGGGCAAGCAGGCTCCCAGGCGGCAATGCAGGGCCAGTGGCATAACTGGAAATTATTCTCCCCCAAGGCAAAAAATTCTCTGGTGTGCCCTCCCCCCCCCCCCCCCCCCCCCACATAATTAGCAGTAGAAAAGTGATGAATTTGTGCGCGCCGCAGACGCATACCACAAAAAAGGGGCGTGGCCTCGCTAAATGGGTGTGGGTTCACTGAAAGGGGCATGGCATTGCAGGGAAAGACTACCTTATAGCCCAGTTTTGCAACCTGCACGCCCAGACGTTGGCCACCACGGGAAAAAAATAATCCTGATTCAAGCCCCTTACATTATTTGTCATTTTTCCTCCTTATAGTAATGCCCCTTACACATTATGCCACACACCAATTCCCCTTACACATTATGCCACACACCATAATGCCCATTACACAATATGCCACACACCGCAATGCCCATTATAAATTATGCCACACACTGCAATGCCACTGAGACATAATACCACACACTGTAATGCCACTGAGACATAATACTACACACTGTAATGCCCCTGAGACATTATACCACACACCGCAATGCCACTGAAACATAATACCACACACACCGCAATGCCACTGAGACATAATACCACACACCGCAATGCCACTGAGACATTATACCACACACTGCAATACCACTGAGACATAATACCACACACCGCAATGCCACTGAGACATTATACCACACACTGCAATGCCACTGAGACATAATACCACACACCGCAATGCCATTGAGACATAATACCACACACCGCAATGCCATTGAGACATAATACCAAACACCGCAATGCCACTGAGACATTATACCACACACCACAATGCCACTGAGACATAATACCACACACCGCAATGCCACTGAGACATAATACCACACACCATAATGCCTGTGACACATTATAGCACACACCGCAATGCCCGTTATACATTATACCACACACCGCAATGCCCGTTATACATTATACCACACACCGCAATGCCACTGAGATATAATACTACATACCGTAATGCCTGTGACACATTATACCACACACCGCAATGCCCGTTATACATTATGCCACACACTGCAATGCCCCTGAGGCATTATACCACACACTGTAATGCCTGCGACACATTTTGACATACACCGTAATGCCTGTGACACATTATGCCATGCATCACAATGCCCGTTATACATTATGCTACACACTGCAATGCCCCTGATACATTAATCCACATACCACAATGCCCGTGATACAGTATACAACACACCGTAATGCCTGTGACTCATTATGCCACACATCACAATGCCCGTTATACACAATGCCCCACACCGCAATGCCCCTCAGACATTATACCACACACCACAATGTCCATTACGCATTAAGCCCTACAGTAAGGCTTCTAATTACTTTTAAATTACCTGATCGTTGCCAGGGGTTTAATGCTCTTGGTTCCATGCATGGTGCCAGGGGTTTTCATGCGCTGGGTGTTATGCTCGTTGCCAGGGGTTTCATGCGCTGGATGTCAAGCTCGTTGCCAGGGGTTTCATGTGCTGGGTGTTATGCTCGTTGCCAGGGGTTTCATGCGCTGGCTGTTATGCTCGTTGCCAGGGGTTTCATGCGCTGGATGTCAAGCTCGTTGCCAGGGGTTTCATACACAGGATGTCATGCTCGTTGTTAGGGGGTAATGCTGTTGCCAGGAATTTCATGAGCTGGATGTCATGCGTGTTTCCAGGGGGTAATGCTCGCTACCAGGGATGCCAGGGTGGCAAGGTGCAAGGATGCCGCTGCCAGCGCTATGCGCTCCCACTGGTCCCGGCACTTCCTAGACACTAGAGGTCAAGTATGACCTCTAGCATGTCTCCTCCATGGCGGCGGACATTTCGCAGATTGACATGTGGATGGCTTTTTCTCATGTCAATCTGCTCTGAATCAGTGGTGGCGCCCCCGCAGCCCTGCGTATCCAAACCTCCGCAGTGGCTGTGGGGGTGGTAGTTACGCCACTGTGCAGGGCTGAGTGGCAGCATGCTGGGAGACCAGGATAGCCAGCTTCCAGTGCGGCATTAAAAAGGTTAAAAAGCAGCTGGAGCCGGACGTAATCCTGGGGCTGCAGGGCTGTGAGTGCTCACCGTTGGGAACTGGGAGCACTGCAGGCTGTGTGGAGGCACACTGGGGGATAGGGAGAGCTGGCTTCCTGGACCCCAGCACTGTTAACCCCCAGTGCACTGTGCTGCACTGGAACAGAGTCCCAGACTGCAGGGGTAAGGGAGCACAGTGATGAGCCCAGGGCACAACGTATAAAAATGAAAATAAATGTTTAAAATTGGTAAAAACATATTGTGTTGTAAGGCACTGCAGCCCGGCCTGGGTATGTGTAACAGCCTGGTGTCCTGTGCCTGCAAAGTGTTTAGATTAGAGATGAGCGGGTTCGGTTTCTCGGAAACCGAACCCCCCCGAACTTCACTCTTTTTACACGGGTCCGAGGCAGGTTCGAACCTACCCGCCTTGCTCGGCTAACCCGAGCGCGCCCGAACGTCATCATCCCGCTGTCGGATTCTCGCGAGATTCGGATTCTATATAAGCAGCCGCGCGTCGCCGCCATTTTCACTCGTGCATTGGAAATGTTAGGGAGAGGACGTGGCTGGCGTCCTCTCCGTTATTGTTGAACTTGATTGTGCTGTGCACTATTGCTTAATTGTGGGGAGGGCTGGGGAGCAGCTGTATATAGGAGGAGTACAGTGCAGAGTTTTGCTGATCAGTGACCACCAGTTATCCGTTCTCTGCCTGAAAAAAACGCTCCTTATCTGTGCTCAGTGTGCTGCATATATCTGTGCTCACACTGCTTAATTGTGGGGACTGGGGAGCAGCTGTATTATATAGCAGGAGTACAGTGCAGAGTTTTGCTGACAGTGACCACCAGTATACGTTGTCTGCCTGAAAAACACTCCATATCTGTGCTCAGTGTGCTGCTAGATTGTGGGGACTGGGGACCACCAGTATAATTAATATTATATAGGAGGAGTACAGTGTAGAGTTTTGCTGACACAGTGACCACCTGTATACTATATATAGCAGTACGGTAGGCCACTGCTGTACCTACCTCTGTGTCGTCATTCATTAAGTATACTATCCATCTACATTCTATACCTGTGGTGCATTTTAGTTTTGCAGTTTGCTGACACAGTGACCACCAGTATACTATATATAGCAGTACGGTATGCCACTGCTGTACCTACCTCTGTGTCGTCATTCATTAAGTATACTATCCATCTACATTCTATACCTGTGGTGCATTTTAGTTTTGCAGTTTGCTGACACAGTGACCACCAGTATACTATATATAGCAGTACGGTAGGCCACTGCTGTACCTACCTCTGTGTCGTCATTCATTGAGTATACTGTTAAAGCTAAATATTTATCTTATATAAAACCCTTTATGAGGTCTAAGAACACTGTACGCTATTTACGTATGGAGTACCGTAAGGGTACGCTCGTTGCGTAACGATCGCTTAGTCGTGGTCGAGACGCTCAAGCGTCACGTTCGCTCACGGCCAAGAGATCACAGGCAGGCACGCTATTGGCTGCCGACTAACGTAATGATTCGCTATAGCGTAGCGGGCGCTCGGGACCACGAGGAGATCACCAGCGGCGCTGACGCTCACAATGTTAAAACTTTATATCTAAACCATAAACAATGTAATATGCTGTAAAACCTTAGTGTAGAGATAGGGTGTAGATGCAACCTAGTGTAACCTTATTACCTTTTTAGCTGTTCTAGCGTCACCGACGCTCTGAGAATATTTAACACTATAAGAAATACACAGATACCTGGGCTTAGGGTCCAACGCCTAATATATATATATTATGAATGATATACTTGCAAAAGAATTAATACAAATACAAATCATACACTACAATATAACATAGACTACCTAACCAGATAACTACACAGGAAATACAATACAATTACTATTTAAGGGAAAATAAGAGAGAAAGAGGAGAAGAGAGAGAGAGAGAGAGAAATTGGCCCACAATAACAAGAAGATCAATATAGTTGCGGAGAAAAACTTACGCACAAAGGAAACGATCGCATGCGCCTCTGGACATCCAGCTCCCGATTTTCAGCAATGATAACCGTTGAAGAGTGAGAGCTGGATGTGATCGGCCTGTCTATTTATGCCCCACACACAATGCAATTCAATGGTCCCTACAATCTCATTGTTCATTGGACACAGGAATTCCTCCTCGCATTATAACAAAAGGTCATAGGTTGATTCATACAGGTGGGCCGTGACTATTTCCAACAGCTCAGGTGGGAGGGAAACTGGGTTTCCCGCCGCATGGATAAGTAAGTGCAAATACAGTAAATGTTCATAAACTTCTTATGTCCATAACTATTCGCACGAGCGATTAATCTGCTTCAAACCAACACCGGAATATTGCTAATTAAATACTCTTCCGATGGGTACTAAACACCACTGTATTACTCCTGTCTGACCCTTCGTATCAAACAAAGAGGGATTTCTCTGTTCACGAACATTCTATATTAACCAAACTTTCAGAATCTATCAAAGGGACCATGATCTACAAAATACATTATATAGTGAAAATATGTAACGATTGAGTCGCACGCTACGATCACATAAACTCTACCGTAAATACGCATACCGTGCGCCTGCGGGTGCCCGCGACTGTGAGTATGCGCACGTACGGGAGAGCGTACGCATGCGCAGCACGGACCTGTGTGAGGTGCAAATATGGTAGTGTGCATAGAGATATTTTTCTGACTTTGACAGTCCACCCTTTGGCAGTCAACAATAACTGCCACCTTCTAAAACATTTCAAAAAGAGAAAAATATATGTCAGGGGTTAATACATTTACATGGTTGGGTAGGGGAGGAGAGGAGAAGGTAGGAAAAGGGTATGACCTAGTGAGATAGCAGAAGCATGTGTGTATGAATCCGTGCTTGGGGGTCATGTATCATCGTGCCGTACGTGTTTTAAATCAAGCTTCGAGGTATTGCGAAGTATACATTTGAATTCCTTCTTATCCCGTGGAACGGGTCTGTGGATGGGCTGTCAAACTTTACCGAGCTCTTTTCGGCTTTGGTTGTAACAAAATGGGGGAGCACATTTTAGTTGATGGTACATGAATTGGGGGAGATATGTGATTGCTGATATCTGTGCCTGTATTCCCTATCGACTATGTGTGTCATTACCTGAGGGTTGTAGAAATGAAGAAAAGACATAATTACGGTAAATGCGGTGGTATTCTATGTCAGGTAAATGTACATTCGTCGATTGAGGTCTTGTTTGGTGTCTGTTGAATGCAGTCTTCTTTGTGCTTTTGCCCATAAGGTGCGAGCAAAAGCTGTCAATGTCCATAGATTTACAAAAGTGTTGGGCTAGCGTAATTTTAAAATTTCTAGGGAAACTGGGGATCCATGGCATAGTTCATCAAAAAATCTGTGTATCAGGTTGTCAAAACTTCTTCTTTAATCCATCTGTTGTCTGTATATCGGCTCATCAAATTCCTCGTCCAAGTGGGTCTTTTTACCTTGGAGGAAACGGAAAAACAGGTGAAAGAAACGGACCGTAGAAATCGCATTTTCATCCCATCATTGTTTCTACATTTGGGTCATAAATCAAATCCATTGGAATTACAGTTTCCTCACTCCTTAAACTCATTACCCTAGTACGACGATTGCACCTCATTAAAGCCTGACCGCATCTAAATATCAGACCAATCGTTATGATAACACCTAAGATACATAGGAGAAACTTCCCAACATCCATTATGACTCCTTGAGCCCAGTCTCCTAAACCAGAGAACCAATTTCGCGGGTTCAACCATGACACCCAACCAGTCAGCTCATTACCTACAGCAGCAAGAGTGAGATTGTGTCTCCTGCGAAATTCCCACTTCAGTTGGAGAATATCGTCCATCTTTTGGTCTATGACCTCGACCGGGTCCTCGGTGCTATTCGTAATATATGTGCAACATTTCACGCCGTATTGTGTTGCCAGTGTGACACAATATCCGCCTGTCACTGCTGTGAGGTAATTAAGAACCATTCTATGCTCTACCAGTTCTGTTTTATAAGCTTGAAGTTCCCTTCCAGTATACCTAAACGTGTCATCATACATTTCAGTGATATTATCTAACAAATTTGCAAGCGCAGATATGTATTTATAATTCAACACTCCTCTAGCGGTGCGAGTGATATCTAACGCGATTAGAAACTGAATCCCGGTGGATTCATGGATCATGTCAGAGGCCGGATGCTCTGTTCTTTCTATCAGGTGCCGTTTAACTACGTGCTCGTAATGGGTGTGAGTATAAGGAGTTTGGGCAACACGGTGTATGTCTTTCATTTTGTCATGTGATACAGTCATTACTTCAGGCAGTACTTTTCCAATATAACACAATCCTTCAGAGTTTGGGGCAAGCCACTTATACGCCTTTCTCCCGCATATGAAATATGCATCATCGGGGAGAGCATATGGGACGGAGTAGGACATAACCATATTACACACCTTCCATGTGAAATCTCCTAACCCTAATTCTTCCATCTGCTTAGTACACGTATCAGGTTGTACGATATGTGCACAGTATCCTGGTGATACCTCTCCAACTCTCGTAATCCTATTTCCTAAGGTATACCTATACCGGAAAGATTTTCCTCTACTGGCTATGTGGCGTATAAGCTCTGTATCTGTAGGCATTCTATCTGCTCTATGCGAAAAGGTCATGGTTTGATTACTCCATGACACTTCCCAATTTCCCGGCTTTCGGGGATTGGAGATGTTAAAACATAATAGGGACCTATCCACATGGTATTGGTGGAGCTTCAAACTAGGAGGGCTGGAGATATTAAACCTCCTGTCCACCGGTCTCCCACCACTTAACTCAAGTACCTCCCCTAACGTTAAAGGAAATGGTACTAGCCCTGATTTGCTATGACCTTGAGGTACTTGAGAGCATACCCAACAATCTGTTTTATTTAACACACTACCCACTAAGGAGTGATAGTCACTCAATGGATGCCGGTCCATATGGATATTAAAACTGGATTGGCATTTCTTTATGCACCCATCCTCAATGACATTGTTACAGAGCCGACAGATACAGTTTTCTTCAGCTAACAATCCTTCACAATTCCTTCTATGGTCAATGCTATCGGATCGTTTTCTGATACTCGCCTTTGCTTGTTGATTATGTTGTTCTTGGAAAACTACGCCTCCATCTCTGTCATCAGAACCCATTCCAGAACCTCTCTCGACCTCCATGGTACTCTCGCCGGAACAGACTGCTCTGGTCAACATCATGGTCAACAGGAAAATCCGGATCACAGTCTCTTGGGGCAAGTCCATCTTGTAGGAGGAAACGGAGAAGAATGAGAAGGGGGGAAAAACTAATTTGAGGGAGAGGAGATGGGAAGTTGGAGAAAAACAATAAAAGGGAACAGGGGATCGACAACTGCTTTTGGTCTTGTGATTTTCAATGCTCAGGTGCCGCCTCAATCCTCCTGGAACAGACACTCCAGTGATACAACCTCTACCGTCTGTTCCTTATCACGGGGCCTCTCTGGATCAGCAACCTTTTTACAGTGGGACGAATGAACCCAAGTCTCTCTCTCAGCAACCTTCAATGCTGTAGTGCTAGTCAATAAGACCTGGTATGGTCCTTCCCATCTGTCAATAAGGCAACCTGAGCGTAGAAAATTCCGTATCATTACATAATCCCCAGGTTCAATGTCATGACAATTACTATCTGGTAAATCAGGAATCACTAACTTCAGATTATCATTTTGATTCCTTAACTGTTTACTCATGTTAATCAAGTATTTTACAGTCACTTCATTGTTACACTTCAAATCATCCTGAGGGTTAATCATAACATGCGGTTGTTGACCAAACAAGATTTCAAAGGGAGACAGATTAAGAGGGGACCTGGGAGTGGTTCTGATGCTGTACAGTACAATGGGTAAAGCTTCTGGCCATGTCAATCCTGTCTCTGCCATCACTTTACTCAGTTTATTTTTAATAGTGCTGTTCACTCTTTCCACTTTCGCACTCGCCTGTGGACGGTATGGAGTGTGCAGCTTGCTATCAATTCCCATCAATTTACACATTCCTTGAAAGACATCACCTGTAAAATGGGTACCCCTATCACTTTCGATAATTCTAGGGATACCATATCTACATACAAATTCCTGCACAATTTTCTTAGCAGTAAACATAGCGGTATTTGTGGCCGCTGGAAATGCTTCGACCCAATTTGAGAAAACATCTATACAAACAAGTACATATTTCAAATTTCGACAAGGGGGTAATTGAATAAAGTCAATCTGTATTACCTGGAAAGGGCCACCGGCAGGTGGGATATGAGATGGTTCTGTAGGTATTGCCTTTCCGATGTTCTTTCTCAGACAGGTAAGGCATGACACTGCCCTTTTACTCGCATGAGATGAAAATCCTGGGGCACACCAATATGCTCTTACCAACTTGCACATCCCTTCCTTGCCCAGATGAGTCAGCCCGTGGGCTGCCTCAGCTAAACATGGAAGGTATGCTCTGGGGGCCACTGGTTTACCGTGTCCATCCGTCCAGAGTCCTGAGGACTCCTGGCCATATCCTTTTGCCTTCCAGACTGCCTTTTCCTGTGTGGAACACAAATTTTGCATCTCACACAACTTCTGTGTGTTGATGGTATTAAATACCATCAGTTGTGTGGTGTCTGTCTGTCTGGGGGTAGCAGCTGCTAATTTAGCAGCTTCGTCTGCTCGGCTGTTACCAAGTGATACTGGGTCTTGGCTATATGTGTGTGCTTTACATTTGATAACAGCCACTCTGTCGGGTTCCTGTATCGCTGTTAGAAGCCTTTTTATGTGAGCTGCATGCGCTACCGGTGTACCAGCTGCCGTCATGAAATTTCTGAGGCGCCATAGGGCTCCGAAATCATGGACTACCCCGAATGCGTATCTAGAATCGGTGTAGATATTGGCTGATTTGCCCTTAGCCAATTCACATGCTCTGGTTAGGGCGACCAGTTCAGCAACCTGGGCTGAGTGAGGTGGGCCTAGCGGTTCCGCTTCTATGGTGCCTTGGTCATCTACGACTGCGTATCCAGTACACAAGTCTCCCGAGTCTGACTGTCTATGACAACTACGTCCGTGTAGAACGTAAGTTCTACATCTTCCAGTGGGTTGTCACTGATGTCAGGCCTTGCGGTAAAATTTTGGGTCAAATATTCCATACAATCATGTGTGTCTTCCTTTGTATTAAATTCTCCTTCCCCACCACTCTCATCCTCCACCCTTTGTGCCTGTCCAGGCACACCTGGGAGATATGTTGCAGGATTTAATGCACTGCATCTCCTTATGGTGATGTTTACGGGGGCCATTAGTGCCAATTCCCATCTTGTAAACCGCGCTGATGAGACGTGTCTGGTTTGGGCAGAATTTAACAAGGCTGACACTGCATGTGGTGTATGAATTGTGAGGTTGTGACCTAGCACGACGTCTTCGCTTTTCGTTACTAGCAATGCTATCGCAGCAACGCTTCGCAAGCATGTGGGGAGGGATCGCGCTACCGTATCTAGCTGAGCGCTGTAATATGCTACCGGCCTGCTGGCATCACCGTGCTTTTGGGTTAGTACGCCTGCCGCGCAACCAGCACTTTCTGTTCCGTATAGTTCAAAGGGTTTCCCATAGTCTGGCATACCTAATGCTGGTGCCTGCGTTAGGCACTGTTTAAGTCTCTCGAATGCTGTCTCGGACTCGTCTGTATGCGAAATCCGATCAGGTTTGTTTGAGGAGACCATTTCCTGCAAGGGTAACGCTAGAATGGAAAACCCTGGGATCCAGTTACGGCAATACCCACACATTCCTAAAAATGTTCTGATCTGTTGCTGGGTTTGTGGCAGAGTCATGTCTCTAATTGCTTGAATTCTATCAGCGGTCAGGTGTCTCAGTCCTTGTGTTAGACAGTGTCCCAAATATTTTACCTTAGTTTGGCATAATTGCAACTTGTCTTTGGAAACCTTGTGTCCTGTGTCTGAAAGATGAAACAGGAGCTGTTTCGTATCCTTCAGGGATGCTTCCAATGAATCAGAACACAGTAGTAGATCATCCACGTACTGTATTAATACTGATCCACTCACTGGTTGGAAAGACTGTAAACAATCATGCAAAGCCTGGGAAAATATACTTGGACTATCTATGAATCCTTGTGGTAATCGAGTCCATGTGTATTGGACTCCTCTGTATGTAAATGCAAACAAATATTGACTGTCAGGGTGCAGAGGTACCGAAAAGAAAGCGGAGCAGAGGTCAATAACAGTGAAAAATTTCGCAGTGGGAGGGATTTGCATTAGGATGACAGCTGGATTTGGCACTACGGGGAACTGACTCTCAACTATTTTGTTAATCCCCCTTAGATCCTGCACTAGCCGGTAACCCCTCCCCCCACTCTTTTTAACAGGGAAGATGGGACTATTGGCAGGGCTGGACGTTCTTACCAGAATGCCCTGTTGTAGCAAGCGCTCTATTACGGGATACACTCCTAACTCCACCTCTGGCTTCAGAGGGTACTGTGGGATTTTTGGAGCTATCCTACCATCTTTTACTTGTACAACTACCGGAGCTACGTTTGCCATTAATCCAGTGTCCTGTCCATCTTTAGTCCAAAGTGACTCTGGTATCTGAGATGTCATTTCTTCTACTTGGGAGGGAGTCCTATTTGTCATAATGGTATGTGACATTAATTTTGATGGGGAGTCTAACATGTCTCGTACTTCCTGAGCGTGATTCTCAGGTATGTCCAAGAATACACCTTCAGGAGTACAATAAATGACGCACCCCATTTTACACAGTAAGTCTCTTCCCAGGAGATTAGTCGGTGCCGATGCAGCCAGCAAAAAGGAATGCTTGGTATGTAAAGGCCCTACTGTAATCTCGGCTGGTTTGCTAACAGGGTAGTGCTGGACTACTCCCGTTACCCCTATGGCTGGAATTGTCTTACCAGTGGTTCTCATGCCCACTGTCGAATTTATCACTGATTTGGCCGCCCCTGTGTCTACAAGAAAGTTCAATGATTTACCAGCTACATTGATTGCAATTTCTGGTTCACTTCCAAGGCTTGCAATCAATTTTACTGGCTGCAGATTACAGGTATGGCCACACCCCTATTGGGTATGGTGACCTCCCTGAATCCCGCTGGCAGCAACTACTTGTGATGGAGTTAATTGGGAGCTACCAGAGGCTTGCCAGTCTCTGTTCGGGGGATATCTTTTTGTTTCCCCTGTATGTGGCTCATAACTCCGTTTCTGCGGACCCTGATCCCAATGTCGTGTGTCGTGTCGTTGTCTAGGGGGTTGGTATGAGTTTCGTGAATTCTTCACTCTACAATCTCGTGCCATGTGTCCCTGTTTATGACAAGAATAACAAGTAACCACATTTGACTTACCCACAGGGTTTGGTGATATAAACAAAGGCTGCCTTGTGGTCAGGGCCTGTATACTTACTGCCATTAACTTATCACCTTGTTGTTCCCTGTGTCTGGTGATGTTCCTATCGTGATCAATAGCAGCCTCTCTCAAAGTAGCCACAGACAGACCTCGCCAACATGGTTGTGTGGTCTGTACCCTAGTCTTCAATGACTCTTTTAAACCATCCATCAGTACCGATACTGCTACTTCTCGATGGTTTATGTTTGTTTTAATGTCCTCTATGCCTGTGTATTTTGCCATTTCTGATAATGCTCTGTGAAAATACTCTGCAGCTGTTTCTGACTCCTTCTGTTTAATGGAGAATATTTTGTTCCATTTAACTACGGCTGGGAAATACTCCTTTAACTGTAAACTTATTCTTTTTACATTGTCTTTGTTGTACACTTCTGTAAGAGGTACATCCTGATCTAATCCACAGTCAGCTAAAAATTGAGCTGCGTCAACATTGGAGGGTAAACATGCTCTCAGCAATATCTGCCAGTCTTTGTTGTTGGGCTCTACAGTGTTACCTAGGTCTCTGATGTATTTTTGGCTGGCAACTAAGTCTTTTCTAGGGTCAGGGAATTCCGACACTATGGTCCTTAATTCCATTCGGGAAAATGGGCTGTACATGGCAATGTTCCTAACAGGAGTGACTCCTGAAGTGTCTGTTTTCCCATTTGGAACTACTATTACCTTAACAGGATTAACTCTAACAACCTCATTCTGTGTAGATTCTACAGGCTGTGGTGAAATAGTTTCAGCATAGTGTATGGTGCCGTACTTACCCGTTGATACGACCTCACCTATCCCTCCGCTAGGGGCCTTTGTTACTAATCTCGGGGGTGGAGCTGTGCCTACTGTGGTCTCTGCTATGGTGGCTGCTAGAGAGAGCGCTGAAATTGTTGCCGATTCGTCCTCTTGATCACACTCCTGAGGAAAGTTCAAAACAGGGTACAACTTGCACGGGTTAATACTTGCATTGGTTAATTGGTTAACATTATCTTTAACATTTACACAGTTGCTAAGTGTTTGTTTGTTACACCTTAATGCGTCATTCTCCGCAACCAATTTTTCTCCCGATATATATGGTGGCGGTGGGGCCGTGGCTATCAGTTTTCTGATCGAGCCAGATCCCGCCGCCTGAGCCAATCCTCTCTGTATGTCACCCTCCTGTTGCCACAACTGCAAATAATCATAATGCTTGATTCGTCTCTTTGCTGATTTAATGAGACATATCCTTCTCCTTAAATTCGTTAACACTTCTGTGCTGAAGCTACCTACTCTTGGGAATTTCTCCCCGTCATGTACCGTCATTCTCTCCCATTCATCACATAAAGCTTCTGTGTGACTTCCGTATTTCTCACACATTACGTACCTTGCCGACCCGACTGGTCGGTTCACTGAATCAACCCGAACCGAGGTTGATCGCCCCCTACCTGAACAAGTGGCCCCCATAGTTCGAAGGTGTTGCTTTATTCAGCCAACCCTTACGCAAACCAAAATGTTCAAAATAGGCTGACGGTGGCGGTTTACCGAGTACCCCACTCACTCGCCCACGCCGACCAATACGACCTGATCACACTGATATAGTGCTGGCGTACTCGACCCAGGGCCCCTGCGACCTGAACCTCTATTTACTGGAACCTGCGAGGGTGATCCGAAGAACACTTACTCTTTCCAGTAACTATTGGTTGTTGGATAGTTCCTGAGTGAGCAGCGAACCTCCCTTAAGATAAAAAAATTACACAAATCACGTTAGAATGTACAAATAGCGTTTATGACCTTCATACACAAATAGTACCGGTCAGGTTTACTAATGTACACAATTACGTGCGGTACAATCGTTCAGCACATAAGCAACTAATCTTATGTACGGAGCGACCAGTGGAATCGAAAATTACGGCTGCGAATTCCTTCAGCCAGAGCTTGTATGGCCTATATGGGTGTTGCACCAACCCTTTTAGGTGTTGTGCCTGTGGACTGTATAGCGGACTTCCTTGTCTGCTGTACCTGAACCTGCTGGTCTGCTATGACCTCCTGGCCTGTTACAGTATGACCTCCTGGTCTGCTACACTCTAATGCTCAAATTGTATGTTTTAACCAGGGATGCCTCCCTAGCCACCATGTACGTCACTTACACGCATGTACCTCACGAGAACTCGACTTTTCTTGTGGTTCAACCTCAAAAATTGTAAAAACAAACACTCACTCACCACATATACACTTTTGTTTCTATTTCTATTTCTGCGCAGAAATTTTCTTTAGACCAGATGTGTTACCAATTAGGAGAAGGGTCTGTTAATTTAAATTTCGAATGTTAAAATAGATTTGCGCGATTTATCGCCTTGCGTTATTTACTGCGTTGCGCTACTTATCGCGTTGAGAGGAGAGAAAAAACTTGTGATTTGAGTTACGTGGGCGTACCCGGACGCTCCGCTGCGTGATATACGCTGCGTGCGTCGGCCTTTGGTTTGCGTACGCAAGTCTCAGTCCTTTGTTAGAGACACGTGTACGCAAAATAAAGATCCACCGTAACACAATTTATACGTTTATCAATGTAGATGATCCTTTATCATCTACCGCGCACCACACTGACTTCGCCTTGTCTCTCAGGCACAGCTGTGTTTGTCTATACTTTAACTATATTACCTTTTTACTCTTAAACTATAAAATAGCAGCAAATCTCTCTTAGCACGTTTATCAACTATAAAACTGGCAAACAGGAGAGTGATATACGAAAATACACAAATGAAAAAAAGAAATGCAGATATATATGTGTGCGTGCGTGTGTACGCAAGACAGAAAAATAAACAGTTTTAAAAGAGACTAGCGTGTTGTTCTTACCTCCGGTTCCCGGATTCCTTCAGCACCCTTTACTAAGTGAAGCAGACGCTTATCCCGACAGCACTGCGAGGAATATAACCTCCCGCCCTTTGCTGATGGATAATGTCTGCTGAAATTACCTAGCAGAGATGTGTGAAGGACAGGACGAGCCCGCAATTGTTAAAGCTAAATATTTATCTTATATAAAACCCTTTATGAGGTCTAAGAACACTGTACGCTATTTACGTATGGAGTACCGTAAGGGTACGCTCGTTGCGTAACGATCGCTTAGTCGTGGTCGAGACGCTCAAGCGTCACGTTCGCTCACGGCCAAGAGATCACAGGCAGGCACGCTATTGGCTGCCGACTAACGTAATGATTCGCTATAGCGTAGCGGGCGCTCGGGACCACGAGGAGATCACCAGCGGCGCTGACGCTCACAATGTTAAAACTTTATATCTAAACCATAAACAATGTAATATGCTGTAAAACCTTAGTGTAGAGATAGGGTGTAGATGCAACCTAGTGTAACCTTATTACCTTTTTAGCTGTTCTAGCGTCACCGACGCTCTGAGAATATTTAACACTATAAGAAATACACAGATACCTGGGCTTAGGGTCCAACGCCTAATATATATATATTATGAATGATATACTTGCAAAAGAATTAATACAAATACAAATCATACACTACAATATAACATAGACTACCTAACCAGATAACTACACAGGAAATACAATACAATTACTATTTAAGGGAAAATAAGAGAGAAAGAGGAGAAGAGAGAGAGAGAGAGAGAGAAATTGGCCCACAATAACAAGAAGATCAATATAGTTGCGGAGAAAAACTTACGCACAAAGGAAACGATCGCATGCGCCTCTGGACATCCAGCTCCCGATTTTCAGCAATGATAACCGTTGAAGAGTGAGAGCTGGATGTGATCGGCCTGTCTATTTATGCCCCACACACAATGCAATTCAATGGTCCCTACAATCTCATTGTTCATTGGACACAGGAATTCCTCCTCGCATTATAACAAAAGGTCATAGGTTGATTCATACAGGTGGGCCGTGACTATTTCCAACAGCTCAGGTGGGAGGGAAACTGGGTTTCCCGCCGCATGGATAAGTAAGTGCAAATACAGTAAATGTTCATAAACTTCTTATGTCCATAACTATTCGCACGAGCGATTAATCTGCTTCAAACCAACACCGGAATATTGCTAATTAAATACTCTTCCGATGGGTACTAAACACCACTGTATTACTCCTGTCTGACCCTTCGTATCAAACAAAGAGGGATTTCTCAGTTCACGAACATTCTATATTAACCAAACTTTCAGAATCTATCAAAGGGACCATGATCTACAAAATACATTATATAGTGAAAATATGTAACGATTGAGTCGCACGCTACGATCACATAAACTCTACCGTAAATACGCATACCGTGCGCCTGCGGGTGCCCGCGACTGTGAGTATGCGCACGTACGGGAGAGCGTACGCATGCGCAGCACGGATCTGTGTGAGGTGCAAATATGGTAGTGTGCATAGAGATATTTTTCTGACTTTGACAATACTATCCATCTACATTCTATACCTGTGGTGCATTTTAGTTTTGCAGTTTGCTGACACAGTGACCACCAGTATACTATATATAGCAGTACGGTAGGCCACTGCTGTACCTACCTCTGTGTCGTCATTCATTAAGTATACTATCTATCTACATTCTATACCTGTGGTGCATTTTAGTTTTGCAGTTTGCTGACACAGTGACCACCAGTATACTATATATAGCAGTACGGTAGGCCACTGCTGTACCTACCTCTGTGTCGTCATTCATTAAGCATACTTTCCATCTACATTCTATACCTGTGGTGCATTTTAGTTTTGCAGTTTGCTGACACAGTGACCACCAGTAGACTATATATAGCAGTACGGTAGGCCACTGCTGTACCTACCTCTGTGTCGTCATTCATTAAGCAAACTATCCATCTACATTCTATACCTGTGGTGCATTTTAGTTTTGCAGTTTGCTGACACAGTGACCACCAGTATACTAAATATAGCAGTACGGTAGGCCACTGCTGTACCTACCTCTGTGTCGTCATTCATTAAGTATACTATCCATCTACATTCTATACATGTGGTGCATTTTAGTTTTGCAGTTTGCTGACACAGTGACCACCAGTATACTATATATAGCAGTACGGTAGGCCACTGCTGTACCTACCTCTGTGTCGTCATTCATTAAGCATACTATCCATCTACATTCTATACCTGTGGTGCATTTTAGTTTTGCAGTTTGCTGACACAGTGACCACCAGTATACTATATATAGCAGTACGGTAGGCCACTGCTGTACCTACCTCTGTGTCGTCATTCATTAAGTATACTATCCATCTACATTCTATACCTGTGGTGCATTTTAGTTTTGCAGTTTGCTGACACAGTGACCACCAGTATACTATATATAGCAGTACGGTAGGCCACTGCTGTACCTACCTCTGTGTCGTCATTCATTAAGTATACTATCCATCTACATTCTATACCTGTGGTGCATTTTAGTTTTGCAGTTTGCTGACACAGTGACCACCAGTATACTATATATAGCAGTACGGTAGGCCACTGCTGTACCTAACTCTGTGTCGTCATTCATTAAGTATACTATCCATCTACATTCTATACCTGTGGTGCGCCTCTTTTTTTCTTTGCATCATGTTCTGTTTGGGGACAATTTTTTTGAAGTGCCATCCTGTCTTGATTGACACTGCAGTGCCACTCCTAGATGGGCCAGGTGTTTGTGTCGGCCACTTGTGTCGCTTAGCTTAGTCACACAGCCACCTTGGTGCACCTCTTTTTTCTTTGCATCATGTTCTGTTTGGGGACTATTTTTTTGAAGTGCCATCCTGTCTTGATTGACACTGCAGTGCCACTCCTAGATGGGCCAGGTGTTTGTGTCGGCCACTTGTGTCGCTTAGCTTAGTCATCCAGCGACCTCGGTGCAAATTGTAGGACTAAAAATAATATTGTGAGGTGTGAGGTGTTCAGAATAGACTGGAAATGAGTGGAAATTATGGTTATTGAGGTTAATAATACTATGGGATCAAAATTACCCCCAAATTCTATGATTTAAGCTGTTTTTAGGGTTTTTTTTAAAAAACACCCAAATCCAAAACACACCCGAATCTGACAAAAAAATTTCGGTGAGGTTTTGCCAAAACGCGTCCGAATCCAAAACACGGCCGCGGACCCGAATCCAAAACCAAAACACAAAAACCGAGAAAAAATGTCCGGTGCACATCACTAGTTTAGATGGATGTATTTTAAAGATAAAATGCACTTACTTGTATCCCTGGGGCTCTGTGTGGGCTGATGGATGTCCCAGCCTCCTCCCAGGCAGATGGAATGCCTTATGTTCCAGAGTCCCCTTTGAAAATAGTATGGGAAGGCAGAGGAAAGAAAATCACCCTAGGGTGGTTTTACTCCTGGCGCTGGAAAGGGAGGTTCAACACAGCAGCTAAACACAAGTGGTTGGTCAGACCGCAAACAAATGAAATGGCACAAAAACAACAATAGCGCTAGGTGGTCACAAATGAGAGAGGTAAGTCAAAACATTAACACATAGTTTAATAGATCATATAAAAAATGTATAATCATACATGTATAAAACTGTTAAAAACAATAGTGAAATAGGAAAAAATATATAGGCAGAAGAACAGCTCAGCATCCTAGCCAGCTAAATGTTTTTATGGAGCTCCAAAGAGCTCCCAATCGGTATGCAGTAAACCTTGCCAAGGGGTCTTGTCTGCCCATCTCAGGTTCACATACCTCCCAACTTCTGTTCCTCCTGAATCGGGACATGCTGCGCCTCCGGCGCGGCCGCTGCTAAAAAGGGGTAAATGGGTGGAGTCTCATGACAAGGGGCGTGCCCTGTTGCCGCGACCCCTGTTTTCGTCATTTTGGCTCCCCGCACGGTTTCTATTCAGTGTGATCATCGGCTGCTTTGCAAAGCAGAGCAGCGGTGATCACAGGATCTCCCAACTGCCCCCCCCCCCCCCCCGCGCGGGACACTGTGACCCGCGGGAGGAACAGCGGGATAGTGTCCAATTAGCGGGACTGTCCTGCTGAATTCGGGACAGTTGGGAGGTATGGGTTCCAGGGACGTGCAGTGAGCTAAATAGCTCAGGAGGCACTGGCTAGCACCAGAGCCATATTTACATGCAAGATGTGATCCAAAGTGTACATCTGGCCATTATACACAGGTGCAGCAGTATAAACTCCTGGAAATTTGGTGAGTTTGATCAGAGATGTGCGGAAAAGTTTGCCAGGTGAGCAGAGGCGTCACCAGGTGTGGTGACACCCGGTGCGCACCCCTGATGTACTGCCGCGATCTCGGTAAAAAAGGGGCGTGACCTTACAGCTAGGGGGCGTGGCTTCGCGGGGATACTGGTATCGTCACTCTGGGGGCGTGCCCAGCATCTCCGGAGATGCTGGGCTTCCCCCAGAGACGGTCTCAGTGTGCTGTCGGCTCCTCTGCTATGACAGGAGCCGGGTGCTGTAGCGGAATTTCACACTGCAGCACCTGGCTCCTGTCACTACGGAGGAGCTGACATTTGGTGTCACCCCCTCCAGGTGTCACACCCGAATGCGGGCCGCACCCCCCGCACCCGCCTTGTGACGCCACTGCAGGTGAGGCACTGCCTCACCTGCCATAGACTTTTTACTCCAGAGTTTTGGCTATAAAAATTATTAGAAAAATGCAAAGAAGATATTTCAAACATATTCTTTGTATTTTTCATATACTTTATACGGTAAAATCTCTGGCACAAACGTTAGTATGACAGGAAAGGCTCTGCCTCACCTGCCTCCCCCCCCCCCCCCCCCCCTCCCCCATGTCACTGATGGGTTCAGGCTAGAGATGGCAGGCTTGGTCCCTGAGCAGATTCCTGTATATTTGGAGGGAACTTTTTCCTCACTCTAGACCTGATGGCACCAGGGTGTGACTAACACCCCGGGTGGGCCAAGGCACAGAGGTGTGACCATTCCCCACTGTCTATAGAAGGCAATATTACATGTGCACAAGGCATGCACCACTCGTGCACTTAAGTTGCTTGGGTAAAGACAACAGGGCGGAACTACCCCTTGTAGTATTGTGTGTTGGTTTGAGATAAAAAAGGAGGCCGGCGATGCTCAGCAAGTGTACATCTTCTGTGACATCTCGAAGTGTGGAACTGCTGTAACCTTGTATGCTGTATCCCCCTTGCAAAAGGGGAAAAGGGTCTTTTTTTAAGACTGTGAGCAATAAACATCTTACCTCAAGACCGCTGCCTTCATCTTGCGACTACCAGTAATTGCACAAATGCAGTTCTATTCTCCGCCTCTCCTGGATTGAGCCCAGCATCTCCAAACTCCGCTCTCTGCCAGCTATCAATGCAGAGCCTGGTCAATGGTCAGTGACCAGTGGGTATCAACTGATGCCATTCAGGAGGTGGTCAGCTGTGAGTCCTTGCTCACACAGCAGTAAGCAGTATTCTGGTGCCGGTGGTAGGAGCCTGAGAAGAAACGTGGTTCCAGGTGCCGTGTGGTAGAGAGTGGTGGTGGCAGTAAAATACCCACCCACTGTGCAGTGGGTGGAGTCAGTAACAGGCGGTTACTGACAGAAGAGGGAATCCGCTATTGGCCAGGTCCCGTCAGACCCAACCCAATCTATGATCGCTTGGCGCAGGAAGCGAGGGCGCGTCCGGTCAGAAAAACATAGTAGACATTGATACTTATGCAGAAATAGATTCTTATAGGGCTTTCATTAGGGAGCATACTGAATAAATAGGCTAAAACGTCAAATCAAGGAACAGATTTTATTTAGTTATACATGTAGTCCCATTGTTCATTATGCAACTTTTACAGTTTATATGGAGAAAAGTGGCTGATCCAAGGTCACAGTTATTTGGCGCCAGCCCTCAGATCTGGGTCATAGGAATATTTTCTGTGTCAGCCCATAACCGCCAGACTGCTCCTGTAATTGGATGTTTGGTCGTCTTATCCAGTATGATGTTTATGTGTGTGGGTTTTTCTTCTTGTTTTTGTTTATTTTTCCTAATCTTTTTTCCCATTAGAGGAGCCACACATTGTATTGTTTCACAATTTGTGTAGCTAGAACATGTGTTACAAGAAATAATACAAGCTGAGATGTCAGTGACACTGGAGGAAACACAGAGAAAGACAAGCACGCTGTCCTGGGGGTCTCTAGCGTGTTATCCTCCTCAGCCCACTGGCACAGCATCTAGTGGGATGTGGGGTAACTTCCTGCAGGGATGTGCACACAATCTTAAAGGTGGAGAGTCCAGCTTTCATTTATGTATAGTTGTTTTCTCTTAAATCCTAGAGGATGTTGGGGTCTACATTAGTACCATGGGGGTATAGACGGGTCCACTAGGAGCCATTGGCACTTTAAGAGTTTGAGAGTGCGGGCTGGCTCCTCCCTCTATGCCCCTCCTACCAGACTCAGTTTAGAAAATGTGCCCGGAGGAGTCGGTCACAGCCATACCTCCCAACTGTCCCGATTTTCACGGGACAGTCCCGTTTTTTGGGGACTGTCCCGCTGTCCCACCTGCGGGCCGCAGTGTCCCGCAGTGGGGGGGGGTGCAGTTGGGAGGCTCTGTCTCTCGCTGCATCTATTCACTGGAGTCAGAGGGAGAGGGGGCATGCCTGTGGCTCACAGAGCGCTGGGCATGCCTCCTCAGTTTTGAAAATGGGGGCGTGGCTCGCGATTGCGGGTCCTCCCGCGAAGCCACGCCCCCTTTTCTTTTCATAGACCACGCCCCCTTTCCGGGAGCGCACGCAGCGAAGCCGCGCGTGTGTCCCTCCTCCACACAGGACAAAGTTGGGAGGTATGCACAGCTAGGGGAGCTCTACAGAGCGTCTCTGGTA
Organism: Pseudophryne corroboree; assembly: GCF_028390025.1. Lineage (NCBI taxonomy): Eukaryota > Metazoa > Chordata > Amphibia > Anura > Myobatrachidae > Pseudophryne > Pseudophryne corroboree. Next base: position 47,868,637 of record NC_086452.1, read on the forward strand.
AAAGTTTGTTTTTAGAGTTTATTATTTTACAGGGAGGCTGCCGGCAACAGCCTCCCTGCTTCGTGGGACTAAGGGTGGGAGTAGTGTCCACCCTGCAGGGTCTGAGCCACTATCTCTGCTGACAGGACACTGAGCTCCTGAGGGGATCGAACGTTCCCCGCCACAGGGGATCGATCACTCCAGCAGCATGCCGCCACCCCCTTACAGAGCCAGAAGATCGGTGGCGAGTTAGTCACAACAGGGTATGGAGCGCAGTATTAACTGCGCTCCGGGGCTCAGCGGAACATAGTGCTGCGCTGTGAGGAGCGGCCTGAGCCAGCACCTACACCCTACACTGACCTCCAAGCCTTTCAGGGACCCAGGATCGCTGCCAGCACAATTGCTCAGGCCAGTATAATCCTCAGAAGAGCGGGAAGACAGCGCCATGAAGGGGGCGGAGCTTCTCCTCAGAGCGGACCCAGCAGCGTTCCGTGCCATTTTCCTGCCTGCAGAAGCGCTGTCAGGGAGAGCTGTCCCTCCAATTCAACTCCAGCTATCTCTTACGGTACCAGGGGGTTGTAGAAAGGTGGGGAGGCTGTGTACAGACTGTGTAACCTATTAAGGTGCACAGTCAGCGCTGGTTGGGAGGTATCCCTATACCTTAAAAGTGCCGTGTGTGGGTTAGCTCCAATCTCTGTGTCTCTCTTGCCATTCTTGGGAGTGAAACTCTGTCTGTCCTCCCCAATGTGTGTGTGGAGTGTCTGTGGTCTCCATTAAGCTATGTCCAGGGACTCTGTGTCATATGCTGCAGAGGATATGTCCTCTCAGGATGATCCCATTCCATGTAATCAGGATTGCACTGTCTTAGCGCAGATACCAGCAAGGGAGCCTGAATGGTTATCCTCTATTAAAACTATGATTTCTCAGATTTCTACTAGGGTTGCACAGAATTAATCTGTAACTCAGGTTTTACAGAACTCTATGGCAGTTTGGTCCGATTCTGTTACCTCAGGACCCCCTACTGTATGTTCCCACAAACGTGCTCTTGCCCAGATTATGCAGGATGACACGGATACCGATTCTGACACGGCAGACGGTGACGGGGATGTGCTGCGGGGGGCGGCATCTCTTGCAAAAGGGATGCAGTTGATGATAGAGGCTATTAGAGATGTGTTAAATATTGCTTATACAACACCTGAGCAGGTTGAGGAGGCTTACTTCACTGACAATAAGAAAGCCTCGCTAACCTTCCCTGCATCAAAAGAATTAAATGCTATTTTTGAGAAAGCGTGGGAAAACCCGGAGAAAAAATTCCAGATCCCTAGAAGGGTTCTGGTTGCTTTCCCCTTCCCTGGGGAGGATAGGAAAAAAATGGGAAAACCCACCCATAGTTGACGCGTCTGTATCCAGACTATCTATAAAAGTGGTTTTACCTGTTCCAGGATCTACCGCCTTAAGAGAGCCGGCTGATCGCAAAATTGACACTACGCTCAAATCCATATACATGGCTTTAGGGGCGATACTACGTCCTACTATTGCCTGTGCATGGATTTCCAAAGCTATAGTAAAGTGGTCAGGCACGTTACTTGAGGATTTGGATCAATGGATAAAAGTGATGTTGAATTGTTTTTACGTAACATTCAGGATTCTGCAGGATTTATGGTGGAATCCATGAAAGACCTGGGTTCCATGGCTGCAGGGATATCTTCCATGTCTGTCACAGCTAGTAGGGGACTTTGGCTGCGCCAGTGGTCTGCCGACGCAGAATCCAGGAGAGGTGTGGAGACCCTACCCTACACAGGTCAGGCTCTCTTTGAAGAAGCGTTGGATGTGTGTATTTCCACAGCTACAGCGGGTAAGTCTCCTTTTCTTCCCTCAGCTGCACCTGCTACGAAGAAACCCTTTTCTTCAGCTGCATCTCAGTCCTTTCGGACTGCCAAAGCAAGATAGGCCAAGCCGTCCAACACCTTCTTCAGAGGAGGTCGGCCAAAATCCAAGAAACCTGCTGCGGCGGGTTCCCAGGAACAGAAACCTACTTCAGGTACGCCAAAGTCCTCAGCATGACGGTGGACCGTGCGGCCTGGTGGTGGGGCCGTTGGGGGCGAGACTCAGGCATTTCAGTCACGTCTGGGTGTCATCTGGCCTGGACCCCTGGGCGCAAGATATTGTGTCCCAGGGGTACAGGCTGGAATTTCAAAATCTCCCTCCTCACCAATTCTTCAAATTAGGCTTACCAGCTTTGCTGGCTGACAGGGTTATCCTACAGGAAGCCATCCAGAAGTTGGAGGAGGCACAGGTTATTATACCAGTTCCACCCCATATGCAAAACAAAGGTTACTATTCGAACCTTTTCGTGGTACCAAAACCGGATGGTTCGGTCAGGCCCATTCTGAACTTAAATTCACTAAGCCCCTTCCTGAGGGAGTTCAAGTTTAAAATGGAGTCTCTAAGGGCGGTGATATCAGGTCTGGAGGAGGGGGAATTCCTAGTATCCCTGGATATCAAGTATGTGTACCTCCACATTCCAATTTATCTCCGATTCACACTGTAATTTTCAATTACTCCTACACTGCGATCAGCTCAGCCCGTTTCGTTCCTGGTTTGACGTCACAAACACGCCCTGCGTTCGGCCAGCCACTCCTGCGTTTTATTCTGGCACGCCTGCGTTTTTCCGCACACTCCCAGAAAACGGTCAGTTTCCGCCCAGAAACACCCACTTCCTGTCAATCACACTCCGATCACTTCAACGATGAAAATTCTTCGTTCGGACGTGAGTAAATCTACTAAGTTTTGTGCTAAAATACTTAGCGCATGCACACTGCGTACCATACGCATGCGCATTTTTGCCTTAATCGCTCCGTTGCGAAAATCGGCAACAAGCAAACAACTCGGAATGACCCAAAATGTGACGACAGTGGCTTACATAAACTGACAGGGCGGAACGAAGAGCAGAGCTGCAATGTCAGAGGTAACAAGAATAATCCTCTGGGCAGAAAAATACGCGTTGGCGCTGTCAGCAATCTTCATACCGGGAGTAGACAACTGGGAAGCGAACTTCCTCAGCAGACACGATCTCCATCCAGGGGAGTGGGGTCTCCATTCGGAGGTGTTCAAGAAGGTAACAGATCTTTGGGGTGTACCTCAAATAGACATGATGGCCTCTCATCTCAACAAGAAGCTTCGGCGATATTGTTCCAGGTCGAGGGACCTGCAAGCAGTGGCGGTGGATGCCCTAGTGACTCCGTGGGTGTTCCAGTTGGTGTACCTGTTTCCACCACTCCCACTCATTCCAAGAGTGCTAAAGCTCATAAGGAGAACAAGGGTTCAAGCAATCCTAATTGCTCCAGACTGGCCAAGAAGGTCTTGGTACGCGGATCTTCTGGATCTACTGCTAGAAGAGCTGAGGCCTCTTCCTCTTCGGGAGGACCTGCTGCAGCAGGGGCCGTTCGCCTATCAAGACTTACCACGGCTACGTTTTATGGCAGGGAGGTTTAACGCCAGATACTAGCTCGGAAGGGCATGCCGAACAAGGTTATTCCTACCCTGATACAGGCTAGGAAAAGAGTAACGTCTAAACATTACCATCGTATTTGGAAAAAAAAATGTATCTTGGTGTGAGTCCAAGAAGTTTCCTACGGTGGAGTTTCAACTGGGAAGATTTCTCCTCTTCCTGTAAGCAGGGGTGGATATGGGCCTGAGGTTAGGATCCGTAAAGGTCCAGATTTCGGCCCTATCCATTTTCTTCCATAAACAGTTGGCTGCCCTCCCTGAGGTTCAGACTTTTTTTAAGGGAGTTCTACACATCCAACCTCCCTTTATGCCGCCTACGGTGCCCTGGGATCTTAACGTGGTGTTGCAGTTCCTCCAGTCGGACTGGTTTGAGCCTCTACAGGAGGTTGAGGTCAAGTTTCTCACGTGGAAGGCTGTCACTTTGTTGGCCGTGGCTTCTGTTAGACGTGTGTCGGAGTTGGGGGCTTTGTCATGTAAAAGCCCATACTTGATCTTCCATGAAGATAGAGCTGAGCTCCGGACATGTCAGCAGTGTCTTCCGAAGGTTGTGTCGGCATTTCATGTCAACCAACCTATTGTGGTGCCAGTTGCGACTGACTCCTCAACTTCATCAAAGTCCTTATATGTGGCAAGGGCTCTAAAAATCTATGTGAAGAGGACTGCTCGTCACAGAAAATAGGACTCTCTGTTTGTCCTGTATGATCCGAAGAAACTTGGGTGTCCTGCTTCTAAGCAGACGATCTCTCGCTGGATCAGGTTCACTATCCAGCATGCGTATTCTATGTCAGGCTTGCCGTGTCCTACGTCTGTTAAGGCCCACTCTACTCGTAAGGTGGGTTCTTCCTGGGCAGCTGCCCGGGATGTCGCGGTTTTACAACTCTGCTGAGCGGCTACTTGGTCGGGGTCGAACACGTTTGCAAAGTTCTACAGGTTCGATACCTTGGCACCTGAGGACCTGAAGTTTGGTCAATCAGTTCTGCAGGAGCCTACACGATCTCCCTCCCGTTCTGGGAGCTTTGGTACATCCCTATGGTACTAATGTGGACCCCAGCATCCTCTAGGACATAAGAAAAATAGGATTTTAATTACCTACCGGTAAATCCTTTTCTCGTAGTCTGTAGAGGATGCTGGGCGCCCGCCCGCCCGCCCAGCGTTTCATTTTCTGCAATGGTTATCTGGTTCAGTACAACTTTGTTTTAGTTAAGTACTGCATTGTTACTTGATAAGTGATGTTTCAGCGGTTCCTGAGTTTCAAGCTAGTTAGCCTAATGTGCATTGTATGTGTGAGCTGGTGTGAATCTCGCCACTATCTGTGTATAAATCCTTCTCTCGAAGATGTCCGTCTCCTTGGGCACAGTTTCTAGACTGAGTCTGGTAGGAGGGGCATGGAGGGAGGAGCCAGCCCACACTCTCAAACTCTTAAAATGCCAATGGCTCCCAGTGGACCCGTCTATACCCCCATGGTACTAATGTGGACCCCAGCATCCTCTACGGACTATGAGAAAAGGATTTACTGGTAGGTAATTAAAATCCTATTTTTATTTCTATAACATTATAACATTTATTTATTATATAGAACCTGTATACTTCATAACGCTGTACAATTACAAAACTATAACCTGATTATGATACATGAGTTTATGATTACATCTTTTCACACAGTATTTTAAAGGGAAAAAGTGGTTTGTGTGTATGATCCAGTCATAGAGCAATGGCCCTCATTCCGAGTTGATCCCAAGTAGCAACTTTTTGCTGCTTGTGCGATCAACTTGACGCTGCCTATTGGGGAGTGTATTTTAGCATAGCAGGGCTGCGATCGTTTGTGCAGCCCTGCTATGCTAAAAAAGTTTCCTGCAAAACAAGACCAGGGTAAGAGTTACTAACCCTGTGAGACGGATCCAGCGACGAAGGTCTCGGGATTGACGTCAGACATCCGCCCCCCAAACGCCTGCGTTCGCCTTACCACGCCATGAAAATGGTCAGTTGATGCCCCGGAACGCCTCCCGCCTGTCAGTCTTCATGCGATCGCCGCTGTGATCACTTTCTGCGCTGGTGGCGTTGCTGCCCGGTTACCACCGTCGCCAGGAAACGACGCGTGTGCACATTGCGGGTGCCGCGCAGCTGCAGTCCTGACCCGTTCGCACTGCAGCGAAGAACCGCTGCATGCGAACGGGTTGGAATGACTCCCAATGTTGGGGTGGGTACAAAGTCATATATACAAATACTGCGTATGATATATATAGGAAGCATCACACAGTATATACAGTCTATTCTGGAAAAGCCTATGACTCACACAGTCATGGTAACACCCATGGATGCAAGGTGTGCGGTGCCCACAGTCCCCTTTCCAGGTGACCCTAACACCACACACTCTGCGCTCATGTACTTTAATACCTCTCCGCAGCCCAGCAGTGGCAGGGCTGCACAAATCACCTGTTAAATGGCAGGGTGGCCATTTTTTACAGAGTCCTGTGCATGTGCAGTTGACACTGGCAGTGTCTACTAGCTTGTGCCACCAGCGAGAGAGAAAGGGGCTTGGATACAGACTGTGTATGGGAGCCCTCATCACTTAATACACCCCTGTTAAGTTTTAACACCAATCAGTTAAGTGCTTTTGCATAGCTGAGTATGGTTGTGCAGTTGTTTCAATCAGTAAATCTGGTCTGGTTTGGAGGTTGGAGGTGATTCTGGTCCCATATAAGACCTCCCCTCTATGGGGGGAACTGTTCCTGTAAGTTCTACTGTCCATTGCTTACTACACCATATATGCAAACCAGTTTAGCTGTTCTGAACTATAAAAGCCAATACATCACCATGGTTACTCCCATGTAAGAGTTAAACTGGCCATACACTGAACAATTATAGGGGGTCATTCCGAGTTGTTCGCTCGGTAAAAATCTTCGCATCGCAGCGATTTTCCGCCTAATGCGCATGCGCAATGTCCGCACTGCGACTGCGCCAAGTAAATTTGCTATGCAGTTAGGATTTTTACTCACGGCTTTTTCATCGTTCTGGCGATCGTAATGTGATTGACAGGAAATGGGTGTTACTGGGCGGAAACAGGCCGTTTTATGGGCGTGTGGGAAAAAACGCTACCGTTTCCGGAAAAAACGCAGGAGTGGCCGGAGAAACGGAGGAGTGTCTGGGCGAACGCTGGGTGTGTTTGTGACGTCAAACCAGGAACGACAAGCAGTGAAATGATCGCAGATGCCGAGTAAGTCTGGAGCTACTCAGAAACTGCTACGAGGTGTGTAATCGCAATATTGCGAATACATCGTTAGCAATTTTAAGATGCTAAGATTCACTCCCAGTAGGCGGCGGCTTAGCATGAGCAAATCTGCAAAAATCCGCTTGCGAGCGAACAACTCGGAATGACCCCCATAGTTCAGATCCGGCCAATGAGCAAATGTTGTGAATGATTATTGTTCAGTGTATGTACTTGAGCAAATATTGTTCAACACTTGAAAACAGCAGAAAATAGAATGGGATGGTTCGATTCGATTATCAAACTTATTTAATCATCTTCAATCGTCCCGATCATTGTGCTGCTTGTTCTGTGTGGTGAACTGTACATCCTGCTCTGTGGATGGAGGCATGGCTATAATCGGAACATCGCTCCGCTCCTCTACTGTTTGGGCCTGTATTCATATAGCTACGGTAATTTGCTGCAGCTGATTGATTTGCTGGGGACTGTTTAATTAGTCCCGATGCCCAGCACTTGTTGGGGATTATGCTTAGGGTGCCTCAGGCATAAAGTAGGACTCCGCAGTGGTAGTAATAGGACAGACACACAGCAGTGCTAACAATAATTATATTTTTCCCCAACAAAATTTGGCAAAACTAAAGAAGCCCTGAAGTGGCAGGTTCTATGTATGTGTTTGGTAAACTGCACTAAGGGGGTCATTCCGAGTTGATCGCTCGCTAGCAGTTTTTAGCAGCCGCGCAAACACATTGTCACCGCCCACCGGGGAGTGTATTCTCGCTTTGTAGAAGTGCGAACGCCTGTGCAGCAGAGCGCCTGCTAAATCTTTTTTTGCAAAACAAGACCAGCCCTGTAGTTACTCTTCGTGTGCGTTGATACTAACGATGGAGGGGCGGATTTTGACGTCACACACCCGCCCAGCGAACTCCCAGCCACGCCTGCATTTTCCCCGTCACGCCTGCGTTTTTCTAAGCACTCCCTGAAAACGGTCGGTTGACACCCAGAAATGCCCACTTTCTGTCAATCACCTTGTGGGTGTCTGTGCGATTGGAATCATCGCTAGAACCAGTGCAAAACCACTTTGGACTTTGTACCCGTACGACGCGCGTGCGCATTGTGGACCATACGCATGCGCAGATTAGCCGTTTTTTTCCACTGATCGCTACGCAGCAAACAACGGCAGGTAGCGATCAACTCGGAATGACCCCCTAAATCCTCTGTGTGTGATATATAATAGGAAAGGGGAGGACTTTGTATTAGTTGGCCAGTGATTGTTCTCTGTACCGTGGCGATAAATTGTGTGAGCTGTGTCTCATCAGACCTACACAGAAACATAAATCTGCATTATACTGTATATGTAAACCACAGATCCATCAATCTGACCTGTTTGTCTGGTTTTGTTTTGCTTCTTTAATTCAAAGTGGCAGGTGTTAACCATGACAACCAATCAGATTGTAGGTATCATTTATCTAGTACAGTCTATAAAATGATAGCTAGCATCTGATTGATTGGTTGCTATGGACAACAATTTCCTATGTCCCTGTGGAAGCTTTGATAAATCACCCCATAAGTCCATCACTAAAACCACATGCTGTCACAGAGCCGTAACTAGGTGTGTGCAGAGTGTGCTCGGCCCACAGCGCATAGGCACTCTTTGTGGAGAACCAGCACATCACCCCCCCACACCATCACCCGCATCCACCTTGCCAGCACCCGCGATCATCAGTCTGTCTGCCAACACCTGCAGCCGCAGCACTGCCACTGGCCTGTCTTAGGGTAGTGTTGCAGCTTCCGTCCCTCGTTAGGCTCTGTTTCTGTGCCTGCAGCATTTGGGCAGAAGGACGCTAGTGGAAGGCAACTGCTTCAGGACCAAACGTAAGTATAAAAACTCTCTCTCTCTTCTCTCTCTCACCCCACCCCCTCCCTGGCGTAATGTGTAAAAAGGGACACTACCTGGCATAATGTGTAAAAGAAGGCTTTGCCTGGAGTAATGTGTAAAAGAGGACACTACCTGGCGTAATGTGTAAAAGGAGGCTCTACCTGGCGTAATGTGTAAAAGGGGACTCTACCTGGCGTAATGTATATGAGGGGACTCTACCTGGCATAATGTGTAAAAGAGGACTCTACCTGGCGTAATGTATAAAATGGGATGCTACCTGGCGTAATGTGTAAAAGGGGCTCTACTTGCCGTAATGTGTGGCAGGGGCTCTACCTGGAGTAATGTATAAAAAAGGGCTCTACCTGGCGTAATGTATAAAATGGGATGCTACCTGGCGTAATGTGTAAAAGGGGCTCTACTTGCCGTAATGTGTGTAAGGGGCTCTACCTGGCGTATCATGTAAAATGCGTCCCTACCTGGTGTAATGTGTAAAAAGGGGCTCTACCTGGAGTAATATGTAAGAGGAGCTCTGCCTGGTGTAATGTATCAAAGGGGCTCTGCCTGGTATGTGTAAAAGGGAGCTCTACCTAGCATAATGTGTGACAGGGGCTTTACCTGGAGTAATGTTTAAATAGTGGCTCTACCTGGTGTAATGTGTGTAAGGGGCACTACCTGGTGTAATGTGTAAAAGGTGGCTCTACCTGGAATAATGTGTGACAGGGACTCTACCTGGCGTAATGTGTAAAAAGGGGCTCTACCAGGTGTAATGTGTAAAAGGTGGCTCTACCTGGCATTATGTGTAAAAAGGGACTCTACCTGGCGTAATGTGTGACAGGGGCTCTACCTGGAATAATGTGTGACGGGCTCTACCTAGAGTAATGTGTAAAAGGAAGCTCTACCTGGTGTAATGTGTGACAGGGGCTCTACCTGGCGTAATGTGTAAAAGGGGCTCTACCTGGCGTAACATGTAAAAGGGGCACTACCTGGCGTAATGTGTAAAAGGGGGTTCTGCTGGAGTAATGTGTAAAATGGTACTCTGCCTGGATTAACGTGTAATTTGAATAATGGAGACTATTGTGTGGCATAATATGAATTTGTATTATTTTTTGACCACTTCCCCATGAAGTCATGCCCCTATATTTTTGCTGCGCTAGCTCTATTTTAAATATGGGGTAGGGGAAGGCAGCAATTCTCTTTTTGGCAGAGGGCCCCAAAAAGTCTAGTCACAGCTCTGTGCTGTCACTAACACCATGGGCTATCACTAGCACCACAGGCTATCACTAACACCCCAGGCTGTCACTAGAACCCCACTCTGTCACTAGCAGCCCCTCATGCTGTCACTAGCACCACGGGCTGTCACTAGCACCACAGGCTGTCACTAGCACCCCAGGCTATCACTAACACCACAGGCTGTCACTAGTATCACAGGCTGTCACTAACACCACAGACTGTCACTAGTACACAAGGCTGTCACTAGCACCACAGGCTGTCACTAGCACCCCAGGCTGTCAGTAGCACCCAAGGCTGTCACCAGCACCACAGGTGTCACTAACCCAACAGGCTGTCACGCAGTCACTAACACATCACCCTGTCACTAATAGCACCACAGGCTGTCACTAGCACCACAGGCTGTCACTAGCACCCCATGCTGTCACTAACACCACACTCTGTCCCTAGCAGCCCCTCATGCTGACACTAACACCGCATGCTGTCACTAGCACCACAGGCTGTCACTAACACCACAGGCTATCACTAGCACCACAGGCTATCGCTAACACTCCAGACTGTCACTATCACCCAACCCTGTCACTAGCACAACAGGGTGTCACTAGCACCCTAGGCAGTCACTAGCATCATAGGCTGTCACTAACACCCCAGACTGTCACTAGCACCCAAGGTTGTCACTAGCACCACAGGCTATCACTAACACCGCAGGCTGTCACTAGCACCCCACACTGTCACTAGCACCACAGGCTATCACTAACACCGCAGGCTGTCACTACCACCCCACGCTGTCACTAGCACCACAGGCTATCGCTAGCACCCCACAGGCTGTTACTAGCACCCCACAGACTGTCACTTGCACCAGGCGAGGATTTAGGGGTCAGGCGGCCGATGCACATTATTGTACCTCCCCCCCACCACCACCACCAATCACATCACTGCCACCTTCATTTTGGGGACCAGTCCGGATGCATCGAGAGCACCAAAACAGCCCTAACCTCACCCAACTACCAGCTCCCAGACCTCAATTTGTTGCTCATTGTTCCACTCCCGTCAGTTGCAAAATAAGATATAAAAAAAAAAGTTGTAATGAAAACAAAAAATAAAAAAAAAAGAATCACCTGGCCTCATCAGCTTGTTGTGCCGCCCCTCACCAAGTGCCACCCCCAAGACGTGTCTCAAGGTACAAATATGGGTAGAGACGGGGTGGTAACCAAAATGAAACACAAAAAGAGGCTGTGCTATTGGTTTGCTGCTGCATGTGGATGACTTCTTTCATGTAGAATCTACTGAGGCCAGGACCTACACGAGCCACCAATGTTTCCCACCTTTTTTCCGATGTTGCAGTGTTCACAGTCCATCCAGGGCATCTGCACAATACTCAGATAAGTAAAGTGGGCGTTTTACATTTTACTCAGTCCAACTCACGCTCATACACGTGGAGACTGCTTAAAGTACAGTAGCATTTGCATATTTTAGCACTTAAGCTGCGTCCGCAATCGCATTTGCACCAGCATTAGCGTACAAATAGTAATCGGGCACTGTTAAACCATCGGCCAAATGCGTGCATATCGACTTCGTGTGCGACGCAGAATCAGGTCCTCAGTGTACAGAAAGTGTTTTGTATATATAACATTTTGCTCACAAGTATACATGTACTATGTCGAAATGTTTCTATAAGGTCACATGGTAATCTTATGTATGTCTTGTCACGTCGTATAGATTGGATCTGAAATCCTAGTAATTCCAAAACAGTAGATAACTGAGATAGCCTTCTCCTAGATGGAGATACAGACTCACTATGGTGGAACCCTCACTGGTAACCCTACCAGTGAGGGTTCCACCATAGTGAGACTGTATCACCGTCCAATCACATGCCCGTTTCACTGAGACTCCCCACTGACGACACTTCCGTCCAACACCTCCAGATCCTGCATGTTCAAAAATTCTGAAAGGTTAGGGCGCTAGTTCCAGGAGAGGGCCTATCATTGGACCTCTACAAAGGGTACAGCAGGCCCCGGCGGCAGAGCCGGATTAAGGCTTCGGGGGGCCCGGGGTACTTAAAACAAGGGGGCCCTAAGGTCTAAAATTAAATTTACGTTTCAAGGTCCGCACACCTTTTCGTCAGGACGTACAGCAAAGTGCGGACCTTGAAACGTTGACATGTTTGGAATTATGCTGAATTAATAATACACAGGATTCTTGACTTACCCTGGAGTGTCGCCTCATTCTTATACGTAACATACTGGTGATTATAATATATATATATATAGGCACACACTACAATTTCAACTAGGGGAGGATCGGGTAGTTTATAATATAAATTATATATATATATATATATATATACAGAAAAGGGGTACCCTTAGGCGCTACGTGGAATGGAACAAAGCACACACTAATAAATATATATATATATATATATATATATATATATACACACACACACTATATATTATATATATATATATATATATATATATACACACACACAAACATATATACATATATTTACACACAAACATATACATACATAAAATATATATATTATTAAATATATATATATATATATATCTCCTATATATTAGCCCAGATCTGTGACTTTGTGACTCATTTGCTAACGCTGGGCGGAGTCACAATGTTGGGCGGAGTCACAGATCTGGCCTAATAGGTTACAGACACCACACAAACCCCCATCACCCCGCCTCCAATTACTGTCCGGCTCTCACCCCGACCAAGGAGACCGACTCCCCTGCACCGCCCCGTCCTCCTCACCCGTTCGTCTCACTGGTGATCAGCGGTGTGTGGTGCCGGGAGCCGATAAGCGCCGCCTTCCTCCTCTCCTCTCCTGGCTTGCCTGCTGAGGTGTGTACGCTAGGCACTGTGCAGCAGGAGGCGGTAGCCTCCGTTTAGGAGAGCACAGCGCACAGCGAGAGCAGGCAACCCCCACCCCGATGCCTGCGGCCCATCGCCATCCCTGCCCCTGCCTCCCAGCCTGGAGCAGTTGGACCTGCAGCTGCACGAAGGGAGCGCCCGGGTCCGGCCTCGGCCCCGCACAATGAGCTGCCCCCATCATTCTCTGCCTGTTGCTGACACAATGGCTGCGCAGGGGGCCCTGCCACTAGATGAGGATGGCCATTACTTATATCCTGCAGCTAGGGGGACATTGTGACATGTGGGGCGTGTGCATGTGTTTGCAACTACATGTGTGTGTGTATGTAGGGCAGTACTCTCTGGTACAATGTAGATTTTCTTTATCCATGCCACCCCCGCATCCACCCCTCCCCCACCCGCGCCACCTCCGAACCACCTACCCCACCCGCAGCACGCCCGCACCCGCCCCACCACCAACCGCAGCGTCTACAGACCTCCTCCCCCATCCGCCGCACTCATGTCCCTCTCCCACCAGCCCCACCTCCAGAACCTCCTACCCCACCCGTGGCACCCCCACACCTGCCCCTCCACCAACCGCAGCGCCTCCATACCTCCTCACCCACCCGCGGCACCCGCGCACCCGACCCTCCACCACCCGCAGCATCTCCAGACCTCTTCCCCCATCCGCCGCACCCACGTCCCTCCCCACCTCCGGAACCACCTACCCCACCCGTGGCACCCCCACACCCGCCCCTCCACCAACCGCAGCATCTCCATACCTCCTCACCCACCCGCGGGACCCCCGCACCCGCCCCTCCACCAACCGCAGCGTCTCCATACCTCCTCACCCACCGCGGCACCCCCGCACCCGCCCCTCCTCCAACCGCATCTCCAGACCTCTTCCCCCATCCGCCGCACCCACGTCCCTCCCCTACCCGCCCCACCTCCAGAACCACCTACCCCACCCGTGGAACCCCCGCACCCGCCCCTCCTTCAACCGCAGCGTCTCCAAACCTCCTCACCCACCCGCGGCACCCCCACACCCGCCCCTCCTCGAACCGCAGCATCTCCAGACCTCTTCCCCATCCGCCGCACCCACGCCCCTCCCCCACCCGCCCCACCTTCGTAACCTCCTACCCCACCCATGGCACCCCCGCACCTGCCCCTCCACCAACCGCAGCGTCTCCAGACCTCCTCCCCATCCGCGGCACCCCCGCACCAACCCTTCCCCCACCCGCGCCACCTCCGGACCCCTTACCCCACCTGCGGAACCCCCAAACCCACCCCTCCTCCAACCGCAGCACCTCCAGACCTCCTCCACCATCGCAAGGGGCTACGCCCACTTCACCATCGGACGCCCCTTCATTGTGTATTTCCTACATAATAGCCCAGAGTGATGTGTGGCTAACGCTGGGCATGGCTAGGAGCTCTCATTGGGTTAGCGCTAGCTTAGATCCGCCCCCTGGTGACGTCAGAGGTCACTTTACAACTTGGTATTAGCGGCAGTGTTGGATAGCGCTGCTGCGGCTGTGTGTAGGGCCCGCACCTCCGCCACCAGAGTAACATGCACGTGCTGTGGCGCTCTGGACCGCCGTTTAGCCTCTGCCGAGCTGCTCCCGCTGCCCAGAAGCCTGCCCAGAAGCCGTGCCATGGAGTGTCACCGCGGCTGGTGCAGCTGCATGCTGCTCTACAGCACACAGGAGACTACCGGCTGGACTTCAGTAAGTAGCGCGGATGCATCAGCGGAGGGTTGCAGGAGCCCGGCAGTGCGCTGCTGCTCTCCCCTTTCCTGCCGTGTACAACACATGGCCCGGCTCTGCGCTGCCTGTCTGCGGGAGAGCTCTGCTGCTGTGTCCCGACTCTGCCGGTCATGACCTTGCGGCGCCATGTGTCACCTATGCAGTGTCGGACTGGTATATGAAGGGCACACCGGGGGAAGGCAGTGATAGGGGCCCATACTAAGGGGTGGGACCAGCCTACAAAGGGGGTGTGGCCAGCCTCCACAGAGGCTTGAAATGCACCATAGTCTTGTGAAGTGTAATGCAACATATCTACCATGTATAATACAAGTGCATAGTCTGGAACCTGATCCCCAGAGGAAGGAGTGGGCCCTCAGGCAGTGGGGCCCACCGGTGGTTTCCCCTGTACCCCTGTGGGCCAGTCCAACCCTGCACCTATGCTGTCACCTCTGCAGTGCACCACCTGGATGCACCTCATGCAATCCCGCACCACTCCCAACCGCAGCACCACCAACCACCACACCCACCCCCTCCCACGGTGGCTCCGGACCCCCCCCCCCACCGTGGCACCCCTGCATCCGCCCTTCCCCCAACCACCGCACCCGGCCCACCCCCACCAACTGCACCCCCTCAACCACCCTGCACGCAGCACCCCTGCTACCTTCCTACCACGGTGGCTCATGACTGTCCCCCGCTCCCCGCACCCTGGACACCCTCCCCATCCGCGTCTATCCCACACCCGACACTCCCCAATCCACAGCACCTCCGGCCTCCTCCCCCATCCGCCCCCCCCCCTTCACCCTCCTCCATCCGCAGTCCCCCCCTCATCCGCCCCTCTACCGCCCTAAGCACTCCCGCAACCACCCCTCCCCCAGCCACGACACCCCCAGCCCCCCTCCACCATACTAGGTGATTCATCATGCCCTGCGTGCGCTGTTCACACAGTCGCAAGGGGCTACGGCCCTTAACCATCACACGCCCTTTGTCCGCGCACTATCTAACCAATCACACAATTATGTGTGAAGGTAATACTCCTTATTTTCAACATATTGAATGCCCAAAGGCCGTGCAAGGCTTAAGGGGGCGTAGCCACTTGCGACGGTGTGAAGAGCGCCCGTAGGGCGCGATGAACCCCCTAGTATATATATATACACCCATAATATTAACTTTTGCACTGCTGTGCTGATGGGAGACAGGCTGTGATGAGTGGCAGACACCACAGAACAGGAGGAGAGCACGTTCCTCTCTCCTCCGCCAGTTATTACAACAACCTCCAGTCCACTCGCGCCGAGGCTTTGCATGCCCGGGATCCCGCCTCCTTTCTCCCCTGCAGCCTGCGCTCCAACCAGTCACGGAGCCGCAGGCTGCAGATTCACATATCATTGGACAGCCGTGCCGTCATTCGGCTCAGCTGCCCACTAAAAGTCTGCAGCACTGGCGGCTGCTTGATGGCTGTCAGTGGGGTGACCAGGGAGCGTACGTCGCAGATCGGATCGGTAATAGAGATCCGATCTGCGGTGGGTGGTGGGGGGCCCTCTTACAGCATGGGGCCCAGGGGTACTTATCCCCAGAGCCCCCCCCTTAATCCGGCTCTGCCCGGCGGGATAGCCTGCATTTTAAATGGAATTCTTCCTTATGGATTTGTACATTGTTTAACGTTTAACTGACATAAAAAATATATATACAGATGGAGCCACGCTAGTCGTGGCTCCATCTGTGCCTGGGCGCGCCCGCCCAGGCGTGGCTTACGACTACAGAATCTCCGGACGGGCGCGTGCACCCGTGACGGAGACGCGCCACATTTACTAGAATAGGAGAGCGTCTCCGTCCGGGCGGGCGCGCGTGCCGGACGGAGACGCTCTCCCAATCATAAAATGGGAGAGCGTCTCTGTGCACTCCAGGTGTGACTAGGCGGACGGATCGCCTAGTCATGCGGGAGTGCACACCTGCGATGGAGCCGCCTCAGATGAGCGCGGCTCCATCTGTATATATATATATATATATATATATATACACACACACACACACACACACGAGGATCCACTGCACTTGCCATTCCCAGGAGAGGGGTGCACTCATGTATTCCCCACCCCTAGGTTGGGGTGCGGTGGGCTGTGACGACCGAACTAAAATATACATATACAGAGAACCCTGCACTCTCCTTGACAGCTTCATTCACCTTAATGCTTTAGTGTACATCTGAATAAAACAATGGGGTTTTGGTTTATGAATTGTACAATGCATGTAAGCTTGCTGCCCACTCCACGGGACCCCATTTCACCGCAAGTACTACTCTATCACATACTGTAAACTTTCACATAGATTTTTTAGGGGCCTGGCTACTGCTGTCTCATAGGGGAAAAGGTGCTTACCTGGTTTAAAGCTTGTTTTATTCAGATGTACACTAAAGCATTAAGGTGAATGAAGCTGCCAAGGAGAGTGCAAGGTTCTCTCTCTATATATATATATATATATATATATATATATATATATAAAAAATTTTTGCTAATTGTATAATAATTTTCGTTGGTTATCATGACTGCTCTGTGTTTTTCAAGAAGTAATTCTGTTTTGCAATAATATTTATTGATGTGAGGGCACCATATGTTTTGCAGGTTCTTATTTAATTAATACCAAAGTTTGCATTAGTAACGTCTGCATTTTATGGAATATTTGGCTTTGGCAACGTGTTCCACTTTTACAGACAATTGAGTGTCTGGGTCTGGAATGTTTGACTAGAAAGCTCTTATTTATTAATGTACACAATAACAGTACTAACCTAGGCCCTCATTCCGAGTTGATCGCTCGTTGACGTTTTTCGCAGCGTAGCGATCAGGCTAAAAATCGGCTGTTCTGCGCATGCGTATGGGCCGCAATGCGCATGCGCTAAGTACTTTCACACAAAACTATGCAATTTTACACAAGGCCGAACGACTTTTTTCTATCGCTTGAGTGATCGGTGAGTGATTGACAGGAAGTGGGTGTTTCTGGGTGGTAACTGTCCGTTTTCCGGGAGTGTGCTAAAAAACGCAGGCGTGTCAGCCGAAAACGCAGGAGTGGCTGGAGAAACGGGGGAGTGGCTGGCCGAACGCAGGGCGTGTTTGTGACGTCAAAGCAGGAACTAAACAGACTGAAGTGATCGCAAGGAAGGAGTAGGTCTGCAGCTACTCTGAAACTGCCTGAAAATATTTAATAGCAGAACTGCTAACCTTTCGTTCGCACTTCTGCTAAGCAAAGATACACTCCCTGTGGGGCGGCGGCTTAGCGTTTGCACTGCTGCTAAAAGCAGCTAGCGAGCGATCAACTCGGAATGAGGGCCATAATGCAGATCAGGGCTTCGTAGCTGGAGGTTACATGCGTCTGGGCAGGGATGGGACGTTTTATCAGAGGAGAGGGCACATGTGTGATCTCCATGGCGATCTTGATTAGGGAATTAAGGGGGTCATTCCGAGTTGGTCGTTCGCTAGCTATTTTTTGCAGCACTGCGATCAGATAGTCGCCGCCCACAGAGGAGTGTATTTTCGCTTTGCAGTCGAATGGGACGAAAAAGTTTTTTTGCAGTTTCTGAGTTGCTCTGGACTTACTCAGTCGCTGCGATCACTTCAGTCTTTTTGGTCCCGGAATTGACGTCAGACACCCGACCTGCAAATGCTTGGACACGCCTGCGTTTTTCCTGCCACTCCCAGAAAACGGTCAGTTGCCACCCACAAACGCCTTCTTCCTGTCAATCTCCTTGCGATCGGCTGTGCGAATGGATTCTTCGTTAAATCTATCGCCCAGCAACGAATCGCTTTGTACCCGTACGATGCAAATGCACATTGCGGGGCATACGCATGCGTAGCAGTGACCTGATCCAAGCGCAGCGAAAAACGTCAGCGAGCGATCAACTCGGACTGACCCCCTAAGTTTCCCTAGAGGAGCCATTTTGTTGGAGATTGTGCAGTATTCAAATACCTCCCCTCGCTAGAAGATTCTCCATGTTGCACAAACTTACAATTGAAGCTTTCTCGTAGCATCCTGTAAAAAAGATGAGGTTAGACACGTAAAAGAACTTCATATCAGAGAACTTTAGTTTGTCCATCGTCACTGCAACTTTAGCAAAGTCCATATTTTTGAAAACATAGGCCTCAGCAAATAGTCTCTTCATTGAAAAAGTTTTGTCATTGTCACGATGCTTGATGTCTTTTTTACTGTACTTTAGACTCATATTTCTTGAAAAATCTCTTTTCCTGTTGTAGACATCCATTCACACAAATTAGTCCAGATAGTTCTATGGATTGTTTGAGGGAGGGGGCTTCAAACTGGTATCTTGTAGAGATGAGCGGGTTCGGTTCCTCGGAATCCGAACCCGCCCGAACTTCAGTTTTTTTTACACGGGTCCGAGCGACTCGGATCTTCCCGCCTTGCTCGGTTAACCCGAGCGCGCCCGAACGTCATCATCACGCTGTCGGATTCTCGCGAGGCTCGGATTCTATCGCGAGACTCGGATTCTATATAAGGAGCCGCGCGTCGCCGCCATTTTCACACGTGCATTGAGAGTCATAGGGAGAGGACGTGGCTGGCGTCCTCTCCGTTTAGAGAAGAGAGAGACACAGTATTTTGGGGAGCATTATTAGGAGGAGTACTACTATACTGTATACTACTATACTACTTGCTGAAGTGATATTTATAGATTAGATAGTGTGACTGTAAGTGTATTATCTGACTTGTGGGGGAGACACTGACAGTGGGGAGCAGTTAGAGTCTTAGAGCAGGACTCAGGAGTACATATAACGTACAGTGCACACTTTTGCTGCCAGAGTCAGTGCCACACTGCCATTGTTGTGACCACACTGACCACCAGTATAATAATATATTTTGTGATTGTCTGCTTAGGCCTCGGAGTACTAGTTGCAAGTTGCAACGTGACCTGAAGTGACCACCAGTTTAATAATCAATCACCACCAGTTTAATATATATATATATATATATATATATAATTGTATATAATATATATATATATATAATATTGTATACCACCTACCCGTGGTTTTTTTTTTTTTCATTCTTCTTTATACATACTACTATAGTAGCTTACTGTAGCAGTCTGCGGTGCTGTGCTGACCTGACAGTGTCCAGCAGGTCCGTCATCAGTCATTACATAATAAATATATATAGTACCTGTCCGGCTGCAGTACTAGTGATATTATATTGATTTCATCTCATTATCAATAATTTATCATCCAGTCTAGACTCTATATTAGCAGCAGACACAGTACGTTAGTCCACGGCTGTAGCTACCTCTGTGTCGGCACTCGGCAGTACATCCATAATTGTATACCACCTACCCGTGTTTTTTTTTTTTCTTTCTTCTTTGTACATACTACTATAGTATAGTAGCTTACTGTAGCAGTCTGCGGTGCTGCTGAGCTGACAGTGTCCAGCAGGTCCGTCATCAGTCATCATTACCTAATAAATATATTATCTACCTGTCCGGCTGCAGTACTAGTGATATTATATATACATACATATAGAAGTCCAAAAAAAGAACAGCGGCACTCGAGGATTTAGGTGAAGCAATCAATTTGTATTCAAAAAGATGATTACATAAAAGCCAACGTTTCGGGGCTTACATGCCCCTTTGTCAAGGTGTGTAACTGTGAGAGGTGCAAGAGCTTACCTTATATCCCCGTGGAGTTCAAACGCAGTGCAGGCGTGTGGATGGAGCCGCCGGACTTCCGGTCGCGGCTCTGTGACGTGTGAAGTGCTGCGCCTGTTGCTGTGGTAACCGGAACGCTGGAGACGCTAGCCACAATTGGGCAGTGACCGGGTAAAGGTGCGCGTGTCCATGGCAACAGGAACGCTAGAGTGCTAAGTGCTATAACGGGTGTATCCGTGGGCATCCAGGTTAAATGAAAGTTAGTGAAAAAAAGTGCGCTGTGCTCGCTGCCTGGGTGCATGGGAACCATCACTACACCTTGGGGCACGGTGCGATCCGGGAGCCGAGGGATGAGTGGATGTGTCACAACCTGGTGGGAGTCAGACCTAGGTGGTAGTGAAAATGTCACTATATGGCAAATGGATAGAACGTTTAGGTGTAAACTGAAGTCTCAGATATCATGAGTCCGACTCACAGTCCAGATGAAGCTCTGGTGGGAAATATGACCTGGCCCAATATATGACCAGTGTCATAACTGGCGGCGAAGTCAGTGCCTAATGGGGGCTGTGAAAAGGGGACGGGCTTCCACCAGGTCTTGACTACCACGGGCTAGTGAAAGAAATATAAATGAGAACCCTGGGCTGTGTGTAGATAGAATGGTGACTTTATCTAGTTGTGCAGTTCTAAAACGCGTTATGGGGCTGATGTGCACTAAACTGTGCAATACAGGCTATAGAAAAATGTTCCATGAGAACTTCTCATTAAGTCCTCCTGGGTTGATGGTACCCAATTCGAAGATCCATTTGGATTCAATATGGAGTAATCTCCGATCCCTGTCCCCTCCTCTGATGTTGCGGGGTACGTGGTCGATGATCTGATGTCTCAAGTCGTTCAGTGAGTGGCCCTTCAGGGCGAAGTGCCTTGCAACAGGTTGATCCGATGGTTTGCCTGATAAGGCCTGCTTGATCGCGGACCTGTGGAGGGCCATCCTCTCTCTGAGTGTTCTGATGGATTTGCCCACGTATACTAGATGACACGGGCAGGTGAGTATGTACACTATGTGTGTGGTAGTACACGTAACCACATGCCTGATCTGGTATATTTTTTCTTTATGCGGATGCTTGAAGGAAGATCCCGTAGTCATGTTATTACAAGTGGTGCATTTGGGACACTTGTAGCATCCTGGGGCCTTTGAAAGGAACGTGGCAGGTCGTTGTATTTCGCTTTGAAACCCCGTGATGTCAGAGTGCACTATGATGTCCCTGATGCTTTTACCCCTGGTGTAGCATAACATTGGCCGCTTCTCTCTGAACGTGGGGAGTTTTGCGTCCGAGGCTACTATGGGCCATAAGGCTCTGGTGGCTCTCTGTATGACCGGGCTTGCTGTGTTAAACTGATTCACAAATGGTATCACCGCTTGGTTCCTGCGTGTCGTAGGTTTCAATAGTGATGCCCTCGGAGTCTCCATGATCTCTTTCTTCTGTGCTTGGAGTCTTTGGTGGTCGTAACCCCTTTGTGTGAATTTGTCAATTAGGGTTTCTAACTCCTGGTCGAGGGTAGAGCGGTCACTTATGATCCTGGAAGCCCTGATCATCTGAGACCTAGGGAGCCCCTCCTTCAGGGGTCTTGGATGATGACTATTTGCCTTTAGCAGAACATTTTTGTCGGTGGGCTTTGTGAACAAACTGGTAATGAGAGTTCCTTCCTTATTAGTGATCTTGACGTCCAGGTAGTTCACTGATTCGCTACTGATGTTGTAGGTGTATTTAATCGTGGAGGGTCTGTTATTTGCCTCCTCTATCAGTCGTTCAAACCGTGCTCTTTCACCCATCCAGAGTAAGAACAAGTCGTCAATATACCTGACAAACAGCAAGATGTTTTGTGCTATGTCCTCGTCCTCAAAGAATACATTATGTTCCTCCTGGAACATATATATGTTCGCGAATGATGGGGAGACGTTGCTCCCCATCGCACAACCTGTTCGCTGCTGGAAAAAAGCGCCATTGAACAAAAAATAGTTCCTCTTTAAGGTAAAGGTGAGGAGTTGCATGAAGAGCTCTGTGTCGAGAGTGTCCATCTTTTCATTGATGAGAAAATTTTGCATGACTTGCAGGCCTTCACGGTGGGGTATGCTCGTGTAAAGGCTCTTTACGTCGATCACACACATCAAAGTCCCCTGAGGTACCTGTCCTATGTTGTTGATCCGCTCCAGAAAACTGGTGGTATCCTTGATGTAATTATGATGTTTGGTGATCAATGGTTGCAAAATTCCGTCTAGAAATATTGAGATGGGTTGGCAAATAGACTCTCTTGCGGCTATGATTGGCCTGCCCGGCGGGGATGTGGCGTTCTTATGCATTTTGGGTACCACGAAGAAAAGGGGTACTCGTGGATTAGCCTGCTTAAGGGCTTCGCACAGCTTGGCTGTAAGTAGCTTCTCAGACTTTGCCCGGTCCAACAATAGCTCCAATTCATGTTGGTATTCGGCCGTGGGGTCGTGTGTCAATGCTTCGTAAGTCTCCGGGTCGGCCAGTTGTCCCTCAATTTCTTTGATATAGTCGGAGAGGTTAAGAATGACTAAACCCCCTCCCTTGTCCGCTGGCCGGAAAATGACATCCCGGTATGCTCCCAATTGCTTGAGGGCTACTTGCTCCGCCCTGGACAGATTCCGGTGTATAGTGGGTGTCGCTGCAGTGTATTTGGCGACTGAATCGTCCAGTAATCTGGTGAATGTTTGTATAGATGAGTTGGATGAAGGGGGATCAAACATTGATTTATGTCGGGTCTGGTAGAATTTTTCGCAGAAGGAGACATCTGAGGGATCTTGAAGATTAGAGTTTTGAAAGTATTCCTGCAATCTCAGCTTCCTTGAGAAGCGGTGTAGATCGATTTGCCACTGGAATCTGTTAAATGGGTTGGTGGGTACGAAGGAGAGACCCTTCTCCAGAACTCTCAGTTCTATATCCGAGAAGGATCTGCTGGAAAGGTTGAAGATTAGGGATTCTTTTTGGCTGCTCGCGCTTTTAATTCGCGCACATTGCTTGCCCCTGCGGGTGGGCGCCCTCTTCTGCCTTGTTCTGCCGGGGCAACCGCTGATGTCCCTAAAGGGACCGGTTGTGCCCTGGCTGACCCATCCGAGTCAAGAAAGACGCTTTCGCTGTCACTATTTGAAGTACCGGCAGTGAAAGATTTTTGCTCCCGCCGTCTTCTCCAGCCTTGTCGGCCCCTGGCGTTATAGGTGGTGTTTTGTCCTCCCTCGCCTCCCATCAGCCATCTATATACTTTGTTCAGGTCATAGTCTTCTCTGACTATTTGTTGTTTGTTGCGCTTAAATTTAATTAAGTCTCTCCTGTAGTCTTCGCATTGTTTTTGCAGCTTACTGAGCCAGTCCTGGTTGCCACCTGCTTGCAGGACAGGTTTGTGCTCTATCTCTATCTTGGAGATCTTTTCCCTGGTCTGCTTTAATTCTCTGCCCGATTCTTCCACAACCAGCAGGATTAAGTCGAGACTACACTTATTGAGAATGCCTACCCACTTTTTACAGAACTCGGGGTTATACCGCCCGATGGTGGGGACATTCCTCACCCTGAAGCCTCGTGGAATTAATTTTTCACGGTGGTATTCCGACAGGGAAATGCCATGTAATAAATAGTCGCATTCTCGGCGTTTTAGCTTGAGGAGTTGGTGGTAGACGTCTTCTATGCCCCCTGCACGTTCAGATGCGCCTAATTGTTCTGTGAAGCGGAGGCGCTCTGCGTCGTCGTCTGTAAAGCTGAATGATTCGCCCAAAACTGAAGGCATCCCTCTGCATCCCGGTGTATCTCCGTCGTGCCTTGAGGTGGATGTGGTCTCCATGCTGGGTGCGAGTGACTCTTGTTAATGAGAGCCTGGTGCTGGGTGTACACCGCAGTGTGAGTGACTGTGGAACCCCACCTGGACAATAGGGTGCAGTGAAAGGTCAAAAAAAGAAAAAGAGATATTGGAGGGGAGGTGCCTTGACCCCTGCTGGCGGACAGAGTGACCTGTGTGCGCCAAAATAGCATATATATCCCAAATGGGACTGGCACTCTCCTGGCTGGCGTTCAAGTACCCCGGTGCCTTCTGTGGTAGCAGCAATGTAGAAGTCCAAAAAAAGAACAGCGGCACTCGAGGATTTAGGTGAAGCAATCAATTTGTATTCAAAAAGATGATTACATAAAAGCCAACGTTTCGGGGCTTACATGCCCCTTTGTCAAGGTGTGTAACTGTGAGAGGTGCAAGAGCTTACCTTATATCCCCGTGGAGTTCAAACGCAGTGCAGGCGTGTGGATGGAGCCGCCGGACTTCCGGTCGCGGCTCTGTGACGTGTGAAGTGCTGCGCCTGTTGCTGTGGTAACCGGAACGCTGGAGACGCTAGCCACAATTGGGCAGTGACCGGGTAAAGGTGCGCGTGTCCATGGCAACAGGAACGCTAGAGTGCTAAGTGCTATAACGGGTGTATCCGTGGGCATCCAGGTTAAATGAAAGTTAGTGAAAAAAAGTGCGCTGTGCTCGCTGCCTGGGTGCATGGGAACCATCACTACACCTTGGGGCACGGTGCGATCCGGGAGCCGAGGGATGAGTGGATGTGTCACAACCTGGTGGGAGTCAGACCTAGGTGGTAGTGAAAATGTCACTATATGGCAAATGGATAGAACGTTTAGGTGTAAACTGAAGTCTCAGATATCATGAGTCCGACTCACAGTCCAGATGAAGCTCTGGTGGGAAATGTGACCTGGCCCAATATATGACCAGTGTCATAACTGGCGGCGAAGTCAGTGCCTAATGGGGGCTGTGAAAAGGGGACGGGCTTCCACCAGGTCTTGACTACCACGGGCTAGTGAAAGAAATATAAATGAGAACCCTGGGCTGTGTGTAGATAGAATGGTGACTTTATCTAGTTGTGCAGTTCTAAAACGCGTTATGGGGCTGATGTGCACTAAACTGTGCAATACAGGCTATAGAAAAATGTTCCATGAGAACTTCTCATTAAGTCCTCCTGGGTTGATGGTACCCAATTCGAAGATCCATTTGGATTCAATATGGAGTAATCTCCGATCCCTGTCCCCTCCTCTGATGTTGCGGGGTACGTGGTCGATGATCTGATGTCTCAAGTCGTTCAGTGAGTGGCCCTTCAGGGCGAAGTGCCTTGCAACAGGTTGATCCGATGGTTTGCCTGATAAGGCCTGCTTGATCGCGGACCTGTGGAGGGCCATCCTCTCTCTGAGTGTTCTGATGGATTTGCCCACGTATACTAGATGACACGGGCAGGTGAGTATGTACACTATGTGTGTGGTAGTACACGTAACCACATGCCTGATCTGGTATATTTTTTCTTTATGCGGATGCTTGAAGGAAGATCCCGTAGTCATGTTATTACAAGTGGTGCATTTGGGACACTTGTAGCATCCTGGGGCCTTTGAAAGGAACGTGGCAGGTCGTTGTATTTCGCTTTGAAACCCCGTGATGTCAGAGTGCACTATGATGTCCCTGATGCTTTTACCCCTGGTGTAGCATAACATTGGCCGCTTCTCTCTGAACGTGGGGAGTTTTGCGTCCGAGGCTACTATGGGCCATAAGGCTCTGGTGGCTCTCTGTATGACCGGGCTTGCTGTGTTAAACTGATTCACAAATGGTATCACCGCTTGGTTCCTGCGTGTCGTAGGTTTCAATAGTGATGCCCTCGGAGTCTCCATGATCTCTTTCTTCTGTGCTTGGAGTCTTTGGTGGTCGTAACCCCTTTGTGTGAATTTGTCAATTAGGGTTTCTAACTCCTGGTCGAGGGTAGAGCGGTCACTTATGATCCTGGAAGCCCTGATCATCTGAGACCTAGGGAGCCCCTCCTTCAGGGGTCTTGGATGATGACTATTTGCCTTTAGCAGAACATTTTTGTCGGTGGGCTTTGTGAACAAACTGGTAATGAGAGTTCCTTCCTTATTAGTGATCTTGACGTCCAGGTAGTTCACTGATTCGCTACTGATGTTGTAGGTGTATTTAATCGTGGAGGGTCTGTTATTTGCCTCCTCTATCAGTCGTTCAAACCGTGCTCTTTCACCCGTCCAGAGTAAGAACAAGTCGTCAATATACCTGACAAACAGCAAGATGTTTTGTGCTATGTCCTCGTCCTCAAAGAATACATTATGTTCCTCCTGGAACATATATATGTTCGCGAATGTGCGCGAATTAAAAGCGCGAGCAGCCAAAAAGAATCCCTAATCTTCAACCTTTCCAGCAGATCCTTCTCGGATATAGAACTGAGAGTTCTGGAGAAGGGTCTCTCCTTCGTACCCACCAACCCATTTAACAGATTCCAGTGGCAAATCGATCTACACCGCTTCTCAAGGAAGCTGAGATTGCAGGAATACTTTCAAAACTCTAATCTTCAAGATCCCTCAGATGTCTCCTTCTGCGAAAAATTCTACCAGACCCGACATAAATCAATGTTTGATCCCCCTTCATCCAACTCATCTATACAAACATTCACCAGATTACTGGACGATTCAGTCGCCAAATACACTGCAGCGACACCCACTATACACCGGAATCTGTCCAGGGCGGAGCAAGTAGCCCTCAAGCAATTGGGAGCATACCGGGATGTCATTTTCCGGCCAGCGGACAAGGGAGGGGGTTTAGTCATTCTTAACCTCTCCGACTATATCAAAGAAATTGAGGGACAACTGGCCGACCCGGAGACTTACGAAGCATTGACACACGACCCCACGGCCGAATACCAACATGAATTGGAGCTATTGTTGGACCGGGCAAAGTCTGAGAAGCTACTTACAGCCAAGCTGTGCGAAGCCCTTAAGCAGGCTAATCCACGAGTACCCCTTTTCTTCGTGGTACCCAAAATGCATAAGAACGCCACATCCCCGCCGGGCAGGCCAATCATAGCCGCAAGAGAGTCTATTTGCCAACCCATCTCAATATTTCTAGACGGAATTTTGCAACCATTGATCACCAAACATCATAATTACATCAAGGATACCACCAGTTTTCTGGAGCGGATCAACAACATAGGACAGGTACCTCAGGGGACTTTGATGTGTGTGATCGACGTAAAGAGCCTTTACACGAGCATACCCCACCGTGAAGGCCTGCAAGTCATGCAAAATTTTCTCATCAATGAAAAGATGGACACTCTCGACACAGAGCTCTTCATGCAACTCCTCACCTTTACCTTAAAGAGGAACTATTTTTTGTTCAATGGCGCTTTTTTCCAGCAGCGAACAGGTTGTGCGATGGGGAGCAACGTCTCCCCATCATTCGCGAACATATATATGTTCCAGGAGGAACATAATGTATTCTTTGAGGACGAGGACATAGCACAAAACATCTTGCTGTTTGTCAGGTATATTGACGACTTGTTCTTACTCTGGACGGGTGAAAGAGCACGGTTTGAACGACTGATAGAGGAGGCAAATAACAGACCCTCCACGATTAAATACACCTACAACATCAGTAGCGAATCAGTGAACTACCTGGACGTCAAGATCACTAATAAGGAAGGAACTCTCATTACCAGTTTGTTCACAAAGCCCACCGACAAAAATGTTCTGCTAAAGGCAAATAGTCATCATCCAAGACCCCTGAAGGAGGGGCTCCCTAGGTCTCAGATGATCAGGGCTTCCAGGATCATAAGTGACCGCTCTACCCTCGACCAGGAGTTAGAAACCCTAATTGACAAATTCACACAAAGGGGTTACGACCACCAAAGACTCCAAGCACAGAAGAAAGAGATCATGGAGACTCCGAGGGCATCACTATTGAAACCTACGACACGCAGGAACCAAGCGGTGATACCATTTGTGAATCAGTTTAACACAGCAAGCCCGGTCATACAGAGAGCCACCAGAGCCTTATGGCCCATAGTAGCCTCGGACGCAAAACTCCCCACGTTCAGAGAGAAGCGGCCAATGTTATGCTACACCAGGGGTAAAAGCATCAGGGACATCATAGTGCACTCTGACATCACGGGGTTTCAAAGCGAAATACAACGACCTGCCACGTTCCTTTCAAAGGCCCCAGGATGCTACAAGTGTCCCAAATGCACCACTTGTAATAACATGACTACGGGATCTTCCTTCAAGCATCCGCATAAAGAAAAAATATACCAGATCAGGCATGTGGTTACGTGTACTACCACACACATAGTGTACATACTCACCTGCCCGTGTCATCTAGTATACGTGGGCAAATCCATCAGAACACTCAGAGAGAGGATGGCCCTCCACAGGTCCGCGATCAAGCAGGCCTTATCAGGCAAACCATCGGATCAACCTGTTGCAAGGCACTTCGCCCTGAAGGGCCACTCACTGAACGACTTGAGACATCAGATCATCGACCACGTACCCCGCAACATCAGAGGAGGGGACAGGGATCGGAGATTACTCCATATTGAATCCAAATGGATCTTCGAATTGGGTACCATCAACCCAGGAGGACTTAATGAGAAGTTCTCATGGAACATTTTTCTATAGCCTGTATTGCACAGTTTAGTGCACATCAGCCCCATAACGCGTTTTAGAACTGCACAACTAGATAAAGTCACCATTCTATCTACACACAGCCCAGGGTTCTCATTTATATTTCTTTCACTAGCCCGTGGTAGTCAAGACCTGGTGGAAGCCCGTCCCCTTTTCACAGCCCCCATTAGGCACTGACTTCGCCGCCAGTTATGACACTGGTCATATATTGGGCCAGGTCATATTTCCCACCAGAGCTTCATCTGGACTGTGAGTCGGACTCATGATATCTGAGACTTCAGTTTACACCTAAACGTTCTATCCATTTGCCATATAGTGACATTTTCACTACCACCTAGGTCTGACTCCCACCAGGTTGTGACACATCCACTCATCCCTCGGCTCCCGGATCGCACCGTGCCCCAAGGTGTAGTGATGGTTCCCATGCACCCAGGCAGCGAGCACAGCGCACTTTTTTTCACTAACTTTCATTTAACCTGGATGCCCACGGATACACCCGTTATAGCACTTAGCACTCTAGCGTTCCTGTTGCCATGGACACGCGCACCTTTACCCGGTCACTGCCCAATTGTGGCTAGCGTCTCCAGCGTTCCGGTTACCACAGCAACAGGCGCAGCACTTCACACGTCACAGAGCCGCGACCGGAAGTCCGGCGGCTCCATCCACACGCCTGCACTGCGTTTGAACTCCACGGGGATATAAGGTAAGCTCTTGCACCTCTCACAGTTACACACCTTGACAAAGGGGCATGTAAGCCCCGAAACGTTGGCTTTTATGTAATCATCTTTTTGAATACAAATTGATTGCTTCACCTAAATCCTCGAGTGCCGCTGTTCTTTTTTTGGACTTCTACATTGCTGCTACCACAGAAGGCACCGGGGTACTTGAACGCCAGCCAGGAGAGTGCCAGTCCCATTTGGGATATATATACATACATATATATATATTGATTTCATCTCATTATCAATCATCCAGTCTATATTAGCAGCAGACACAGTACGTTAGTCCACGGCTGTAGCTACCTCTGTGTCGGCACTCGGCAGTCCATCCATAATTGTATACCACCTACCCGTGGTTTTTTTTTTTCTTTCTTCTTTGTACATACTACTATAGTATAGTAGCTTACTGTAGCAGTCTGCGGTGCTGCTGAGCTGACAGTGTCCAGCAGGTCCGTCATCAGTCATCATTACCTAATAAATATATTATCTACCTGTCCGGCTGCAGTACTAGTGATATTATATATACATACATATATATATATTGATTTCATCTCATTATCATCCAGTCTATATTAGCAGAAGACACAGTACGGTAGTCCACGGCTGTAGCTACCTCTGTGTCGGCACTCGGCAGTCCATCCATAATTGTATACCACCTACCCGTGGTTTTTTTTTTTTTTTCTTCTTTGTACATACTACTATAGTATAGTAGCTTACTGTAGCAGTCTGCGGTGCTGCTGAGCTGACAGTGTCCAGCAGGTCCGTCATCAGTCATCATTACCTAATAAATATATTATCTACCTGTCCGGCTGCAGTACTAGTGATATTATATATACATACACATATATATATTGATTTCATCTCATTATCATCCAGTCTATATTAGCAGCAGACACAGTACGGTAGTCCACGGCTGTAGCTACCTCTGTGTCGGCACTCGGCAGTCCATCCATAAGTATACTAGTATCCATCCATCTCCATTGTTTACCTGAGGTGCCTTTTAGTTGTGCCTATTAAAATATGGAGAACAAAAATGTTGAGGTTCCAAAATTAGGGAAAGATCAAGATCCACTTCCACCTCGTGCTGAAGCTGCTGCCACTAGTCATGGCCGAGACGATGAAATGCCAGCAACGTCGTCTGCCAAGGCCGATGCCCAATGTCATAGTACAGAGCATGTCAAATCCAAAACACCAAATATCAGTAAAAAAAGGACTCCAAAACCTAAAATAAAATTGTCGGAGGAGAAGCGTAAACTTGCCAATATGCCATTTACCACACGGAGTGGCAAGGAACGGCTGAGGCCCTGGCCTATGTTCATAGCTAGTGGTTCAGCTTCACATGAGGATGGAAGCACTCAGCCTCTCGCTAGAAAACTGAAAAGACTCAAGCTGGCAAAAGCACCGCAAAGAACTGTGCGTTCTTCGAAATCCCAAATCCACAAGGAGAGTCCAATTGTGTCGGTTGCGATGCCTGACCTTCCCAACACTGGACGTGAAGAGCATGCGCCTTCCACCATTTGCACGCCCCCTGCAAGTGCTGGAAGGAGTACCCGCAGTCCAGTTCCTGATAGTCAGATTGAAGATGTCAGTGTTGAAGTACACCAGGATGAGGAGGATATGGGTGTTGCTGGCGC
The DNA here is from genome assembly GCF_028390025.1 of Pseudophryne corroboree. Lineage (NCBI taxonomy): Eukaryota > Metazoa > Chordata > Amphibia > Anura > Myobatrachidae > Pseudophryne > Pseudophryne corroboree. Next base: position 47,899,539 of record NC_086452.1, read on the forward strand.
TGGGGAGGAAATTGACCAGGAGGATTCTGATGGTGAGGTGGTTTGTTTAAGTCAGGCACCCGGGGAGACACCTGTTGTCAGTGGGAGGAATATGGCCGTTGACATGCCTGGTGAAAATACCAAAAAAATCAGCTCTTCAGTGTGGAGGTATTTCAACAGAAAAGTGGACAACAGGTGTCAAGCCGTGTGTTGCCTTTGTCAAGCTGTAATAAGTAGGGGTAAGGACGTTAACCACCTCGGAACATCCTCCCTTATACGTCACCTGCAGCGCATTCATAATAAGTCAGTGACAAGTTCAAAAACTTTGGGTGACAGCGGAAGCAGTCCACTGACCAGTAAATCCCTTCCTCTTGTAACCAAGCTCACGCAAACCACCCCACCAACTCCCTCAGTGTCAATTTCCTCCTTCCCCAGGAATGTCAATAGTCCTGCAGGCCATGTCACTGGCAATTCTGACGATTCCTCTCCTGCCTGGGATTCCTCCGATGCATCCTTGCGTGTAACGCCTACTGCTGCTGGCGCTGCTGTTGTTGCTGCTGGGAGTCGATGGTCATCCCAGAGGGGAAGTCGGAAGACCACTTGTACTACTTCCAGTAAGCAATTGACTGTCCAACAGTCCTTTGCGAGGAAGATGAAATATCACAGCAGTCAATTGAACCTAAGAAAAAATCTATGAAAGCGCTATACTGAGTAGTGTGTGTCGGTTATCCAAAACCTCCTTATCTTTACAAATCAATTCCTTCAAAAGATGGACTGCTGCTCTCAAATGTGGGGTGTTGAGTCCCAATACTTTATAGCACAAGAAACAAGAAATATATTGAAAGCGCTGTCCAAATTTAAAGAGTATTTTATTAAAATTATTTTTTTTTAAAAATGATGAATACATCCACAATAGATACTAATCCAAAAGGTGTCTATTAATAATAAGTCCAATAATGGTCATAAGTATTTTAGGGACTCCTTTTGTCCCTGCAACACTTTTTAAGACACAGACCTTACCACGGACATGTGGACAAGTGGAGCAGGGCAGGGTCAGGACTATATGACTGTGACAGCCCACTGGGTAGATGTATGGACTCCCGCCGCAAGAACAGCAGCGGCGGCACCAGTAGCAGCATCTCGCAAACGCCAACTCTTTCCTAGGCAGGCTACGCTTTGTATCACCGCTTTCCAGAATACGCACACAGCTGAAAACCTCTTACGGCAACTGAGGAAGATCATCGCGGAATGGCTTACCCCAATTGGACTCTCCTGTGGATTTGTGGCATCGGACAACGCCAGCAATATTGTGTGTGCATTAAATATGGGCAAATTCCAGCACGTCCCATGTTTTGCACATACCTTGAATTTGGTGGTGCAGAATTTTTTAAAAAACGACAGGGGCGTGCAAGAGATGCTGTCGGTGGCCAGAAGAATTGCGGGACACTTTCGGCGTACAGGCACCACGTACAGAAGACTGGAGCACCACCAAAAACTACTGAACCTGCCCTGCCATCATCTGAAGCAAGAAGTGGTAACGAGGTGGAATTCAACCCTCTATATGCTTCAGAGGTTGGAGGAGCAGCAAAAGGCCATTCAAGCCTATACAATTGAGCACGATATAGGAGGTGGAATGCACCTGTCTCAAGCGCAGTGGAGAATGATTTCAACGTTGTGCAAGGTTCTGATGCCCTTTGAACTTGCCACACGTGAAGTCAGTTCAGACACTGCCAGCCTGAGTCAGGTCATTCCCCTCATCAGGCTTTTGCAGAAGAAGCTGGAGACATTGAAGGAGGAGCTAACACGGAGCGATTCCGCTAGGCATGTGGGACTTGTGGATGGAGCCCTTAATTCGCTTAACAAGGATTCACGAGTGGTCAATCTGTTGAAATCAGAGCACTACATTTTGGCCACTGTGCTCGATCCTAGATTTAAAGCCTACCTTGGATCTCTCTTTCCGGCAGACACAAGTCTGCTGGGGTTGAAAGACCTGCTGGTGAGAAAATTGTCAAGTCAAGCGGAACGCGACCTGTCAACATCTCCTCCTTCACATTCTCCCGCAACTGGGGGTGCGAGGAAAAGGCTCAGAATTCCGAGCCCACCCGCTGGCGGTGATGCAGGGCAGTCTGGAGCGACTGCTGATGCTGACATCTGGTCCGGACTGAAGGACCTGACAACGATTACGGACATGTCGTCTACTGTCACTGCATATGATTCTCTCACCATTGAAAGAATGGTGGAGGATTATATGAGTGACCGCATCCAAGTCACGTCACACAGTCCGTACTTATACTGGCAGGAAAAAGAGGCAATTTGGAGGCCCTTGCACAAACTGGCTTTATTCTACCTAAGTTGCCCTCCCACAAGTGTGTACTCCGAAAGAGTGTTTAGTGCCGCCGCTCACCTTGTCAGCAATCGGCGTACGAGGTTACATCCAGAAAATGTGGAGAAGATGATGTTCAGTAAAATGAATTATAATCAATTCCTCCGTGGAGACATTGACCAGCAGCAATTGCCTCCACAAAGTACACAGGGAGCTGAGATGGTGGATTCCAGTGGGGACGAATTGATAATCTGTGAGGAGGGGGATGTACACGGTGATATATCGGAGGATGATGATGAGGTGGACATCTTGCCTCTGTAGAGCCAGTTTGTGCAAGGAGAGATTAATTGCTTCTTTTTTGGTGGGGGTCCAAACCAACCCGTCATTTCAGTCACAGTCGTGTGGCAGACCCTGTCACTGAAATGATGGGTTGGTTAAAGTGTGCATGTCCTGTTTATACAACATAAGGGTGGGTGGGAGGGCCCAAGGACAATTCCATCTTGCACCTCTTTTTTCTTTAATTTTTCTTTGCGTCATGTGCTGTTTGTGGAATGTTTTTTGGAAGGGCCATCCTGCGTGACACTGCAGTGCCACTCCTAGATGGGCCCGGTGTTTGTGTCGGCCACTAGGGTCGCTTATCTTACTCACACAGCTACCTCATTGCGCCTCTTTTTTTCTTTGCGTCATGTGCTGTTTGGGGAGGGTTTTTTGGAAGGGCCATCCTGCGTGACACTGCAGTGCCACTCCTAGATAGGCCCGGTGTTTGTGTCGGCCACTAGGGTCGCTTATCTTACTCACACAGCTACCTTATTGCGCCTCTTTTTTTCTTTGCGTCATGTGCTGTTTGGGGAGTGTTTTTTGGAAGGGCCATCCTGCGTGACACTGCAGTGCCACTCCTAGATGGGCACGGTGTTTGTGTCGGCCACTAGGGTCGCTTAGCTTAGTCATCCAGCGACCTAGGTGCAAATTTTAGGACTAAAAATAATATTGTGAGGTGTGAGGTATTCAGAATAGACTGAAAATGAGTGGAAATTATGGTTTTTGAGGTTAATAATACTTTGGGATCAAAATGACCCCCAAATTCTATGATTTAAGCTGTTTTTTAGTGTTTTTTAAAAAAAACACCCGAATCCAAAACACACCCGAATCCGACAAAAAAAATTCGGTGAGGTTTTGCCAAAACGCGGTCGAACCCAAAACACGGCCGCGGAACCGAACCCAAAACCAAAACACAAAACCCGAAAAATTTCAAGTGCACATCTCTAGTATCTTGCCTAAGGACCCATGAGGTATAAATACGTCTCTGCTTCCGTATGTTCTTAGTTGCTTAATTGGCTTTCTTTTTGACCAGGCCTCAGTTGGTGTGACGTCTTTTAGTGCAAAAGAATGATTCTTTAAGTAGACTGCTGTGGATACGGCGTCCGCCCCCAAAACTGTTTCTCTAGGTTTGCGTTCTTCAACATACACCTTTCTTTCTCCACTAGCGTACGGTTTGCTCATTCACTATCTCCATTTTCCTCAAGACTGTAAGCAATGGTCAATGTACAGTATGCTCTATTCCATATTTTGGGTGTTATTCAGAAATGGTCGCAGATTTTGCTATCGCAGCAAAATCGACAACCGTACTACTCACATGTTGAAGGCCACCCCGGCTTTAATTGTAATAATTTGCTGGAAGTTATATAAATATACTTCTAATGGTTGCTACATCTTCCCCTGTTGCAAGCAGCTTGGTGATGATGTCACAGGGGAACGACAGCAGAAATGGCTGATGGGAAATGTAGCTTATTCCTGAGTCTAATCTTTGTGCTCAGAGGGCGTAACCTATACTAAGACATAGATAGAATTGTGCGAGTCGCGCAAACTTTGTTAATTTCCAATGTAGACAGAAACCCCTATAAAAGTTATTTGTGGAGTGACAAAAATAGTAATAATAATAATAATAATAATAAAATCCGGATGTAAATATAAATTTTGCTGCAGATATTCCTTACAGACAGAATTATACTTTTAGATAATTTCATACATGGATTGTCCTCAGATTTCTAAAAAAACAAAGAAGCATTGGTTAATCTCCACAATCACATTCACGGGGAGAGTTAACTGACAGTGACACCCCCCCCAGTGTGGGCCACAGCCAGCAGACACCGCGTTTCGCATTAATACTGGAACACTGCAATCACTGTTTCAGTCAGGCCCGTGAATGGGTTAAGACAAAGTTTTTCAGCATCTGAAGCTCTCTGTGCAGATGATATTCATTGCCCGTGTGAAATGAGGTCAACACTTTGTTTTCCCTCTTTTTAGAATATTTTTGTTCCTTGGCGTCAGTTTGGAACGCTCTGTCCTGAAGGCACTATAATCACACTGCTGCGTCCCAACAGATTTTTACCACATTGTGACACTTTGAAGACGAGCTTTGTGTCAAGTTGCTGTGCAAACTTTCAACCCTACTAATGAGTCTTTTTCCTAATAAGGAATTGAACCGAAGGGAAATATAGGATCTTTAGGTAGATTATACTTTTAACAAACAAAAGCAAAACATTTTTTTCCACATAGTTTTCTATTGGCCCGTGGGGTCACATCCCCTGCGTCGCATTTGTGGCAAATTATGCTAATTAGCTGCTTATTCTGGGTACTGCAGCTCTGGGGAAAACTGTTTCAGTGTCCATTATTGGGGATCTTCACTGATGTTGTTTGGGCCTCACTGTCTTGATAAGACATTCCATCCCTATTATAGAATACATATAACTTATTAGCAAAAATATAAAGTTACATAGGGCAGGTGGTCATTCCGGTTTAATCCCTGATTTGCTTTTGTTAAAGATTCAGGTGGAGAGGTTTTAAACCCTAAAGAGGACTGCTGGAGCTGTTGCTATAGAACCAATCATCTTCTACCTTTTATTTATATAATGTTAGAAACTGGTTGCTATGGGCAACTTCATTTTTTATCTCTCTCTAATACATCTCCCCCATAGTGACCAAGCCTGTGAAATAACACCTGCAGAGAACTGAGTTTAAAGGGTAAAAGGCGGGGACTGGCAAACCTAAGGCTGCACCCAATTGTCTGTTACCCATAGCAACCAAACTTATCAATATGACTCCACTGTAATATTCTAATTTAAAGTTTCCGATGTACCATGCTGATTTGGAAAATAGTTATGGGGCTAATGGAAGCCACTTGTTTGACAGTGAATCATCTTTTAATTGAAAGCACAATAAAACAATTATAATTATTATAACATCATGTAATTGATTTAGGGGTCTATTCATGAAGCAGTGAAAAGTGTAGAGAAGTGAGCCAGTGGAGACGTTGTCCATGGCAACCAATCAGCATTGAAGTAACATTTATAATTTGCATACTATACAATTGTACGAAGCAGCTGATTGGTCGCCATCTCCAGTGGCTCACTTCTCCACTCTTTTCACTGCTTCATGAATAGACCCCTTATTACTTTTATTATCTATGTATATATTAAATAAGAAATACGGATGCCACCATTGGCTGGGAGTAGCGGCATCACTAGATGTCAGTCCACCCAGTACACAACCTGAATGGAGCCTGTCATCCAATACTTATATGGGACTATACTGTATGTACTCTGAAGGACCCTCCCACTCGTGTCACATGACTCATTTTGACATTGTTCCATTATACAATGCTAGCTTCATGTAAACAATCTGTTCTGGGCTTGGAGTTGTTATTAAAGCAATACGGGGTTAACAGCTTATTCGTCAGTGTTTGTGATTCATCCAAATTCAAGAAACCTTTCTCATGTGTTTTGCAGAAGCCTGCCCAGCCTGAGATTTCAGGAGCTCCCATCGTGTTTCCATCCAGTCATCCTGGCCGTGGCTCAAGAACACGTAATGCCGTGATCGTTTTTCAGCTATCATCCGTGATGACCTGAGCATTCATTAGATTGTGCAGCTCTTACAATAAAGCCAACGTGATTTCATCTTCCCAGAACAAATTCCACGATATCTCAACAACGCTTCCTCCGTCCAGATGACATCATGTCCACCCGTGACTCCCAAATATTTCCTAACATCTCCAAATCTAGATTCTCCGCTCTTGCACCTGCTTAGCAGATCCTTCTCTGGTAGGGGTAAAGTTACACCCATCAAACGGTAATCCAGAATACTGTATTACATGCCTGGGGCCTGATCCGATTCTGCGGCCATCTGTTCAATCTCCATCTACTCTTTCTGACCCTGTGCCAGCAGGCTGCACTGTACAGCATGCCCTCTTTGTGCCAACTTGGAAACAGACTTCACATATTCAGGGGGCTTTGATATACACAAGCAGCAAGTACGGCTCTGTTACCAAGCCAAATAAAAGAGATAAAGAGATTCCGTACAGGGGAAAATGCAATTATTGCAGAAATATTTTCGGGTGAAAAAAACCCCCCCAGTATATTGTCTGTTGGTTGACAGTCAATAGGGTCAACCACTAATGGTTGACATGCGTTAGATTGACATGATCAAAAGGCTGACATGTAAAAGTTAGACAGTGCAAAAGGTAAGCAGGTTCAGAAGTTCAACAGGTTCAAAAGGTTGACATGACAAGTTTTTGTATTTTTTCTTTATAAATTTTTCAACTTTTTCATACAGTACTGTGCCATCCACGTGGAGTATGATTGGGAATAGTAACCTGTGCCATGCGCAGTGGTAGTGGGGTGAGGCAATATGCCCGAAGCAAATGAGGAAACGTGATACACTAATAGGGCTTTTTTTGTGGAAGGAAAGTGACAAAACAACACCACCAAAAAAATTGTTGATGATTTCCATGTTGGATGTCAACCATTTGGGGTCGACCAATTGACTGTAGACCTTTTTAGTGTAGATCTTATTACTATTATTATTATTAGAGATGAGCGGGTTTGGATCCCTGAGATCCGAACCCTACCGAACCTCCCTACCCGAGTCCGGCTTGGGTTTTCCCGCCTGACTCGGAAACCAAAACGAGGCAAAACATCATCCCGCTGTCAGATTGTCGCGGGTTTTGGATTCCATATTAGGACCTGCGTGTCGCCACCATTTTCACTACAGTCTCGGAGAGTGTAGTGAGAGGACGTGTCCTCAATGTCTGTGCGGGTGGGAAAGTGGGGTGGTGATTCCAGTGCTGTCTTGTGCTGCTCAGTCCAGTGTAGTGTCTTATGCTGCCTCAGTCCAGCCAGTCACAGTGGTAGTGTCCTCTGCTGCCATATGTCCCCAGTACTGCTGTATAAGTCCCTTGCAGTGGTGCTGTGTTGTCTTGCATTAGACCAGGGGTAGTGTCTTGTGCAGCATCAGTCCAGTGACCAGTCACAGTGGTGGTGTCCTCTGCTGCCATATATTCAGTGTTGCTGCCGTATAATTCCCGTGATACTGGCGTATAATTCCCGTGATACTGGCGTATAATTCCAGTGATACTGGCGTATAATTCCTGTGATACTGGCGTATAATTCCTGTGATACTGGCGTATAATTCCAGTGATATTGCCGTATAATTCCCGTGATACTGGCGTATAATTCCAGTGATATTGCCGTATAATTCCTGTGATACTGGCGTATAATTCCCGTGATACTGCCATATAATTCCAGTGATATTGCCGTATAATTTCTGTGATATGCCGTATAATTCCTGTGATACTGGCGTATAATTCCAGTGATATTGCCGTATAATTCCCGTGATACTGGCGTATAATTCTAGTGATATTGCTGTATAATTCCTGTGATACTGGCGTATAATTCCAGTGATATTGCCGTATAATTCCTGTGATACTGGCGTATAATTCCAGTGATATTGCCGTATAATTCCAGTGATACTGGCGTATAATTCCTGTGATACTGGCGTATAATTTAGAGATGTGCACCGGAAATTTTTCGGGTTTTGTGTTTTGGTTTTGGGTTCGGTTCCGCGGCCGTGTTTTGGGTTCGACCGCGTTTTGGCAAAACCTCACCGATTTTTTTTTGTCGGATTCGGGTGTGTTTTGGATTCGGGTGTTTTTTTCAAAAAACACTAAAAAACAGCTTAAATCATAGAATTTGGGGGTCATTTTGATCCCAAAGTATTATTAACCTCAAAAACCATAATTTACACTAATTTTCAGTCTATTCTGAATACCTCACACCTCACAATATTATTTTTAGTCCTAAAATTTGCACCGAGGTCGCTGGATGACTAAGCTAAGCGACCCTAGTGGCCGACACAAACACCTGGCCCATCTAGGAGTGGCACTGCAGTGTCACGCAGGATGTCCCTTCCAAAAAACCCTCCCCAAACAGCACATGACGCAAAGAAAAAAAGAGGCGCAATGAGGTAGCTGTGTGAGTAAAATAAGCGACCATAGTGGCCGACACAAACACCGGGCCCATTTAGGAGTGGCATTGCAGTGTCACGCAGGATGTCCCTTCCAAAAAACCCTCCCCAAACAGCACATGACGCAAAGAAAAAAAGAGGCGCAATGAGGTAGCTGTGTGAGTAAGATAAGCGACCCTAGTGGCCGACACAAACACCGGGCCCATCTAGGAGTGGCACTGCAGTGGCACGCAGGATGGCCCTTCCAAAAAACCCTCCCCAAACAGCACATGACGCAAAGAAAAAAAGAGGCGCAATGAGGTAGCTGTGTGAGTAAGCTAAGCGACCCTAGTGGCCGACACAAACACCTGGCCCATCTAGGAGTGGCACTGCAGTGTCACGCAGGATGTCCCTTCCAAAAAACCCTCCCCAAACAGCACATGACGCAAAGAAAAAAAGAGGCGCAATGAGGTAGCTGTGTGAGTAAGCTAAGCGACCCTAGTGGCCGACACAAACACCTGGCCCATCTAGGAGTGGCACTGCAGTGTCACGCAGGATGTCCCTTCCAAAAAACCCTCCCCAAACAGCACATGACGCAAAGAAAAAAAGAGGCGCAATGAGGTAGCTGTGTGAGTAAGATAAGCGACCCTAGTGGCCGACACAAACACCGGGCCCATCTAGGAGTGGCACTGCAGTGGCACGCAGGATGGCCCTTCCAAAAAACCCTCCCCAAACAGCACATGACGCAAAGAAAAAAAGAGGCGCAATGAGGTAGCTGTGTGAGTAAGATAAGCGACCCTAGTGGCCGACACAAACACCGGGCCCATCTAGGAGTGGCACTGCAGTGGCACGCAGGATGGCCCTTCCAAAAAACCCTCCCCAAACAGCACATGACGCAAAGAAAAAAAGAGGCGCAATGAGGTAGCTGTGTGAGTAAGCTAAGCGACCCTAGTGGCCGACACAAACACCTGGCCCATCTAGGAGTGGCACTGCAGTGTCACGCAGGATGTCCCTTCCAAAAAACCCTCCCCAAACAGCACATGACGCAAAGAAAAAAAGAGGCGCAATGAGGTAGCTGTGTGAGTAAGCTAAGCGACCCTAGTGGCCGACACAAACACCTGGCCCATCTAGGAGTGGCACTGCAGTGTCACGCAGGATGTCCCTTCCAAAAAACCCTCCCCAAACAGCACATGACGCAAAGAAAAAAAGAGGCGCAATGAGGTAGCTGTGTGAGTAAGCTAAGCGACCCTAGTGGCCGACACAAACACCTGGCCCATCTAGGAGTGGCACTGCAGTGTCACGCAGGATGTCCCTTCCAAAAAACCCTCCCCAAACAGCACATGACGCAAAGAAAAAAAGAGGCGCAATGAGGTAGCTGTGTGAGTAAGATAAGCGACCCTAGTGGCCGACACAAACACCGGGCCCATCTAGGAGTGGCACTGCAGTGGCACGCAGGATGGCCCTTCCAAAAAACCCTCCCCAAACAGCACATGACGCAAAGAAAAAAAGAGGCGCAATGAGGTAGCTGTGTGAGTAAGATAAGCGACCCTAGTGGCCGACACAAACACCGGGCCCATCTAGGAGTGGCACTGCAGTGGCACGCAGGATGGCCCTTCCAAAAAAACCTCCCCAAACAGCACATGACGCAAAGAAAAAAAGAGGCGCAATGAGGTAGCTGTGTGAGTAAGCTAAGCGACCCTAGTGGCCGACACAAACACCTGGCCCATCTAGGAGTGGCACTGCAGTGTCACGCAGGATGTCCCTTCCAAAAAACCCTCCCCAAACAGCACATGACGCAAAGAAAAAAAGAGGCGCAATGAGGTAGCTGTGTGAGTAAGCTAAGCGACCCTAGTGGCCGACACAAACACCTGGCCCATCTAGGAGTGGCACTGCAGTGTCACGCAGGATGTCCCTTCCAAAAAACCCTCCCCAAACAGCACATGACGCAAAGAAAAAAAGAGGCGCAATGAGGTAGCTGTGTGAGTAAGATAAGCGACCCTAGTGGCCGACACAAACACCGGGCCCATCTAGGAGTGGCACTGCAGTGGCACGCAGGATGGCCCTTCCAAAAAACCCTCCCCAAACAGCACATGACGCAAAAAATTAAATTAAGAAAAATTAATTAATTAATTAAATTAAGAAAAATTAAAGAAAAAAGAGGTGCAAGATGGAATTGTCCTTGGGCCCTCCCACCCACCCTTATGTTGTATAAACAGGACATGCACACTTTAACCAACCCATCATTTCAGTGACAGGGTCTGCCACACGACTGTGACTGAAATGACGGGTTGGTTTGGACCCCCACCAAAAAAGAAGCAATTAATCGCTCCTTGCACAAACTGGCTCTACAGAGGCACGATCTCCACCTCATCATCATCCTCCGATATATCACCGTGTACATCCCCCTCCTCACAGATTATCAATTCGTCCCCACTGGAATCCACCATCTCAGCTCCCTGTGTACTTTGTGGAGGCAATTGCTGCTGGTGAATGTCTCCACGGAGGAATTGATTATAATTCATTTTAATGAACATCATCTTCTCCACATTTTCTGGATGTAACCTCGTACGCCGATTGCTGACAAGGTGAGCGGCGGCACTAAACACTCTTTCGGAGTACACACTTGTGGGAGGGCAACTTAGGTAGAATAAAGCCAGTTTGTGCAAGGGCCTCCAAATTGCCTCTTTTTCCTGCCAGTATAAGTACGGACTGTGTGACGTGCCTACTTGGATGCGGTCACTCATATAATCCTCCACCATTCTTTCAATGGTGAGAGAATCATATGCAGTGACAGTAGACGACATGTCCGTAATCGTTGTCAGGTCCTTCAGTCCGGACCAGATGTCAGCATCAGCAGTCGCTCCAGACTGCCCTGCATCACCGCCAGCGGGTGGGCTCGGAATTCTGAGCCTTTTCCTCGCACCCCCAGTTGCGGGAGAATGTGAAGGAGGAGATGTTGACAGGTCGCGTTCCGCTTGACTTGACAATTTTCTCACCAGCAGGTCTTTGAACCCCAGCAGACTTGTGTCTGCCGGAAAGAGAGATCCAAGGTAGGCTTTAAATCTAGGATCGAGCACGGTGGCCAAAATGTAGTGCTCTGATTTCAACAGATTGACCACCCGTGAATCCTTGTTAAGCGAATTAAGGGCTCCATCCACAAGTCCCACATACCTAGCGGAATCGCTCCGTGTTAGCTCCTCCTTCAATGTCTCCAGCTTCTTCTGCAAAAGCCTGATGAGGGGAATGACCTGACTCAGGCTGGCAGTGTCTGAACTGACTTCACGTGTGGCAAGTTCAAAGGGCATCAGAACCTTGCACAATGTTGAAATCATTCTCCACTGCGCTTGAGACAGGTGCATTCCACCTCCTATATCGTGCTCAATTGTATAGGCTTGAATGGCCTTTTGCTGCTCCTCCAACCTCTGAAGCATATAGAGGGTTGAATTCCACCTCGTTACCACTTCTTGCTTCAGATGATGGCAGGGCAGGTTCAGTTGTTTTTGGTGGTGCTCCAGTCTTCTGTACGTGGTGCCTGTACGCCGAAAGTGTCCCGCAATTCTTCTGGCCACCGACAGCATCTCTTGCACGCCCCTGTCGTTTTTTAAAAAATTCTGCACCACCAAATTCAAGGTATGTGCAAAACATGGGACGTGCTGGAATTTGCCCATATTTAATGCACACACAATATTGCTGGCGTTGTCCGATGCCACAAATCCACAGGAGAGTCCAATTGGGGTAAGCCATTCCGCGATGATCTTCCTCAGTTGCCGTAAGAGGTTTTCAGCTGTGTGCGTATTCTGGAAAGCGGTGATACAAAGCGTAGCCTGCCTAGGAAAGAGTTGGCGTTTGCGAGATGCTGCTACTGGTGCCGCCGCTGCTGTTCTTGCGGCGGGAGTCCATACATCTACCCAGTGGGCTGTCACAGTCATATAGTCCTGACCCTGCCCTGCTCCACTTGTCCACATGTCCGTGGTTAAGTGGACATTGGGTACAACTGCATTTTTTAGGACACTGGTGAGTCTTTTTCTGACGTCCGTGTACATTCTTGGTATCGCCTGCCTAGAGAAGTGGAACCTAGATGGTATTTGGTAACGGGGGCACACTACCTCAAGAAATTGTCTAGTTCCCTGTGAACTAACGGCGGGTACCAGACGCACGTCTAACACCAACATAGTTGTCAAGGCCTCAGTTATCCGCTTTGCAGCAGGATGACTGCTGTGATATTTCATCTTCCTCGCAAAGGACTGTTGGACAGTCAATTGCTTACTGGAAGTAGTACAAGTGGGCTTACGACTTCCCCTCTGGGATGACCATCGACTCCCAGCAGCAACAACAGCAGCGCCAGCAGCAGTAGGCGTTACACGCAAGGATGCATCGGAGGAATCCCAGGCAGGAGAGGAATCGTCAGAATTGCCAGTGACATGGCCTGCAGGACTATTGGCATTCCTGGAGAAGGAGGAAATTGACACTGAGGGAGTTGGTGGGGTGGTTTGCGTGAGCTTGGTTACAAGAGGAAGGGATTTACTGGTCAGTGGACTGCTTCCGCTGTCACCCAAAGTTTTTGAACTTGTCACTGACTTATTATGAATGCGCTGCAGGTGACGTATAAGGGAGGATGTTCCGAGGTGGTTAACGTCCTTACCCCTACTTATTACAGCTTGACAAAGGCAACACACGGCTTGACACCTGTTGTCCGCATTTCTGTTGAAATACTTCCACACCGAAGAGCTGATTTTTTTGGTATTTTCACCAGGCATGTCAACGGCCATATTCCTCCCACGGACAACAGGTGTCTCCCCGGGTGCCTGACTTAAACAAACCACCTCACCATCAGAATCCTCCTGGTCAATTTCCTCCCCAGCGCCAGCAACACCCATATCCTCCTCATCCTGGTGTACTTCAACACTGACATCTTCAATCTGACTATCAGGAACTGGACTGCGGGTGCTCCTTCCAGCACTTGCAGGGGGCGTGCAAATGGTGGAAGGCGCATGCTCTTCACGTCCAGTGTTGGGAAGGTCAGGCATCGCAACCGACACAATTGGAGTCGGACTCTCCTTGTGGATTTGGGATTTCGAAGAACGCACAGTTCTTTGCGGTGCTACTGCTTTTGCCAGCTTGAGTCTTTTCATTTTTCTAGCGAGAGGCTGAGTGCTTCCATCCTCATGTGAAGATGAACCACTAGCCATGAACATAGGCCAGGGCCTCAGCCGTTCCTTGCCACTCCGTGTGGTAAATGGCATATTGGCAAGTTTACACTTCTCCTCCGACAATTTTATTTTAGGTTTTGGAGTCCTTTTTTTACTGATATTTGGTGTTTTGGATTTTACATGCTCTGTACTATGACATTGGGCATCGGCCTTGGCAGACGACGTTGCTGGCATTTCATCGTCTCGGCCATGACTAGTGGCAGCAGCTTCAGCACGAGGTGGAAGTGGATCTTGATCTTTCCCTAATTTTGGAACCTCAACATTTTTGTTCTCCATATTTTAATAGGCACAACTAAAAGGCACCTCAGGTAAACAATGGAGATGGATGGATACTAGTATACTTATGGATGGATTGCCGAGTGCCGACACAGAGGTAGCTACAGCCGTGGACTACCGTACTGTGTCTGCTGCTAATATAGACTGGATGATAATGAGATGAAATCAATATAATATCACTAGTACTGCAGCCGGACAGGTATGTATATTTATTATGTAATGACTGATGACGGACCTGCTGGACACTGTCAGCTCAGCAGCACCGCAGACTGCTACAGTAAGCTACTATACTATAGTAGTATGTACAAAGAAGAAAGAAAAAAAAAACCACGGGGAGGTGGTATACAATTATGGATGGACTGCCGAGTGCCGACACAGAGGTAGCTACAGCCGTGGTCTACCGTACTGTGTCTGCTGCTAATATAGACTGGATGATAATGAGATGAAATCAATATAATATCACTAGTACTGCAGCCGGACAGGTATGTATATTTATTATGTAATGACTGATGACGGACCTGCTGGACACTGTCAGCTCAGCAGCACCGCAGACTGCTACAGTAAGCTACTATACTATAGTAGTATGTACAAAGAAGAAAGAAAAAAAAAAAACCACAGGGAGGTGGTATACAATTATGGATGGACTGCCGAGTGCCGACACAGAGGTAGCTACAGCCGTGGACTACCGTACTGTGTCTGCTGCTAATATAGACTGGATGATAATGAGATGAAATCAATATAATATCACTAGTACTGCAGCCGGACAGGTATGTATATTTATTATGTAATGACTGATGACGGACCTGCTGGACACTGTCAGCTCAGCAGCACCGCAGACTGCTACAGTAAGCTACTATACTATAGTAGTATGTACAAAGAAGAAAGAAAAAAAAAAAACCACGGGGAGGTGGTATACAATTATGGATGGACTGCCGAGTGCCGACACAGAGGTAGCTACAGCCGTGGACTACCGTACTGTGTCTGCTGCTAATATAGACTGGATGATAATGAGATGAAATCAATATAATATCACTAGTACTGCAGCCGGACAGGTATGTATATTTATTATGTAATGACTGATGACGGACCTGCTGGACACTGTCAGCTCAGCAGCACCGCAGACTGCTACAGTAAGCTACTATACTATAGTAGTATGTACAAAGAATAAAGAAAAGAAAAAAACCACGGGGAGGTGGTATACAATTATGGATGGACTGCCGAGTGCCGACACAGAGGTAGCTACAGCCGTGGACTACCGTACTGTGTCTGCTGCTAATATAGACTGGATGATAATGAGATAAAATCAATATAATATCACTAGTACTGCAGCCGGACAGGTATGTATATTTATTATGTAATGACTGATGACGGACCTGCTGGACACTGTCAGCTCAGCAGCACCGCAGACTGCTACAGTAAGCTACTATACTATAGTAGTATGTACAAAGAAGAAAGAAAAAAAAAACCACGGGGAGGTGGTATACAATTATGGATGGACTGCCGAGTGCCGACACAGAGGTAGCTACAGCCGTGGACTACCGTACTGTGTCTGCTGCTAATATAGACTGGATGATAATGAGATGAAATCAATATAATATCACTAGTACTGCAGCCGGACAGGTATGTATATTTATTATGTAATGACTGATGACGGACCTGCTGGACACTGTCAGCTCAGCAGCACCGCAGACTGCTACAGTAAGCTACTATACTATAGTAGTATGTACAAAGAAGAAAGAAAAAAAAAAACCACGGGGAGGTGGTATACAATTATGGATGGACTGCCGAGTGCCGACACAGAGGTAGCTACAGCCGTGGACTAACGTACTGTGTCTGCTGCTAATATAGACTGGATGATAATGAGATGAAATCAATATAATATCACTAGTACTGCAGCCGGACAGGTATGTATATTTATTATGTAATGACTGATGACGGACCTGCTGGACACTGTCAGCTCAGCAGCACCGCAGACTGCTACAGTAAGCTACTATACTATAGTAGTATGTACAAAGAAGAAAGAAAAAAAAAACCACGGGGAGGTGGTATACAATTATGGATGGACTGCCGAGTGCCGACACAGAGGTAGCTACAGCCGTGGACTACCGTACTGTGTCTGCTGCTAATATAGACTGGATGATAATGAGATGAAATCAATATAATATCACTAGTACTGCAGCCGGACAGGTATGTATATTTATTATGTAATGACTGATGACGGACCTGCTGGACACTGTCAGCTCAGCAGCACCGCAGACTGCTACAGTAAGCTACTATACTATAGTAGTATGTACAAAGAAGAAAGAAAATAAAAAACCACGGGGAGGTGGTATACAATTATGGATGGACTGCCGAGTGCCGACACAGAGGTAGCTACAGCCGTGGACTAACGTACTGTGTCTGCTGCTAATATAGACTGGATGATAATGAGATGAAATCAATATATATGTATATATAATATCACTAGTACTGCAGCCGGACAGGTATATATATTTATTATGTAATGACTGATGACGGACCTGCTGGACACTGTCAGCTCAGCAGCACCGCAGACTGCTACAGTAAGCTACTATAGTAGTATGTATAAAGAAGAATGAAAAAAAAAAAAACCACGGGTAGGTGGTATACAATATTATATATATATATATATATATATATATATATATATATATTATATACAATTATATATATATATATATATTAAACTGGTGGTGATTGATTATTAAACTGGTGGTCAGGTCACTGGTCACACTATCAGCAACTTGCAAGTAGTACTCCTAAGCAGACAATCACAAAATATATTATACTGGTCTGGTGGTCAGTGTGGTCACAATGGCAGTGTGGCACTGACTCTGGCAGCAAAAGTGTGCACTGTACGTTATATGTACTCCTGAGTCCTGCTCTCAGACTCTAACTGCTCCCCACTGTCAGTGTCTCCCCCACAAGTCAGATAATTAATACAGTCACACTATCTAATCTATATCACTTCAGCAAGTAGTAGTAGGATAGTAGTACTCCTCCAGACTGCGTAGGGAACATACTGTGACCATAGCAGCATAAACGCACCGTCGGGGCTTCCTCAGCGCCACTCAGTGCATTCACCTTGGCTTGGAAGGGGTTAATGTTTTGTGGAGGGAGGAACGTGGAGAGAGGGTCCGAGGGGCTGATTGGCTGGATCATGTATAGGGGCTGGCCTGTCATACATATAGGCTGCTGACATGGTACTTCCTCCCTCTTTTCAGCTCTTCTCATGACTGCAAGTATTGATCTCATTTAATATATCCTACACCCTTATTCTCTCTCATACTTCTAAAATATCCCTTTCTTCTTCTTTCACTCCCTCTCCTCTGTTCTTTTACTTTCTATATTCCCACTTCTCCTGGTCTCTTTACCCTTCTATTCTTACCTTGCCAAAAAATGCTCTGTGCCTCCCCTATGGCCACCAGAATTTCAGCTCGCACCGCTGCCCCCCGCCCGGCTCCTGGACGCCCTGAGGTCCAGCCAGCCCGGGGAGTGTCTGCTGCGGCTGCCGGAGAGGTTCTGGGCGCGTGCGGCCGGCCTCAGCTGCCCGCCCGTGCTCCCCCGCGAGTGCGCTCTCCGTCCCCGCTGCTAGCTGCGGCGGGGGACGGAGCGCGGGGGATAGAGGGCGCACGCGGCGGCTTGCCAGGGACGGTGCTCTGCCGTCCCTGAGCCCGTCGCTAGGCGCCACCAGCAGCAGCAGCTCCGATCACGTGGGGCCAGGACGGAGCTCCCGGCCCGTGGATCGGCTGCTTGCTGCCACCAGGGGGCGCTACTGTGCCCAAAATGTTTATTTTACATGAAATAAATAAAATAAAATAAAAAATAAATAAAATATAAATACATAATAATAATAATAATAATTAAAAAAAAAAAAAAGGCGGCCACGAACCTCCACTACTGGGGTTACTGGGCGGGCGAGGGGTCGTGTGGCTGCCAGACACATGCAGTTTAGGCAGCGTCTGCGTGCGGCTTCTCATACTGCCGGCTGGGGGGCCCGATGAGGCCAGACCCATCTGGCCGCCCCACCCCTCCCCCCCTTCGGCCGGTCAGGTCCAGCCTGCGCCCTCCCCCGACAGAGCGGGGTGTCGCCCCCGCTCTGCGGTTTCACATCCCCCGTTGCCAGTTGCGGATAGGGCAGGGCCGGTTAGAAGAGGGCGTTCTGCAGCCCTCCTGGCCTCTCCTGTCGTGGTTGGACCCGTGATGCCGGCCCCTCCCGGCGGCTAGTGGCCCGCTTTGTACTGCCGCCAGCCGTCAACGTGCAGCCCTACCGGTTTCATACGGGGGCAGCGGGCGATGACAGTAGGCGAGCGATCAGTCCCTCCACGCGTCCAGATGTCTGCTTCCGTAGCTGCAGCGGACAGCACTCAGCCGACGTTGAGCCACCTCTTTCTAGTTCTGGCGACTCTCCGGCTTCGCCTCCAGGGGCCTTTCTCCCGACGGGAGGTTTGCGTATCTCCTGTGGGGCGCGCTAATCGCGTGACACGTCTGATCTTAGAGCCCCTGTCACGGCGGCTGATCCCGTGGTGAACGCCACCACCTTGTCCGCTATTTGTGCTGCTGCCGTGTCGACGGTAGCTCCCTTGTTATCCTCCGTACCCAGGACACCGGGATGGGCCGCCGCTTTTTTGGCGGATAACAATGCGCAATCTCTCCTGTCCTCTGGCGTGACAGTCGCCCCGCCTGCCCCACTCCCCGCGGCTGCGGGTCCGTTTGGGGAACGGGGGAACATTGTCGCTTTTGTTTCCCCAGCCGCAGACGTCGGGCCAGGAATGGAGTCAGTCGACGCATCTACAAGTCGTACGGCGGCTGCTGGGACGGACGGAGTTCCCCCTCTTACTGGTGAGTCTTCATCGGGCCCTGACTGGTCCGACAGGAGCGCAGTTACCCCCGTAGTGGGGGGGGGGGGATCTAGTACTCAGTCCCGCTCCTCTCGCAGCGGCAACAGTGCGCATAGGGGTACCGGCAAGCGCGATAGGCGCAGTGGCACGGACTCTTCCCTTGCCTCCATGTCCTCGGAGGGTGTGCCCCCTTCCTGCGACAGTTTGCACAGAGTCCAGGGTCAAAAAACGCCGCGAGCTACGGCATTCAACCTATTCCGCCTCGCAAGTGTCGGGGGAGTAGTACACCGTTCACTGCGCCAACACGTCAGTGCACCGTGGTCTCCGGCCCCGGTCTGAGACCGGATCCGTAAGGGCCTATCTGCTTATATTTTGCTCTTACTAGTGATGCTCGTATAGCCTTGCTTTCGGCTAAGCAAAAGGGCCGGGACAGCGAGGACGCTTTGCGCTCCTACACGACTTGAGTTAGGTGCATGTTGATCTTGGCGGCGTGTTACTCAGAGTCGCGCCCGGTCGAACACATGCACATCGTGCGCCTTCAATTCCTTATACACGTGCTGTACCATACTTGGCGGCGTTACTACTGGAACTTCCGGGGCAAACAGCATGGGCGGCAGATCTATACCTTCGGTAACAAGGATGTGGGATCGTGCTCGGAGCTGCCGCAGAGCCAGCCGGTACAGCAGGAGCGACGGGTTCCACGACCGGCCTCTCATTCTGCCAGCTTTTGCGGTGGTTCATGGCGCACGGGGGAATGGTTAATTCTTCACTTTCAATCCTACCCAATGCGGTTTGGGGCGGCGGTGTCGCATTCGTCACTCCTGCATCAGCTGTGGCGTAGGCCACGGGATCAAGGACTGCCCCAGTACACGGCACAGGGGTAATTCCGGCCCGCAGAGCCGCGCTCCTGCGGCCCCAAGCGCTGGCCACAGCCCCCTCCCCACTTAGACTTCGAGCGCTCATACCCTGCCTGTGACGGCTCACGCGGCCGGTGGATGCCCTATTCTTACCTCGGGTTTTCGCACCTAGTTGCCTCTTGCCGATACATGGTCTGGCGGATCACGGGGCTAGTACGAACTTGCATTCGGCTCGGTAGTTTCCGGGTGTGCTCCGGCTTAAGGTTGCGGCCGCATTGTCGTTGGCTGGGATGATAGGCTCTCTCATCCATCTTACCTGTCCTCTCGGGTCATCTGTTAATAAGGCTATCCCTATTATCAGGTAGGGTCGTTTACCTATCTGTAAGTTTGATTCGACCATAGATGCCATTCGGTCGTTTGGTCCGGGGGCGGCTATGTGTAATTGGACATCGCGTCAGCATTTCGCTCCTTCCGCTGCACCCTTTCGATTATGGGTTTTCAACTGGATGATGGCTAATACATCCATCGCTGCCTCCCTGTGGGGTTTTTTCTCTCTCGTGCGCTGACTTTGCAAGGTGCAGTTCTTTCCTCCACTGGGGTCCGCAGCAAGCGACGGGCGAGCGGGGTATGTCGCACTACCTGGATGATTTATTTTGCTCGGCCCACCTGGCTCTGTTCGCTGCGTCGTCTTGCTGCGGTGGCCGTTGGCAGGGTCCCTCCGTTTACCTCAGGATTCAGAGGGATACGGTCGGTGGTCTCTGAAGGCTCCTTGGGGACACGGTGTTGCGTCTTCCCGATGGTTTCCTCTATGAGCTCACCGTGGACAAGCTTACTCTACAACAGGCCCAATCCTTCTTGGGCCTGTTTCTTTTTGCTTGAAACGTTATCCCAATGGGTAGAGTTTTGCTGTGGGAAATTGGAACGGGCGACAGTTTGGATTAGACACCCTCATCATTTTCTTAGTTTAGCACTCGAGGGATTTACGTATTTGGACGGATTTCTAGTTCGTTTCACCTTCTCTCTGGAGCTTTTCACGGACGCCTCTGGTGCTTGCGATTCTTGCTGTTGCTGGATGTTTTTTTTTCCCATACTGGGCACAGTGGCGCTCTGGCGCTATGCCCTGCATAACAGACAGGTGGTCTTCTGGGGCGACAATTTGGCCGTGGTTTTTTGCCATCATTAGGCAGGAGTCCACATCCTTGCTGGACTGCGGGTCTTCGCACAGATAGTCTTGCTATGCTGGGTGAACAACATTACGTTGCGAGACAAGCATGTCCCGGCCGAGCGCAACGAAATTGATGATACCCTTTCTCGCGGCGACTGGCAGTGGTTTCGGCAGTTAGCTCCTGCAACTCTAATCCAAGGGGACTTCTGTCCTGCTTCTGTGTGCGGATTGGAGGATTTAGCCCACAAGTCTTTGGCTCCTGCAACTTTTACGGCCTATCTGGCCGAATCCCTACCTTCTGGAGAGGGGCCATAGTGGGTAAGACCCCTCACAAGGCAGATGGCCCATAGTTGCTTTGGATTCGGGATGGCTGGGATGGTGGCAGAAGGCCGATCCCATAACATCTGGATAGCTGGCTCTCAGGGATAGTGGCAAAAGGCCGATCCCATAACATCTGGGTAGCAGGCCCTCAGGGATAGTGGCAGAAGGCCGATCCCATAACATCTGGGTAGCATGCCCTCAGGGATGGTGGCAGAAGGCCGATCCCATAACATCTGGGTAGCAGGCCTTCAGGGATGGTGGCAGAAGGCCGATCCCATAACATCGGGGTAGCAGACCCTTAGGGATGGTAGCAGAAGGCCGATCCCAGAACATCGGGGGTAGCAGGCCCTTAGGGATGGTAGCAGAAGGCCGATCCCAGAACATCGGGGCAGATGGCCCTCCAACATTTAGGTTATTATTTCAATTATGATTTTGAGATATCTTATTTTCCGGAGATGTCTGCCGTCTGCTATGTGGCCCATAACATCTGGGTAGCAGGCCCTCAGGGATGGTGGCAGAAGGCCGATCCCATAACATCTGGGTAGCAGGCCCTTAGGGATGGTGGCAGAAGGCCGATCCCAGAACATCGGGGCAGAAGGCCCTCCAACATTTAGGTTATTATTTCAACTATATTTTGAGATATTTTATTTTCCTGTGCTGTCTGCTTTCTGCTATGTGTGATAACTATTTTCAACCGTCCCTTAGTTGGACAGGGAGTTTTTTAATACAAGTTTAGATTTAATAGGCCTTCCGTTCAGTCAATAAAGGCCGTCGACGCACACCCCGAAGGTTTGGGGTTTTGGATTCAGCGCTCACGATACGGGGATACGATATTGGGGATACGGGCTCGCCTCTTCGTGGCGGCCTTTACGATGTCCTTTCCACGGTACGCTCAGGATGGGTGAGCTGGGGTCCGTCTCTCGGACTTCAGCCTCGCCCGTGCTGGCGGCCTGCGTCGTCGTATGCCCCGGCGGTTTGTGGTGTCGGATTCAGCGCTCCAAGACGGACGTAGTCGGCAGGGGGCTGTGGGTTCGAATGGGTCAGGCTCATGCGCGGGGCAATTGTTCAGTGCCCGCGGCCCGGGCTTATTCGTCCCTTCGGCCTCCAATGCCCACCGGTTAGCTCGTCCATCGTGACGGTTCCCGGTTGTCCAGATATCACTCCCGGTCGGTTTTGGAACGTTGTTTTTTGTACCTGGGTCTATCTCCGGCCGACACTGGGACTCACTCTTTCCGCATCGGCGCTGCGCCAGCAGCCGCTGCGGCGGGTTGGTCCGAAGTCGAAGTCCGGGCACTGGGTAGGTGGAGGTCTGGTGCAGTCATACGCTATATCAGGCCTTTTCCTCCCAGTGCGCCCCTTTGAGGACTAGCCGCTCGCCGCAGTTGCACTTTGCGATTGCGGGGGCCTTGAGGAATTTTTGTTTTATCGTTGGTTTTAATTACGGCTTTTGCCGGCTAACGAAGTTTTGTGTTTTTGCCTCAAGTCAAATTGGGCGACCCTTCCCCCCAAAACCCCCTCCCCGTTAGGGACGCAGTTAGGTTGCCCATCTACTACTCATACTATATTTATTTTGCTTTTTAACCTGCGTTACACCCTTCTTTTGCAGGACGGCGGTTAGGTCCGCACTTTATATGATTTGACGGCCATTCATACATCTACGGGCTGTTCGTGTCTGGGCTGGCCCGGCCAAAGCTGCGGTCTGTGCGCTGGTGGGGGCGTAGAGGCCTCCGCTGGGGACAGCCTGCGGGACTGGCTCCGGGCGGCACCCGCGGCCGGCTGGTATACTGATCTTCTTGGGGGACCTTATTCACATTCTTAGGTACCTTTAGGTAGTTTTCTTGGGTTTCGTTGCATTAGTCCGTATTCTACTTTTATGTCTCTTTAGTTAGTTTTGTTCTGCTTTTTAGGTCCCTTTAGTTAGTCTTTTCGGAGTAGGTGGCGGTGGCAGGTTGGTAACCTGGCAGTTGGCCGGTTTCTGAACGGTTACTTAATTTTAATTATGAGTTCAAGGTTAGTAAGTTTGGGTGTACTTTTAGGTAAATTTTATAGTTTTATAATTAGTTTACGGGCATTGCTTTACCAAGTGGGTCCATATAACTGGTATAAACATATGTGGATGGCGGGGCCGGTGGCCCAATTTTTACCATGTAGGGGCGGAGCGTACCTCCGTCCCTGCAACTGTTGGTGGGGCAGGGGTAGTGGCAGAAGGCCGACCCCTGTCCTTGGATTTTTGATTTTCGATGTCTGGGATGGAGGCAGGAGGCCGATCCCGGAACATCTGGGGCAGAAGGCTCCCTCATACATATGTTTTTTATTGCTTGTTTTTCTGTATTATAACATTGATCACCCATGTTACGTTTATCATGCTTAACCGTTCTTCTCCCCGCCACCTTAGTTAGAGAGGGAAGTCTGCATTTTAGTCTTAGTATTTAATAGGCCTCCCTATCAGTCAGAAAAATAAAAGCTGACCCCTTTCACGCCAATTACAGTTGTTGTGTCTTTATTTTATAAGATAAGTGTGCTTGAGTGGCGCGTGGATGCATCTGACGTGTGAGGTTTAAGACTGCGTAGGGAACATACTGTGACCATAGCAGCATAAACGAACCGTCGGGGCTTCCTCAGCGCCACTCAGTGCATTCACCTTGGCTTGGAAGGGGTTAATGTTTTGTGGAGGGAGGAACGTGGAGAGAGGGTCCGAGGGGCTGATTGGCTGGATCATGTATAGGGGCTGGCCTGTCATACATATAGGCTGCTGACATGGTACTTCCTCCCTCTTTTCAGCTCTTCTCATGACCCGCCCTCCCGCCCTGGGGACTTGGTTTTGGTTTTTATTTTATTTTTGTTCTACAGTCGGGTTCATTGTGTCGGCTTTTGGTGGCCGGTTTCTGAACGGTTACTTAATTTTAATTATGAGTTCAAGGTTAGTAAGTTTGGGTGTACTTTTAGGTAAATTTTATAGTTTTATAATTAGTTTACGGGCATTGCTTTACCAAGTGGGTCCATATAACTGGTATAAACATATGTGGATGGCGGGGCCGGTGGCCCAATTTTTACCATGTAGGGGCGGAGCGTACCTCCGTCCCTGCAACTGTTGGTGGGGCAGGGGTAGTGGCAGAAGGCCGACCCCTGTCCTTGGATTTTTGATTTTCGATGTCTGGGATGGAGGCAGGAGGCCGATCCCGGAACATCTGGGGCAGAAGGCTCCCTCATACATATGTTTTTTATTGCTTGTTTTTCTGTATTATAACATTGATCACCCATGTTACGTTTATCATGCTTAACCGTTCTTCTCCCCGCCACCTTAGTTAGAGAGGGAAGTCTGCATTTTAGTCTTAGTATTTAATAGGCCTCCCTATCAGTCAGAAAAATAAAAGCTGACCCCTTTCACGCCAATTACAGTTGTTGTGTCTTTATTTTATAAGATAAGTGTGCTTGAGTGGCGCGTGGATGCATCTGACGTGTGAGGTTTATAATAATGCTCCCCAAAATTACTACTACTGTGTCTCTCTCTACTGTCTCACTCTCTTCTCTAAACGGAGAGGACGCCAGCCACGTCCTCTCCCTATGAATCTCAATGCACGTGTGAAAATGGCGGCGACGCGCGGCTCCTTATATAGAATCCGAGTCTCGCGATAGAATCCGAGCCTCGCGAGAATCCGACAGCGGGTTGTTGACGTTCGGGCGCGCTCGGGTTAACCGAGCAAGGCGGGAAGATCCGAGTCGCTCGGACCCGTGTAAAAAAAACTGAAGTTCGGGCGGGTTCGGATTCAGAGGAACCGAACCCGCTCATCTCTAGTATAATTCCAGTGATACTGGCGTATAATTTCAGTGATACTGTTTTATAATTCCAGTGAAATTGCCATATAATTCCAGTGATATTGCTGTATAATTCCTGTGATACTGGCGTATAATTCCAGTGATATTGCCGTATAATTCCTGTGATGCTGGCGTATAATTCCAGTGATACTGGCGTATAATTCCTGTGATATTGCTGTATAATTCCAGTGATATTGCCGTATAATTCCTGTGATGCTGGCGTATAATTCCAGTGATATTGCTGTATAATTCCTGTGATACTGACGTATAATTACAGTGATACTGGCGTATAATTCCCGTGATACTGGCGTATAATTCCAGTGATATTGCCGTATAATTCCAGTGATATTGCTCTATAATTCCTGTGATACTGCCGTATAATTCCCATGATACTGGCGTATAATTTCCGTGATACTGGCGTATAATTGCCGTGATACTGCCGTATACTTCCAGTGATATTGCCGTATAATTCCTGTGATATTGCCGTATCATTCCCGTGATACTGGCGTATAATTCCAGTGATATTGCAGTATAAGCACCTTGAGTCCTGTTGGAGAAAGAGCGCTATATAAATAAAATTATTATAATTATTATTATAATTCTGTGATACTGCCGTATAATTCCAGTGATATTGAAGTATAATTCCCGTGATACTGGCGTATAATTCCAGTGATATTGCCGTATAATTCCTGTGATACTGCTGTATAATTCCAGTGATATTGAAGTATAATTCCCGTGATACTGGCGTATAATTCCAGTGATATTGCCGTATAAGTCCAGTGGTACTGGCGTATAAATCCAGTGATCCTGACATATAATTCCATATAAATCCGTATAACTCCGTATAAATCCAGTCCAGTGGTGCTGCCATATAAATAAGTTCAGTGGTGCTGTCCTGTGCTGTATATTATTTACTCCAAATAAAGGGGTTATTAATATTTAATCCAAATCATTTTCACAGGGTTTGCCCTGTGAGGTGTAGGGGTACGCTCTCCTGTACCGCATATTGTTATATAACTCCAGAAAAATAATGGAGAACAAATATTTAGAGGATAAAATAGGGAAAGATCAAGAACCACTTCCTCCTAGTGCTGAAGCTGCTGCCACTAGCCATGACATAGACCAGCGGTGGCCAACCCGCGACTCTCAAGCCGCATGCGGCTCTTTCATCCGCCGCATGCAGCTCGGCCGGCTCCTGGCCACCGCTGCCCCCAGCCCCAGACACACGCACGCCTCTCCGGCAGCGGTGTCTCGCTTCAATACGGAGCCAGCCCATGAGCCAATCAGAGCTCGCGGACTGGCAGCTAAGGCTCCTGATTGGCTGCCGGGCAGCAAGCTTTGATTGGCTCATGGACCGGCACCTAATTCAAGAGAGAAACCGCCGCCGAAGAGAGCAGAAGCAGCAGCAGCAGCACAGTGGGAGGGGATGGGGGGGGGGGGGCCTGGTGAGCACTGTAGGGACATGTGTATCTGTACTGAGAGCATAGCAGGCTCTGGGGGAATAGCAGGCACTGGGGGCATATCTGGCACTGGGGGGCATATCTGGCTCTGGGGGCATATCTGGCACTGGGAGCATATCTGGCACTGGGAGCATATCTGGCACTGGGGGCATATCTGGCGCTGGGGGCATAGCAGGCACTGGGGGCATAGCAGGCAATGGGGGCATAGCAGGCACA
Organism: Pseudophryne corroboree; assembly: GCF_028390025.1. Lineage (NCBI taxonomy): Eukaryota > Metazoa > Chordata > Amphibia > Anura > Myobatrachidae > Pseudophryne > Pseudophryne corroboree. Next base: position 47,926,297 of record NC_086452.1, read on the forward strand.
GGGAGCATAGCAGGCACTGGGGGCATAGCAGGCACTGGGGGCATATCTGGCACTGGGGGCATAGCATGCACTGGGAGCATATCTGGCACTGAGGGCATATCTGGCACTAGGGGCATATCTGGCACTGGGGCATAGCAGGCACTGGCAGGACCTTCTTAACAGCAGTGTGGGCCCCTGGGCACAGCAATACCCTGGGGCCCCTACTCATCCTCCAGCGGCAGGGGTGGGGGGTGCTATCAGCGGCAGCTTTGATGTCCCGCGGGTGGTAGGGGGTGTTCTATCTTCCGCTCAGCATGTAGGACCTGGAGCAGTAATTTCTGCTAATTACTCCTTTACTGAACAGATGGGGCGGGAGGGAGAACACTAAACTATAGAAGGAGGCTTTGGGCTGAATGAAGGGGCCCCGGTACACGACTTCCAGGGTGGTATGGGGCGTTTGATACATAAGGGAGGGGTAGATAGTGGAGTGGGCTTAATTTTCATCATTTTCTGGTGAGAGAGCAGCTTACTTGACTGCAGATATCTCAAGTTCCTTAGCTTTGAATGGGATAAAAAAAAACTAGAGAGTCCCACCTGTTAGGAGGTACTGGGACTTTGGTATCACAGTTCAGGAACCAGAGCAATCCACCAACAAATATATAAAACTGCATATTAGGCATGTGGAGCTGGAGCAGGGACCGGCTGCTGGAAGGCTGATATCTATGGTTCTGGGCATAGTAGAGACAAGCTGCCAGTGTCCACCGAAAGTGGAGAGTCACAGATTTTGAAATGTACCCTCAGAAAAACTCTAAGTCATACAGAGCCTGAGATATCTGGCTGGGTAGAGCAATTAACAGGCTCGGATGGGGACCACTGCTTTGAAGTCCGATATCTCTGGTTCCCCAGGGCCGATTTTCAAAAATCTGGTACCCCTGGAAAGAGGGGACTCTCAACAATCAGCCTAGGGCCCTTATACTCCTGGGGCCCTTGGGCAAGAGCCCATTGAGCCCATACGAAAAGACGGCCCTGGGCACTGGGAGCATAGCAGGCACTGGGGGCATAGCAGGCACTGTGGGGACATGTATCTGGCACTGGGGGCATATCTGGCACTGGGGGTATAGCAGGCACTGGGAGCATAGCAGGCACTGGAAGCATAGCAGGCACTGGGGGGGGGGGGGGGCATATCTAGCACTGGGGGCATATCTGGCACTGGGAGCATAGCAGGCACTGTGGGGACATGTGTATCTTGTATTGGGGGCATATCTGGCACTGGGGGCATAGCAGGCACTGTGGGGACATGTGTATCTGCACTGGGGGCATATCTGGCACTGGGGGCATAGCAGGCACTGGGGGCATATCTGGCACTGTGGGGACATGTGTATCTGGCACTGTGGGGTCATGTGTATCTGTCACTGTGGGGCATAGCTGGCACTGTGGGGACATATGTATCTGGTACTGGGGACATGTGTATCTGCCACTGGGGGCATATATGTATCTGGCACTGTGGGGGCATATAGGGACGTGCGGTGAGCTAAATGGCTCAGGAGGCACTGACTAACCCCAGAGCCAGATTTACATGCAATATATGAGCCAAAGGGTAAATCTTGGCATTATACACAGGTGTAGCAAGATAAACTCCTGGAAATCTGGTGAGTTTTGATTAGAGATGTGTGGAAAGGATACACAGGTGAGGCACTGCCTCACCTGCCATAGACTTTTTACTCCAGAGTTTGGGCTATAAAAATGATTAGAACAATGCAAAGAAGATATTTACAACAAATTATCAGTATTTTTCATATATTTTATTCAGTCAAAACTTTGGTTTAAACTTAAGTATGACAAGAAAGGCTCTGCCCACCGCACCTCACTGGCATATATGTATCTGGCACTGTGGAGGCACCCATTTTTTGGCATTTTTATATGTACGTGGCACTGTACTGGGGCATTATATGTATCTGGCACTGACGAAAAACGGGGTTATGATATGAGGTTATACTTCTACAAACGTCCTACCGAAAGATGTGCACACAAAAATGGGGTGTGGCTTTCTGACATCTAGGCCACGCCCTCATATTTGCTCCTTCGGCGCGCGCATGATAGTGGCTCTTGCTCTTGACTACAGATCTTTTCTGGCTCTTTGCCTCTGACTGGTTGGCCACCCCTGACATAGACGATGAAATGCCATCAACGTCGTCTGCCAAGGCCGATGCCCAATGTGATAGTAGAGAGCATGTAAAATCCAATAAGCCAAAGTTCAGTAAAAAGACCCAAAAAAAGAAATTTAAATGGTCTGAGGAGATACGTAAACTTGCCAATATGCCATTTACGACACGGAGTGGCAAGGAACGGCTGAGGCCCTCGCCTATTCATGACTAGGGGTTCAGCTTCACATGACGATGGAAGCCCTCATCCTCCCGCTAGAAAAATGATAAGAGTTAAGATGAAAAAAGCACAGAAAAGAACTGTGCGTTCTAAGATGGTATCACAAATCCCAGAGGAGAGTCCAAGTGTGTCGGCTGTTGCGATGCCTGACCTTCCCAACACTGGGTGGGAAGAGGTGGCTCCTTCCACCATTTGCACGCCCCCTGTAAGTGCTGGAAGGAGCACCCACAGTCCAGTTTCTGAAATTCAAATTGAAGATGTCACTGTTGAAGTACACCAGGATGAGGATATGGGTGTTGCTGGCGCTGAGGAGGAAGTTGACGATGAGGATTCTGATGGTGATCTAATTTGTTAAAATGAGGCACCGGGGGAGACACCTGTTGTCCGTGGGATGAAGAAGCTCATTGTGATGCCTGGGCAAAATACCAAAAAAACCACCTATTCGGTGTGGAATTATTTCTCCACAAATCCAGATAACAGGTGACAAGCCGTGTGTTGCCTCTGTCAATCTGTAATGAGTAGGGGTAAGGATGTTAACCACCTAAGAACATCCTCCCTTATATGTCACCTGCAGCGCATTCATCAGAAGTCAGTGTCAAGTTGTGAAACTTTGGGTAAGAGTGTAAGAAGTCCACTGACACCTAAATCCCTTCTTCCTCTTGTACACAAGTTCCTGCAAGACACACCACCAACGCCCTTAACGTCAACTTCCTCCTCAGTCAGGAACGTCCGTAGTCCTGCAGGCCATGTCACTGGCAAGACTGAGGAGTCCTCTCCTAACCGGGATTCCTCCCATGGATCCTTGAGTGGTACGCCTGCTGTTGCTGCCACTGCTGTTGTTGCTGATGGGAGTCGATCGTCATCCCAGAGGGGAAGTCGGAAGACCACTTGTACTACTTCAACTAAGCAATTGACTGTCCAACAGTCCTTTGTGAGGAAGATGAAATATGACAGCAGTCATCCTTTTGCAAAGCGGATAACTGAGGCCTTGACAGCTATGTTGGTGTTAGACGTGCGTCCGGTATCTGCCATTAGTTCAGTGGGACTTAGAGAATTGTTTGAGGTACTGTGTCCCCGGTATAAAATCCCATCTAGTTTCCACTTCACTAGGCAGGCGATACCGAAAATGTACAGAGACGTCAGGAAAAGTGTCCTCAGTGTCCTACAAAATGCAATTGTACCCACGGACATGTGGACAAGTGGAACAGGGCAGACTAAGGACTATATGACTGTGACCGCCCACTGGGTAGATGTATGGCCTCCCACAGCAACAACAGCAGTGGCACCAGTAGCAGCATCTCGCAAACGCCAACTTGTTCCTAGGCAGGCTACGCTATGTATCACCGCTTTCCGTAAGAGGCACACTGCTGACAACCTCTTACATAAACTTAGGAAATCATTGCACATTGGCTTACCCCAATTTAGACTCTCCTGGGGATTTGTGATATCGGACAATGCCACCAATATTGTGCGTGCATTACATCTGGGCAAATTCCAGCATGTCCCATGTTTTGCACATACAATTAATTTGGTGGTGCAGAATTTTTTGAAAAATGACAGGGGCATGCAGGAGATGCTGTCGGTGGCCCGAAAAATTGCGGGCCACTTTCGGCATTCAGCCACTGTGTGCCGAAGACTGGAGCACCATCAAACACACCTGAACCTGCCATCACCTGAAACAAGAGGTGGTAACGCGGTGGCATGCAACACTCTATATGCTTCAGAGGATGGAGGAGCAGCAAAAGGCCATTCAAGCCTATAGATCCACATACGATATAGGCAAAGGAGGGGGAATGCACCTGACTCAAGCACAGTGGAGAATGATTTCTGTCTTGTGCAAGGTTCTCCAACCCTTTGAACTTGCCACACGTGAAGTCAGTTCAGACACTGCAAGCATGAGTCAGGTCATTCCTTTCATCAGGCTTTTGAAGAAGCAGCTGGAGAAATTGAAGGAGGAGCTAAGATGGAGCGATTCCGCAAAGTATGTGGGACTTGTGGATGGAGCCCTTCATTCACTTTTCCAGGATTCAAGGGTGGTCAATCTATTGAAATCAGAGCACTACATTTTGGCCACCGTGCTCGATCCTAGGTTTAAAGCCTACGTTGTATCTCTCTTTCCGGCAGACACAAGTCTGCAGAGGTTCAAAGACCTGCTGGTGAGAAAATTGTCAACTCAAGCGGAACGTGACCTGTTAACAGCTCCTCCTTCACATTCTCCCGCAAGTGGGGCTGCGAGGAAAAGGCTAAGAATTCCGAGCCCACCCGCTGGCGGTGATGCAGGGCAGTCAAGAGCGAGTACTGACATCTGGTCCGGACTGAAGGACCTGGTAACGATTACTGACATGTCTACTGTCACTGCATATGATTCTGTCACCATTGAAAGAATGGTGGATGATTATATGAGTGACAGCATCCAAGTAGGCATGTCAGACAGTCCATACGTATACTGGCAGGAAAAAGAGGCAATTTGGATGCCCTTGCACAAACTGGCTTTATTTTACCTAAGTTGCCCCCCCTCCAGTGTGTACTCCGAAAGAGTGTTTAGCGCAGCCGGTAACCTTGTCAGCGATAGGCATAGGAGGTTACTTCCACAAAATGTGGAGAAGATGATGTTCATCAAAATGAATTATAAATTTCTCCAGGAAGACCTTGACCAGCAATTGCCTCCAGAAAGTACACAGGGACCTGTGATGGTGGATTCCAGTGGAGACAAATTAATACTCTGTGAGGAGGATGTACACAGTGAAAGGGGTGAGGAATCTGAGGATGAGGATGAGGTGGACATCTTGCCTCTGTAGAGCCAGTTTTTGCAAGGAGAGATTGATTGCTTCTTTTTTGGTGGGGGCCCAAACCAACCAGTCATTTCAGTAACAGTCATGTGGCAGACCCTGTCGCTGAAATGATTGGTTTGTTAAAGTGTGCATGTCCTGTTTATACAACATGAGGGTGGGTGGGAGGGCCCAAGGACAATTCCATCTTGCATATCTTTTGCTTCTTTGCGTCATGTGCTTTTTGGGGACTAGTTTTTTTAAGTGCCATCCTGTCTGCCACTGCAGTGCCACTCCTAGATGGGCCAGGTGTTTGTGCCGCACACTTGTGTCGCTTAGCTTAGTAATACACAGACTTGGCCCTAACCAATATGATGCCCTAGGCAAGATTTTGGCTGTTGCCCCCTAGCACCACCTCTAGTTCCGCCTCTGACCCTGCAACCCTTTCCCAGCACCATCACCCCTCACCCATAGCAGTCCTTTTTTTGTTTTCCTACCCCCTGTAATTTAAATAAGAACAGTGTGCACATTCGGTGCACAGGCCAAAAAGGTATGTGTTTTTGCTGGCAAGGGGCATGCCCAGACAATAGTACCTCCAATTCAAATTATGTCTCACAGTAGTGCAACTTTGTTCACAATTTATCATGCGATAGTATCCCTTATTCACATTACATCACACAGTAGTACCACTGTACCTTATATATGTTACCCCTCACAGTAGTGCCCCTCATTCACATAACATCATACTGAATTGCTCCTTATTCACATTACATCACACCATATTGCTCCTTATTCACATTACACCACACCATATTGCTCGTTATTCACATTAGACCACACAGTAGTGCCCTTTTTATATGTTACGCCACACAGTAGAGCACCTTATACACATAATGCCACACATTGGTAATGCATTTATACACATAATACCACACAGTAATGCCCCTTACACATGACACACATTATTAATGTCCTTATAAACATAATGCACCTTACACATCATGCCAACCCTTATTAATGCCCTTATACACATAATTTCCTTTACACATATGCCGCACATTGTTAATGCCCTTATACACATAATAATGACACACATAATGTCCCTTACACATATGCCACACATTATTTGTGCCCTTATACACATAATGACACCCATAGTGCCCCTTACACATATGTTACACATTATTAATGCCCTTATACACATATTGACACATATAGTACCTGGCGTGAGTCAACTGGCAGCTCTGCTAATGTCGGGTGCCTATTTTTTATGAAAATGCATCTTATTTGCATTGCTATGTGGCTAGGATGCACAAGCAGCTTCTGCTTATTAAAATGATATGCGGCATGCCTATATACTGTGTGTGACTGTGGCTGTATCAGCATACAAAATGCTATACACAGAATATAGGCATGCCGCATATCATTTTAGTCAGCAGAAGCTCTTTGTGCCCCTAGGCATACCAGATGCCTAGTTTGCCTATGCCTAGGGCCGGCTCTGGTCATACAGCTTCCTCATTGCACCTCTTTTTTTTCTTTGCATCATGTGCTGTTTGGTGACTAGTTTTTAAATCTGCCATCCTGTCTGCCACTGCAGTGCGACTCCTAGATGGTCCAGGTGTTTGTGCCGCACACTTGTGTCACTTAGCTTAGTCACCCAGCCACCTCGGTGCAACCTTTTGGCCTAAAACAATGGGGGTCATTCCGAGTTGATCGCACGTAGCAACTTTTTGCTGCCCGTGCGATCAACTAGACGCCGCCTATGCGGGAGTGTATTTCTGCATAGCAGGGCTGCGAACGCTTGTGCAGCCCTGCTATGCAAAAAATGTTTTGTGTAAAACAAGACTAGCCCTAGACATACTTACCTGGTGCGATGATTTCAGCATTGCAGGTGCTGGAATTGACGTCAGACATCTGACCTCCAAACACCTGGACACACCTGCGTTCGCCGAACCACTCCCGGAAAACGGTCAGTTGACGCCCTAAAACACCTTCCTCCTGTCAATCTTCTTGTGGTCGCCGCTGCGACCGCTTTCTTCGTACTTGGCGTCGCTGCCCGGTGTCGGCCGTCGCCGGGCAACAACGCGCCTGCACAATGTGGCCGCCGCGCATGCGCAGTTCCGACCCAATTGCACGGCTGTGAAGAAGTGCAGCGTGCGATCGGGTCTGAATGACCCCCAATATTGTGAGGTGTTTAGAATAGACTGGAAATGAGTGGAAATGAATGTTATTGAGGTTAATAATACCGTAGGAGCAATGTTACCCCCAAATTCTGTGATTTTAGCTGTTTTATGTTTTTTTTTTAAATCATGCAGATGCCAAAAAAAACAAACAAAACCAAAACTCGAAAGGGTGGTTTTGCCAAAACCAAGCCAAAACCAAAACACGACCGGGGAATTAGAACCAAAACACAAAACACCGCACATCTCTAATTATTATCCTTTATATGGCGCCACAAGGGATCCGCAGCGCCCAATTACAGAGTACATAAGCAAATAATCAAAACAGGAAAACAGCGACTTACAGTTGATGACAATATAGGACAAGTACAGGGTAAATAAACATAGCTACATCAGCAGATGACACTGGAATAAGTATCATGTGGCAGAAGACTGCTGGATATGGTGCAGTTGAAGATTATTAAAGCAAGAAAAAGGATGAGCACATTAGGGAAGAGGGCCCTGCTCGTGAGAGCTTACATTCTAAAGGGGAGGGGTAGACAGACAGGGGTGACACAGACGGGGTACATAGAGAGCGAGGAACAGAGGGTTAGGATGAGATTTGGCTGGGTTTAGTGAATATTCCACACCTGAAAAAAACGAGCTTTACCACGATTTTTTGCCTAACGTTTATTTTCGGGGGGGTTTCACCTGAAAATTTACTTGTTTTCAGGCGAAAACTCATAGGATCTGGGATAAATTCCTGGACCTACAGATGTCTCCACTCACATCTTGCTGCTGCGTGCAAACGCATTGCAGCAGTGAATATGTGCCGCTAGTCACAGCATGCGTATGTAATGGAATGGAAGTGGTTCGTACGCACGTGCCCGATCGCAACCACAGGCACACTATTATTGGCAAACGAGTGACATTTGCTGCGAATAGACACTAAATTAGAGCGGACACATCTTTATGTTTTTTCGAGAACGCGGCTGCAAAAACAGGTCACTTATCTGTGATTTTTTTTTCCCGATGCAATGTGAATAAGACGCATTTTCAGGGAAAAAAAAATGCCCAAAAAGATGCCCGGCATTAGTAAACACGATCATGACTAGGACTAGTTAATGTGACTGCAGCAAGGATGAGAGATGACACATCTGTATGTACACACCAGCGGATGCCCTGACACTACACACAACCCATAAGCTTAACCAGTTGTGGTGGGTTATGGTAGCAATGTGACAGCAGTATAGCCGTACTCACAGTTATACACACTCAGGGTGGTCATGGGGCGAAGTGTGAGTGGAGTGGAGCCATACAGGTCAACCGCACTTAGCTCACATTCGACCAGTGATTTAGGGGGACATTTACTAAGCAGTGATAAGAGTGGAGAAGTGAGCCAGTGGAGAAGTTGCCCCATCAACCAATCAACAGCTCTGTATAATTTTATAGTATGCAAATTATAGATGTTACTTCAGTGCTGATTGGTTGCCATGGGCAACTTCTCCACTCCGGCTCACTTCTCCGTTCTTATCACTGCTTAGTAAATGTCCCTCTTAGTAATAATAAGCCAAACAGCTTACACTCACACAAAGCAATGAGCATTGTGCCAAGCGTGTTGTGCGCTGTGATAACCGCTGTCTACAGAAATATCTGCGGGATGTCACTAATTGGAAAAGCAGACGTTGGTAGACAGTGAGCTGAGGTTTCATGCGGTGTATTAAAAATAAATCCTCTCAGATCCAGCAGGATATCTCCCACATATTGTAACCTCAGTATTGGAAACTCATTCACTTCTGGGAACGGTTTATCCTTCTACCCGTTTCATTTTGTTTTATACAGTATTTGTTATTAGGCCATTGCTTTTTAATAAAATGTTCCGGGGTTACAATAATCGGTTTATTTGAAAATAATGTTTATTCTGCAAATAAATATATCACTTGATCTGTTCTAAATTGAATTACTGTCTGATCCTGGGTTTCGGATGTCTCCGGACTGGTGTCAGAGACACTGGTCCTCTGGGTAGTATTGTCCTGGAAGCTGGGAGGGCCAGGGAGGCCAGAGATAGTGCTTTCGCATAGAATGGAATAACCACTGGAAGTTGCAAGGTTATGGGTAGAACTAGTACCAGGAGGTTGACAAGACCTAGAAAAGGGGTCTTACACCATTGGTGGTCTTCAGCAGGAAGACCCGCAAGGAACTTTCGGCTTCGCTGCACCCAATGAGCCAGTCGCGGCCCCCTGTCTGGGTTACCTGGTCTAGGTGTTCTGGTAAAGGTTTGGCTTTAGGCTGGTGGTCTGACCAGCTGGATCTGGACTGGAGTGCTGACTGGGCTGGTACCGGAATGATGACACTGGATCCGGACTGGAGTGGAACCGGACTATACTGTAACCGAACTGGACTGTAGTGCGACTGGACTGAGGGCCTAATTCAGAGCTTAAATTTAGCACATCTATGATCAGTTACTCAGACATGCGGGGGGACGCCCAGCACAGGGCTGGTATGCCCCACATGTCTGGCTCTGCCCCTCCCCCTCCCCTTCCCGCACAGGTACATAAGCATCGCACAGCGGCAATACTTTTGTACTTGGCGAGTAGCTCCCTACCTGCGCAGCTCCTGTGCACTGGCAGGGAGCTTCTAGCTGCGCCCTGGGTCGCAGCAGCTGCGTGTGATGTGACGCAGCTGCTGCAGCCCCCCCCCCCCCCCAATAGTCCAGACACGCTTCCGCTGTCCGGACCGCACCTCGCCAACGGCACACCCCCTCCCGCCCTGCGACCGCCTCTTCCTGTCAATCAGGCAGAGGCGATCGCACGAGTGAGATGCTGATAGCATCTCACTGGGCTCCCAGGGTGCATACGCACAGTGCGGCCGCTGCGCACGCCCACTCCACAAAGTAATTCAGATTGCAATCACTGCCGCTGCAGCGATGCAGTCTGAATTACTCCCTGGAAGCGGCTGAAGTGCCACCGACTGAAGCCCGACTGGAGTGGAACCGGGCTGAAGTGCAACCGGACTGGAGTAGAACCGGATTGGAACCGGAATGGACCTGAACTGAAGTAATGGTTGTATAGCAGGGTTTCCACAGTGCTGCTCAGGACCGAGGCTAGAGTCTCACTAAGGGAGCACAGCTACAATGCCCACACTGTTGTGTGACTATGGAACTGGCACCAGAGTCCTGTGATACAGCATTTCTTTCTCAATATTTCATAATAATAAGCGACTCTAAGGGGTCGATTCATGAAGCAGTGAAAAGAGTGGAGAAGTGAGCCAGTGGAGAAGTTGCCTATGGCAACCAATCAGCTTCGATGTAACCGCTTTAAAGTACATTCTATAAAATTACATGTGGCAGCTGATTGGTTGCCATGGGCAACTTCTCCACTGGCTCACTTCCCCACACTTTTCACTGCTTCATGAATAGACCCCTTATTATTATGCAATATATTCAATTTATACAGTATGCAATATATTCAATTTAAACTAAATGCATGCAGAAGAAAGACATAGGGGGAGATAAATGAATGATTGCAATGTTGATAATGGAATGTCCGCTGAAATACTTAAACATCTTCTTGTCAGAACAGCTCCATGACACTCTGCTGTCCTGAAGATTTCTTCACTTCTGGGCAGGGGCGTTTCTACAGAGGAGGGGGCCTGTGTGCACCTCTGGGTGGGCCCCCTCCTCTGAACGGCGCTGTAGACTCCGGAAATGTGCCGGGGTCTACTGCGCATGCGCAGATCTCCGGAAACATGGCGCCCGCCATGATCCGGAGACCAATTTGGCTACAACGCATGCGCTGCGGCCATTTTGGTGGCGATATCCGCCCGCGGAAGCTGTGCCATTTTCCTGGCCATTTTCCTACTACGCATGCACAAAACAATGGGAAAATGGCCACCGCATTTGTGATTTGTGCAGTGCTGCTGCCGCCGCCTTCGCTAAAATGAGTGAAGGGTATGCGTTGTGGGCCCTACTGGACCCAAGGGCTGGTGTGAGACCCACACAATGTACCCATTATAGATACAGCACTGTTTCCGGATCATGATGCACATTACAGCCCCACAGAATGATATGGGGATTTCTGTGCAGTGGGTCTGAGGTAATAATAACTCCGATATCTGCTTTGGATATTTTCCATACATGAAAGATCCATATGCAGGGCAGTCGAGAGCCGGGCTGGGCCCAGGTACTTTTCAAGGGGCGTGGTCTAATCAGAGGAGGTGTGGTCATGTACCCTTAGAAAAAAATACTGAAAAAATAGTATTTTAAGCACCTCCATGGCCACCCATGCACCCAGTACACAGCAGAGTGTGCTGGGCTGAGGAGAATAGCTGCAGCTGCTAGGTAAGGGGAAGGGGACCTGGGCCCCTACTGGACGCTCACTGGGCCCCTCCATCAGACCTGGGCCCGGGTAATTTGTACACCCCCCCCTCTCTCGACACCACTGTCCATATGTATTGTGGAAAACCTGCGATAAATTGATAAAGAGCAGGCCGCTGAGTTGAGCCACCTCTATTGATATATGGGATATGTCAATTATAAAATTAAAATAAATAAAAGAACATAAAAAACAGTATATACAACTGGCTTGTGATCCTATTAGTATTACTAACAGTAATGCAAAAAAAAAATTATTGTTAAGTTTAGACTACTATAGATAAGTGAAAATATTATTAATTATTAATTACCCATCTGCTGTCTCATTGCAGCTGCTGTCTTCGGGCTAGCCGGAGAGTCACAGACAGACCACGCATATCCATTAGATCCTCTCCAGCCTTCCACTGCTTGTCTGTGGTATTTACATAATAAGATTATTGAAGAATTAAAGAACGATAAAGTAGAGTAACTCTCATCAACAACTCAGATATCTGCATCTGACTGCACTAGAGAGATAAAAGCTGATATATTATATTACTGGTTGCTAAGGATTGCTCACTGCACTATTAAATAGCCACACTGACTGAATATGAGCTGCATTCAGCCACCATCTTGGAAATGGCTAATCTATAGTAAAGCTATTGCTGGAAATATGTGTGTACAGTCTTGAGGCTATAGCAGAGTTTCTGCCTTACAACTATGAGTATGAACAGCCCAGTTACTTAACCAGTGGTGTGGTTTTATTGAAGATAAAGCAGGCACAGCCGTACTCACTGTTATATACACACTGGTAGATGGAGTGGAGCGGGGTATCATACAGCTCCGGGGCTATCTTCAGGTAAGTTAGCTCTCAATTCGGATACATATGCTCAGATGCCATTATCATTTGGCATTACGTTATATTACCCGGAAGGGTTGCTATAGTTAGTAGTATTAGTACCTGGGGCGAGTCTGGGATGCGGTTATCCCTGGATTGGTGGGTCTGGGCTGCTTTGGGGTAGCACTCTGCGAGATCTTAGTTAGCACCCCCTTATCACATTTATTAGTCCTTCTGGTCTTTTAATTACACCTTCACTAGTATATTAATTTTTGTATATAGATTTTGCTTTCCTTTTATTAACACATACTAACACTTTACCTTCTCGCGTTGTGCGGCCCTGGGATAGCTGGCCTTTGCCGGTTTGTGGGGTTCTGTACCCCAGGCCCAGACCTAGAGTTTGGGACCACCAGCATTAGAGGAGCCTTGTCGGGGCCTGGTGGCTTTATCATATATTTGCAAATGTATGTAACTAAGACCTCTGGATTTCTATTATATATATAGTCCTTCATGTCTTGGTACAGGTACAGCTTAGTGTACTGGGGGGCACTGGGTGTTAATCCCCAATGTATTTCTAGCCTAGACTACCCCTTCTGTTTCACACGCCTGAATTGTATTTTTTAATTGATATGAGCAACTTACATTTTGTTCTGTTAGTATGAGAGGCACAGATGGGACCAGTATTTGGAGGGTATGATGGTCTCTGTAGTACTATTTGGAGATCCCGGGGCTATCTTCAGGTAAGTTAGCGCTCATTTGCTCAGATGCCATTATCATGTGGCATTATGTGTTATTTCCCGGAGGGGTTGTTGTTATTATTATTAGTAGTAGTAGTAGTAGTACCTGGGGCGAGTCTGGGATGCGGTTCTCCCTGGTTTGGTGGTGCTGGGCTGCTTTGGGGTAGCACATTGTGAGATCTTAGTTAGCACCCCCTTAACACATTTATTAATCCTTATGGTCTTTTAATTACACCTTCACTAGTATATTAATTTTTGTATATAGATTTTGCTTTCCTTTTATTAACACGTGCTAACACTTTACCTTCTCGCGTTGTGCTGCCCTGGGATAGCTGGCCTTTGCCGGTTTGTGGGGTTCTGTACCCCAGGCCCAGACCTAGAGTTTGGGACCACCAGCATTAGAGGAGCCTTGTCAGGGCCTGGTGGCTTTATCATATATTTGCAAATGTATAGTAACTAAGACCTCTGGATTTCTATTATATATATATATATATATATATATATATGTCTTGGTACAGGTACAGCTTGGTGTTCTGGGGGACACCGGGGGCTAGTCCCCAATGTTTTTCTATCATACAGCTCACCAGCTGGTGACTGTATGTAGATACAGGTTAGCCGTGCAGTATACTGGAACACCATTTCTACAGTAGCATCAGGTAATTGCAGGTCTCACTGGAGCTAAGTGGAAGACTAATGCCTTCCATTGTGGCACTCTCGCATAGTCTGAAGGTGGCTCCACAAATGCTCAGTAGTAGCCTCAGCGGCCATCTTGGTACAGGGAATGAAGCTTCCCTGGAGGAGCAGCAACATGGAGTCTGTGCAGTAGGGCACTATACTTTAACATCTATAACTATTAAACCAAGGCATAACCTGCTCGTTAGCTACAAGTCAATTATAACGTGAAATCCAGCATTTGGCTTGTTACAGTCTCATTTGTGCTCAGCCTAAAACAAAATTTCTACTAAAAATGAATCATCTACAAGTTTCTGTACGTCTTCCAGATGTTATGCTCTTTCTCACTTGTTACCTGCCGATCAACATCTAAACAAAATGAATAAATAAATAAAACCACAACAATTTCTATTTTATACATGAAAATTCAAATTGTTCCAAAAAATGTCAATATTTTTATTCCAGTAAATGCAAACGTCTTCCTGGGCCGCAGCGCACTTTCCCAGTGAGTGAGATCCTGTAATAGCATTCGCTCTGCAGTAAGTAAAATAAAATCTGTGGGAAATGAAAAGGCCCTTTCTTCTACCTCCGGATTTCTGGCTTCTTGTCAGTTTTCTGAGCAGAAATTTCTCAAAATATTTAATTCTGGCAGTTAAATATGATAAATCTTCCCCCGAAATGTGATGTGATGATGAGGATGGAACAGATGCTCCTGTGTTACAGTGACTGGAATGAGCAAAGGGTGAGCTGGAAATCCATTCTCTATGAATGGCTGATGGGCTGATTACCACTATATCCCCTGTATGTCTGACAGCCATGTGCTGATATAGTATAGTGGCTTTAAAATGTATCTAACAGGTTTCTGGGATATTAAATTGAGTGAGAAACAGGGAAATATCCCCAATGCATATACAGTGTATGTGTGTGTGTGTGTGTGTGTGTGTGTGTGTGTGTGTGTGTGTGTGTGTGTGTGTGTATTCACCTCAATCTCTGCCCCCATGCTCGGCCACCGCCCACCGCTCTGGCCCTCTCTGCTGTTTCACTGCCCCTCGGACCATGATAAGCCTATAGTCATATTGTAACATATCTCTACAAGGAATCAGTATAATAAAATGATGTACCTTCAGTAAAATCCGCCACCTCCAGTGAGCCATTTGGAGTCTGTGCACTGGTTGAACTGGCAGTGGCTTCCCATGGGAAGGGCTATCTTCTAATCACACACAGGACAAGGAATGTTGAAGCTGGGAGTGCGCTACTGCGCAGTCTCCATGTTGCCTCTTTTTAGGGAGGATTTATTCCCTAACCAAGATGGCCGCCATCTGTACCTCTGAGCATGCAGCGGCACCATCTTGTTACTGTGTTAGAGGGCTACAGTGGGACACGTACGTGTTCCACTTAGCTCTGTGAGACCCTGTGATTCCACAAACACTGATACAGCTATAACTGCTGGTACTGCTTGCATCCTGCACTGCCACCCACTGGTTGGGGATCTGTATGATCTCCTCCATGCAGAGTGTCTGTGTATGCATAACTGTGAGTACAGCTGTGCTTCCAGATTCCTGCTGAATAACCTACTTCACTGGTTAAGTACTGGACTGCTCACTGGTGTGTACCTACACTCAGCTGTTTCTAGATGAGCCTGCCTGCTGCTATTCTGCTTCCCCTCCTGCCTCCTATAGTACCTGGGGGGCAGAGTTTTGTGAAATGAGGCAGTTGCATTGTGATGTCATGACGCAACAGCATCATTTCACAAAACTCTGCCCACCAAGTTCAGTACTATAGGCGGGTGGATTCCTGGTGCCAACAAGTATAAACCCCTGGAAATGAGCACTACACACCCCTGGCATGACACCCAGAGCCAAAGCATGAAACCCCTGGCAATGAGCATTAAACACCCCTGGCAATGAGCATGGAACCCCTGGCAACGAGCATTAACCACCCCTGGCAGTGAGCATGGAACCCCTGGCAATGAGCATTAAACACCCCTGGAAATGAGCATGACACCCAGAGCATGAAACCCCTGGCAACGAGCATGGAACCCAGAGCATGAAACCTCTAACAACAAGCATGGAACCCAGAGCATGAAACCCCTGGCAACAAGCATGGAACCCAGAGCATGAAACCCCTGGCAGTGAGCATGGAACCCAGAGCATGAAACCTCTAACAATGAGCATGGAACCCAGAGCATGAAACCCCTGGCAGTGAGCATGGAACCCAGAGCATGAAACCCCTAACAATGAGCATGGAACCCAGAGCATGAAACCCCTGGCAGTGAGCATGGAACCCAGAGCATGAAACCCCTGGCAGTGAGCATGGAACCCAGAGCATGAAACCCCTAACAATGAGCATGGAACCCAGAGCATGAAACCCCTAACAATGAGCATGGAACCCAGAGTAGGAAACTCCTGGCAACGAGCAGGTAATTTAAAAGTAACTAAAAGCCTTGCTGTAGGGCATAATGTATCACGGGCATTGTGGTGTGTGGCATAATATGGTGCAGGGGGCATTATTGTGTGGGGCTTAATATGGTGTTATTTTGTTCTTTCCTGTGGTGGCCGAAGTCTGTTGGTGCAGGGTCAAAAACTGGGCTGTAAGGTAGTCTTTCTGTGAGACCACGTCCATTTTAGTGAGAATACACCCATTTTAGTGAGGCCACACCCCCTATATATTTATGTCTGGGGGTGGGGCGCATTTTAGAATTCCTAGGGGGGGGTTTCCTTTTTTTTACTGTTTGCACTGGGAACCAAATTGTCTTCCTGTGGAAAGCCACTCCCCTCTATTGCCATCAGCCTTACCCAGCTTCTGATGGCTGACCCTAGAAGTCGGTGCTTGTACGCATGTCCAATGGATTTGGACCTGGACCAGGTGTGACACAGGCCCTGAAGTTGGAAACGCAGAATGGCGGGCAGCCCCCCTCATCAAGAAGGGTAGGAGCTGCCACTGATTACGTTTCTGGTGATACGACAAAAATCATATCCAGTGGAATTAATGCCATCAGTCTGCCATGTTACAGAACAGAGTTATAAAATATTTGTAGAATCCATTGCAAGAATTGTTCTTTCACAGAAGGTCAAAACAGTGATGGTTGAACAGGTGAGCATACAAACAAACCTTTATTGGACATTTAAACAGTAATGGAGCGATAGTTATCATGGGTCAGTCTGCTACTGAGAACTGTCCACCTTCTCTAAGATGACAAATACAGACGATAAAAAAGTGCGTGAGCGTAGTTTTACTGTGTCTGTGTTTTCTTTCTTTTTTCTTTCGTTTTTTAAGTGTGTTTTGTCTTTTTTTTTTCTGTATGTCAGTTTACTATCACCATTTCATTCTATAAAGGGCCCCCTACACTAGCACGATATGTCTAGAGGCTGAAGTCGGGGCGATTTCCCTTGAACTCTCCCGGGAGTGGTTCCATACGATTCCAAACGATTTGGTACATTTTGCACGCAATATATCGTATGCGATCCCAGCCATGCCTGCGGGAACCGATATATCACGATTGCAGCACCAGTGATCTAGGGGATCCGATCCAACGCTCACGGGGCTGCACATCGGATCGGATACACAGCCAAAATGCCCGATTTCACCCAATATATCAGCCAGAATGCCCAAATTTGGCTGAAATCGGGCATTATCGTTCTAGTGTATGGGACCTTTAAGAATTGTGATCTTTTTTTGTCACATTCCATTCCATTTAGTAATGTTATCAGAATCAGGATCAACTTTATTGGCCATGTACACTCACATATACTAGGAATTGTTTGTGGTTTACAATGCATCGCCAAATAACAACATAAAAAGAAAAAAACATAACATAATACATACACGCACGCACACACGCACGCACGCACACACACCATACAGTAATATAAAACACTGTTTACAATTACATAGCAGTTCATTGCACCAGACTTGTTAGGAATAATTTAGTAAGTGGACAGCTAGTGGAAAGAAGCTTTTTTTTGGTTCAGGTCAACTAGGCGAGAATGGATTTATAACGCCTGCCTGATGGAAGTGTTTCAGGACGTGACCAGGGTGCAGCTTGTCTGCCACGATTTTCCCTGCATGCTTCTTGACTCTGGACATGTAGAGGTCCTGAACAGAGGGGAGAACGGCTCCAACAATCTTTTCTGTGGTCCTCACCACCCTCTGTAGCCTCCGTCTGTCACACTCATTGGCAGCTCCATACCAGACTGTGATTGAAGAGCATAGAACAGACTCCACAATGGCTGTATACAAGATAATCAGTTTCTGTGAAATATTGAGTTTCCTGAGTTGCCTCAGAAAGAACAACCGCTGTTGCGCCCTTTTGACAATGAAGCCTATGTTTGGTCCCCATTTAAGGTCACGGGAAATTGTGGACCCCAGGAAATTAAAGGAGTTGACCCACGACACTACACTATCGGCTATCACAAGTGGGCACATGGCAGCAGGTTTCCCTCTAAAATCTACCATCATCTCAACCGTTTTGAGGGGATTTAGGTCGAGGTTGTTCCTGCCGCACCACTGTGTTAGCTGGTCCACCTCACATCTGTAAGCAGCCTCCTCACCATCTTTGATTAAACCAATGATGGTGGTATCGTCTGCAAATTTTATGATTTTTACAGATTGGTCGGCCGAGATACAGTCATTGATGTATAGAGAGAAGAGCAGGGGAGAGAGAACACATCCTTGGGGGGTCCCTGACCTGATAGAGCTTCCCTACTTTCACCACCTGTGTGCTCGCTGTCAGGAAATCTACAATCCAGGAGCATGTTGATACAGGAACCCCTAAGGAGAGAAGTTTAGACTGCAGGACACAGGGGACGATTGTTTTAAATGCTGAGCTAAAGTCAACAAATAAAACCCTTGCATAGGTCCCTGGTGGATCCAGGTGCTGTAAGATATAATGCAACCCCAAGTTAACTGCATCTTCGACACTCCTGTTTGCACGGTATGTGAACTGCAAAGGATCCAGGTGAGTGTTAGTCGCCTCCTCAGGTGGTTCAGCACCAGCCGCTCAAACACTTTCATGGTCACGATGTTAATTGACAATTAACAATTGGCCTGTAATCGTTCAGATCTTTTACGGTTGAGTTCTTGGGAACCGGAACAATTATTGAGCGTCTCCAGTGAGGAATTAAAGATCATGGTAAAAATAGGTGCAAGCCGAACAGCACAGATCTTCAAGGCAGATGGTGACACGCTGTCTGGGCCTGTCGCTTTCCTATGTTTGACCCTTTTAAACATGTCTTCTACCTCTACTAAGCCTACCCGCAATGCCCAGGAGGGGGCATCTTTACCCAGGTCAGGGGTAGGACTAGGACTGGGAGCTTCCTTCTCAAATCTGCAATAAAAGTTGTTCAGCTCATCTGCCAGTTTTTGACTGGTAGGGTTAGGAGGTTTCTTATAACAGGTCATAACTTGCATGCTTCTCCAAACTGACGCAGGATTGTTAGCTGAAAGATTGCCAGCTTGTTGGAGAACTGCTTTTTCGCCAGCCTGATTTCAAGAGTCAGGGAGTTTCTGGCCAGTTTATACCGGTCCCTATCCCCACTGCGGTAGGCCTGCTCCTTGGCCCGTCAGAGCTTACTCAGCTGAGCACTGAACCACGGCTTGTTGTTGTTAAAGGTGCGAGATGTGTTGATTGGCACACACAAGTCCTTCGCAGAAGCTGATGTAAGATGTCACTACATCAGCCAGTTCGTATAAATCAGAAGCAGAGGTTTCAAAGAAACTCCGATCCGTGCACTTAAAACAGGCCTGAAGCTTCAGCTTAGCATCACTTGTACAACTTTAACGGCCCGGACCACAGACTTTCTGGATGTAAGCTGTAAGAAGGAGTACTAAGCAGTGGTCACAAAGGCCTAAAGCTGCATGAGGGATAGACTGGTAGTGTCAGCAGCCGTGGTCTGGCTGCGGGGAGACGTGCGCCCCGGCCGTTGCCTGGGAGCCGGGGACGCTGCGCCTTTCCTGCAGCAGAGGCTGCAGGTCCTGCCCGGCACCTAGCAACAGGCAGACACTGGGCGCATTACTCCCTGGTCCCCGCCCAGTGCCTAGCAACAGGCTGACGCCGGGTGCTAGGGGCCGCCGGTCTCCTAGCAACGGGTATGCCAGAGGCAGATGGCGTTTCCAGTTGTCTGGCTCTCATTCATTATGTGCAGCTAGACAGCTGCACTGAATTAATTGTCATCCCAAGCAGGTTCCTGATTGGTGCTGCCCAATATAAATCCTTTTGCTGGGCACTCCCAATCTGCTGGTGATAGCTCCTGCTACATGTGAGAACCTGTCTGCCCTTGTGAACTCCTGAAATTTGGATTTCCTGGCTTGTGCATTTTCCTTATTGGAACCAGCTCTCCTAGAATTCAGGTTTCTGTGAGGATCTCCACACAGATTCTTGCTGTCCGCATTTATTTAATTATTGTTACCACCTTGTGCATTGTTGCATTTATGTTCGGTTAAGTTGCTTATATCACCCTGTGCATTGTTGCATTTACATACCATCTGTGTTTTATTATTATACCAGCCTGTGCATTGTTGCATTTCATATATGTTCAGTATTTATTATTATATCACCCTGTGCATTGTTGCACTCATGTACATTCTATTTTTTATCTCCGTCTGTGCATTTAGCAGCGTTATTAAGGTTGTGCCCAGTGAACGTCTCACTGTACTGGATTTACTCCTGCCCAGCCTCCAATAGTCACCTTGTCCTGACATAAGACCTGGGGGCATCTGAGTACAGGGTAGACCTAATTCACCCTGGAAAGGCGGCTGCTATAGGTAAAACCTAGCATCACAGGAGGCTAAAAGACTGCTGGGCAAGGGTAGTTGCGTGAGTGTCACCAAGCACCACCTGATAACCCTCATTTCTGACTAGTCCGCGTAACAGGTAGGCAGCCTTGATGGTAGTATAGCAGTGATCCAGGATACACCCTTCCCTAGTTGAGCATTTAACTTGCTGCTTGAACTTTGGTAGCTCCTGGCTCAGATTTGCTCTGTTGAAATCGACCAGCACAATAAGGGGTGAATCTGGATATTTAAGTTCTACATCTGTTATCCTAGTGGTAAGTTGGTGTAAGGCTTCATTCGCCACCAGGACTATTGAGGCAAATTCCCGGGGGGAGTAAAACGGTTTACAAATGTTATGTCTTTGTGTTCTTAAAGAATTCCCTAGTCTCGATTTTTATAAGGCTACATTTATGCAGGGAGATGTCTGGTATCGCTGGTTACGGCATCTTTGGATACTGTAAGTCATGGTGTAACTGATTTCCTGAAAGTGTCAGCTCTCACTAGTGGCACAGGCAGTGCTTCGTGTTCATAGTGAGTGCGAGATATATTTTGGGATTTTGTTATAGCTTTTTAGATCGGCCATGTTTTGTGTTGCTTAACCCTTTCACCCCAACATGTCACACTTGCCTTGGAGGGTTTTGTCATGACAGAATTTATAAGAGAATGTAAATGACTACAGTGAGCTTTGACAGAGTCATCGTTTGACTACTATAGTACATGGCCATAAAAGTAATCACCACTTTGGCATTTGTCATATTGTATTTTGTTAATTAGTGGAAAAATGGATTTATTTGGAAAATTCCTACCTACTGATTAATACGAAATGCTCTGTCAGGTAAAATAAAATAATCAACTTTAATGCCTTTGTTTTAGACAAGGTAGGAAAGTAGAAAGATGTTTATGAATAGTTTACAGATGTCAGACGGCCCTGGTTTTCCTCCAGGGCTTAGAGAACTTCAGCTATGCCGCTGTGCATTAAAATAAATGATTAAAAATAAAAGAGGAAGTATTAAGGCCCATACACAATGGCCGATTTTGAGCTCAAAGTAGCTCACTTTTGGCGTTTTGAGCTACTTTGAGCTCAAACTCGGCCAGTGTGTATGGGCAGGCGATGAACGCTGATGCGCGCTCCCGCATCATCGCTGGCTGCCGCCGTCCGTCGGGCTGGTTTAACAGCCGAGTGAACCACTTTCCAGAGTCTCCTACTATGGAAAGTGGTCCCCCCCCCCCCCCATGAGCATTGCTGGGCACAGTGAAAAACGCCCAGTGTGTATGCACTTTTAGTATAGTGATCTGTGTGTTTAGACATTTTTCCAATGAAGACAAATTGACATAGCTGAATGAACAAGACTCTGGCCCTCATTCCGAGTTGATTGCTAGCTGCTTTCGTTCGCAGCGCAGCGATCAGGCTAAAAATCTGCATTTCTTCGCATGCATATGGTGCGCACTGCGCACGTGCGTCGTACTTTCACAAAAGCCAACGTAGTTTCACACAAGGTCTAGCGACGCTTTCAGTCGCACTGCTGAACGCAGAGTGATTGACAGGAAGTGGGTGTTTCTGGGTGGCAACTGACCGTTTTCGGGGAGTGTGTGTAAAAACGCAGGCGTGACAGATAAAAACGCGGGCGTGCCTGGAAAAATGTTGGTGTGGCTGGCCGAATGCAGGGCGTGTTCGTGACGTCAAAACAGGAACTAAACTGTCTGAAGTGATCGCTAGCTAGGAGTAAGTCTCGAGCTACTCTGAAACTGCGCAATCTTTTTTTGTAGCAGTGCTGCGATCCTTTCGTTCGCACTTCTGCTAAGCTACGATACACTCCCAGGGGTCGGCGGCTTAGCGTTTGCACGGCTGCTAAAAGCAGCTAGTGAGCGAACAACTCGGAATGAGGACCTCTGTTATTGTCCGTGGGTGTGGTATTGAATGTCGACCATACTTAGGTCGACAGTGCCTAGGTCGACCACTATTGGTCGACAGTAACTAGGTTGACAGGGATTCTAGGTCGACAGGGTCTAGGTCGTCAGGTCAAAAAGTCGACATGAATCTTTTTAATCTTTTTTGGTGTCATTTTCACCGTTCAGTGACCAGGGATCCCAATTAGTGCACCGCGTCCCCTCGCATGGCTCGCTTCACTCGCCATGCTTTGGGCACGGTGCCTCGCTCCGCTACCGCTGCGCTCGGCACAGGTTACCGTTCCCAATCGTAGTCCACGTGGATCGTAAAGTATGAAAAAGTTTAAAAAAATTAAAAAAGTGAAAATCTCATGTTGACCTTTTGACCTGTCGACCTAGAACATGTCAACCTAGAGACCTTGTCGACTTAGAAACCCTGTCGACCAATAGTGGTCGACTTAGACACTGTCGACCTAGAGATAGGGATACCATTGTCAGTATACACAGATATATACTGAAACATACTGCTCCAGTGCAACTCATTGGTCCCAGATAACGCATGGACTACTGTTGCTTAGCAACTATTTTCCTGCTTTCCAGTCATCAATTGTTGTAATTAGAAGCACTTCCGGGGATGGGATATAATTATAATCCTGTCTCCTGTATCTAATAATAAGTCTATATAGATGAGGAAATATTAGTAAAGGGTTCTGATTTGTGCGGAACTTCTGTGATACATGATTGAAAAGGAATCCGTGACAGTAATGCAGAGACTATGACAATAACACTAACTCCAGAATGAGTTGTCAAAGACCTAAGACAGCCATACACCTTAATTCATGGCCTACTGTAACTAGAGATGAGCGGGTTCGGTTCCTCGGAATCCGAACCCGCCCGAACTTCAGCTTTTTTTACACGGATCCGAGCGACTCGGATCTTCCCGCCTTGCTCGGTTAACCCGAGCGCGCCCGAACGTCATCATGACGCTGTCGGATTCTCGCGAGGCTCGGATTCTATCGCGAGACTCGGATTCTATATAAGGAGCCGCGCGTCGCCGCCATTTTACACGTGCATTGAGATTGATAGTGAGAGGACGTGGCTGGCGTCCTCTCCGTTTAGAGAAGAAATAGATAGGAGAGTGAGAGTGAGACAGTGACACTTCATTTACTGGAGCTTAGGAGGAGTACTCAGACAGAGAGTGCAGAATTTTGCTGATAGTATTAGTTAGTTATTCTAGTGACAGAGTGAGACAGTGACACTTCATTTACTGGAGCTTAGGAGGAGTACTCAGACAGAGAGTGCAGAATTTTGCTGATAGTATTAGTTAGTTATACTAGTGACTGACCAGTGACCACCAGTGCAGTTTTATATTATTTAATATAATCCGTTCTCTGCCTGAAAAAACGATACACAGTGACTCAGTCACATACCATATCTGTGCTCAGCCCAGTGTGCTGCTGCATCATCTATGTATAATATCTGACTGTGCTCACACAGCTTAATTGTGGGGGAGACTGGGGAGCAGTTAGGTTATAGCAGGAGCCAGGAGTACATATTAAAAAATTAAACAGTGCACACTTTTTTTCTGCAGGAGTGCCACTGCCAGTGTGACTGACCAGTGACCTGACCACCAGTATATAGTATACTATATTGTATTGTGAATGTCTGCCTGTAAAAGTTAAACACACGTCGTGTGACTTGTGTGGTGTTTTTTTATTCTATAAAATAAAAAACTCATTCTGCTGACAGACAGTGTCCAGCAGGTCCGTCATTATATAATATATACCTGTCCGGCTGCAGTAGTGATATATATATATTTTTTATATCATTATTTATCATCCAGTCGCAGCAGACACAGTACGGTAGTTCACGGCTGTAGCTACCTCTGTGTCGGCACTCGGCAGTCCATCCATAATTGTATACCACCTACCCGTGGTTTTTTTTTCTTTCTTCTTTATACATACTACATCTCATTATCATCCAGTCTATATTAGCAGCAGACACAGTGCAGTACGGTAGTCCACGGCTGTAGCTACCTCTGTGTCGGCACTCGGCAGTCCGTCCATAATTGTATACCACCTACCCGTGGTTTTTTTTTTCTTCTTTATACATACTACATCTCATTATCAACCAGTCTATATTAGCAGCAGACACAGTACGGTAGTCCACGGCTGTAGCTACCTCTGTGTCGGCACTCGGCAGTCCGTCCATAATTGTATACCACCTACCCGTGGTTTTTTCTTTCTTTCTTCTTTATACATACATCTCATTATCATCCAGTCTATATTAGCAGCAGACACAGTACAGTACGGTAGTCCACGGCTGTAGCTACCTCTGTGTCGGCACTCGGCAGTCCGTCCATAATTGTATACCACCTACCCGTGGTTTTTTTTTTTCTTTCTTCTTTATACATACTACATCTCATTATCAACCAGTCTATATTAGCAGCAGACACAGTACGGTAGTCCACGGCTGTAGCTACCTCTGTGTCGGCACTCGGCAGTCCATCCATAATTGTATACCACCTACCCGTGGTTTTTTTTTCTTTCTTCTTTATACATACTACATCTCATTATCATCCAGTCTATATTAGCAGCAGACACAGTACAGTACAATAGTCCACGGCTGTAGCTACCTCTGTGTCGGCACTCGGCAGTCCATCCATAATTGTATACCACCTACCCGTGTTTTTTTTTTCTTTCTTCTTTATACATACTACATCTCATTATCATCCAGTCTATATTAGCAGCAGACACAGTACAGTACAATAGTCCACGGCTGTAGCTACCTCTGTGTCGGCACTCGGCAGTCCGTCCATAATTGTATACCACCTACCCGTGGTTTTTTTTTCTTTCTTCTTTATACATACTACATCTCATTATCATCCAGTCTATATTAGCAGCAGACACAGTACAGTACAATAGTCCACGGCTGTAGCTACCTCTGTGTCGGCACTCGGCAGTCCGTCAATAATTGTATACCACCTACCCGTGGTTTTTTTTTCTTTCTTCTTTATACATACTACATCTCATTATCAACCAGTCTATATTAGCAGCAGACACAGTACGGTAGTCCACGGCTGTAGCTACCTCTGTGTCGGCACTCGGCAGTCCATCCATAATTGTATACCACCTACCCGTGGTTTTTTTTTCTTTCTACTTTATACATACATACTACATCTCATTATCATCCAGTCTATATTAGCAGCAGACACAGTACAGTACAATAGTCCACGGCTGTAGCTACCTCTGTGTCGGCACTCGGCAGTCCATCCATAATTGTATACTAGTATCCATCCATCTCCATTGTTTACCTGAGGTGCCTTTTAGTTGTGCCTATTAAAATATGGAGAACAAAAATGTTGAGGTTCCAAAATTAGGGAAAGATCAAGATCCACTTCCACCTCGTGCTGAAGCTGCTGCCACTAGTCATGGCCGAGACGATGAAATGCCAGCAACGTCGTCTGCCAAGGCCGATGCCCAATGTCATAGTACAGAGCATGTCAAATCCAAAACACCAAATATCAGTAAAAAAAGGACTCCAAAACCTAAAATAAAATTGTCGGAGGAGAAGCGTAAACTTGCCAATATGCCATTTACCACACGGAGTGGCAAGGAACGGCTGAGGCCCTGGCCTATGTTCATGGCTAGTGGTTCAGCTTCACATGAGGATGGAAGCACTCAGCCTCTCGCTAGAAAACTGAAAAGACTCAAGCTGGCAAAAGCACCGCAAAGAACTGTGCGTTCTTCGAAATCCCAAATCCACAAGGAGAGTCCAATTGTGTCGGTTGCGATGCCTGACCTTCCCAACACTGGACGTGAAGAGCATGCGCCTTCCACCATTTGCACGCCCCCTGCAAGTGCTGGAAGGAGCACCCGCAGTCCAGTTCCTGATAGTCAGATTGAAGATGAAGATGTTGAAGTACACCAGGATGAGGAGGATATGGGTGTTGCTGGCGCTGGGGAGGAAATTGACCAGGAGGATTCTGATGGTGAGGTGGTTTGTTTAAGTCAGGCACCCGGGGAGACACCTGTTGTCCGTGGGAGGAATATGGCCGTTGACATGCCTGGTGAAAATACCAAAAAAATCAGCTCTTCAGTGTGGAGGTATTTCAACAGAAAAGCGGGCAACAGGTGTCAAGCCGTGTGTTGCCTTTGTCAAGCTGTAATAAGTAGGGGTAAGGACGTTAACCACCTCGGAACATCCTCCCTTATACGTCACCTGCAGCGCATTCATAATAAGTCAGTGACAAGTTCAAATACTTTGGGCGACAGCGGAAGCAGTCCACTGACCAGTAAATCCCTTCCTCTTGTAACCAAGCTCACGCAAACCACCCCACCAACTCCCTCAGTGTCAATTTCCTCCTTCCCCATGAATGCCAATAGTCCTGCAGGCCATGTCACTGGCAATTCTGACGAGTCCTCTCCTGCCTGGGATTCCTCCGATGCATCCTTGCGTGTAACGCCTACTGTTGCTGGCGCTGCTGTTGTTGCTGCTGGGAGTCGATGGTCATCCCAGAGGGGAAGTCGTAAGCCCACTTGTACTACTTCCAGTAAGTAATTGACTGTCCAACAGTCCTTTGCGAGGAAGATGAAATATCACAGCAGTCATCCTGCTGCAAAGCGGATAACTGAGGCCTTGACAACTATGTTGGTGTTAGACGTGCGTCCGGTATCCGCCGTTAGTTCACAGGGAACTAGACAATTTATTGAGGCAGTGTGCCCCCGTTACCAAATACCATCTAGGTTCCACTTCTCTAGGCAGGCGATACCGAGAATGTACACGGACGTCAGAAAAAGACTCACCAGTGTCCTAAAAAATGCAGTTGTACCCAATGTCCACTTAACCACGGACATGTGGACAAGTGGAGCAGGGCAGGGTCAGGACTATATGACTGTGACAGCCCACTGGGTAGATGTATGGACTCCCGCCGCAAGAACAGCAGCGGCGGCACCAGTAGCATCATCTCGCAAACGCCAACTCTTTCCTAGGCAGGCTACGCTTTGTATCACCGCTTTCCAGAATACGCACACAGCTGAAAACCTCTTACGGCAACTGAGGAAGATCATCGCGGAATGGCTTACCCCAATTGGACTCTCCTGTGGATTTGTGGCATCGGACAACGCCAGCAATATTGTGTGTGCATTAAATATGGGCAAATTCCAGCACGTCCCATGTTTTGCACATACCTTGAATTTGGTGGTGCAGAATTTTTAAAAAAACGACAGGGGCGTGCAAGAGATGCTGTCGGTGGCCAGAAGAATTGCGGGACACTTTCGGCGTACAGGCACCACGTACAGAAGACTGGAGCACCACCAAAAACTACTGAACCTGCCCTGCCATCATCTGAAGCAAGAAGTGGTAACGAGGTGGAATTCAACCCTCTATATGCTTCAGAGGTTGGAGGAGCAGCAAAAGGCCATTCAAGCCTATACAATTGAGCACGATATAGGAGGTGGAATGCACCTGTCTCAAGCGCTGTGGAGAATGATTTCAACGTTGTGCAAGGTTCTGATGCCCTTTGAACTTGCCACACGTGAAGTCAGTTCAGACACTGCCAGCCTGAGTCAGGTCATTCCCCTCATCAGGCTTTTGCAGAAGAAGCTGGAGACATTGAAGGAGGAGCTAACACGGAGCGATTCCGCTAGGCATGTGGGACTTGTGGATGGAGCCCTTAATTCACTTAACAAGGATTCACGGGTGGTCAATCTGTTGAAATCAGAGCACTACATTTTGGCCACCGTGCTCGATCCTAGATTTAAAGCCTACCTTGGATCTCTCTTTCCGGCAGACACAAGTCTGCTGGGGTTGAAAGACCTGCTGGTGAGAAAATTGTCAAGTCAAGCGGAACGCGACCTGTCAACATCTCCTCCTTCACATTCTCCCGCAACTGGGGGTGCGAGGAAAAGGCTCAGAATTCCGAGCCCACCCGCTGGCGGTGATGCAGGGCAGTCTGGAGCGACTGCTGATGCTGACATCTGGTCCGGACTGAAGGACCTGACAACGATTACGGACATGTCGTCTACTGTCACTGCATATGATTCTCTCACCATTGAAAGAATGGTGGAGGATTATATGAGTGACCGCATCCAAGTAGGCACGTCACACAGTCCGTACTTATACTGGCAGGAAAAAGAGGCAATTTGGAGGCCCTTGCACAAACTGGCTTTATTCTACCTAAGTTGCCCTCCCACAAGTGTGTACTCCGAAAGAGTGTTTAGTGCCGCCGCTCACCTTGTCAGCAATCGGCGTACGAGGTTACATCCAGAAAATGTGGAGAAGATGATGTTCATTAAAATGAATTATAATCAATTCCTCCGTGGAGACATTGACCAGCAGCAATTGCCTCCACAAAGTACACAGGGAGCTGAGATGGTGGATTCCAGTGGGGACGAATTGATAATCTGTGAGGAGGGGGATGTACACGGTGATATATCGGAGGATGATGATGAGGTGGACATCTTGCCTCTGTAGAGCCAGTTTGTGCAAGGAGAGATTAATTGCTTCTTTTTTGGTGGGGGTCCAAACCAACCCGTCATTTCAGTCACAGTCGTGTGGCAGACCCTGTCACTGAAATGATGGGTTGGTTAAAGTGTGCATGTCCTGTTTATACAACATAAGGGTGGGTGGGAGGGCCAAAGGACAATTCCATCTTGCACCTCTTTTTTCTTTAATTTTTCTTTGCGTCATGTGCTGTTTGGGGAGGGTTTTTTGGAAGGGACATCCTGCGTGACACTGCAGTGCCACTCCTAGATGGGCCCGGTGTTTGTGTCGGCCACTAGGGTCGCTTATCTTACTCACACAGCTACCTCATTGCGCCTCTTTTTTTCTTTGCGTCATGTGCTGTTTGGGGAGGGTTTTTTGGAAGGGACATCCTGCGTGACACTGCAGTGCCACTCCTAGATGGGCCCGGTGTTTGTGTCGGCCACTAGGGTCGCTTATCTTACTCACACAGTCAGCTACCTCATTGCGCCTCTTTTTTTCTTTGCGTCATGTGCTGTTTGGGGAGGGTTTTTTGGAAGGGCCATCCTGCGTGACACTGCAGTGCCACTCCTAGATGGGCCCGGTGTTTGTGTCGGCCACTAGGGTCGCTTATCTTACTCACACAGTCAGCTACCTCATTGCGCCTCTTTTTTTCTTTGCGTCATGTGCTGTTTGGGGAGGGTTTTTTGGAAGGGCCATCCTGCGTGACACTGCAGTGCCACTCCTAGATGGGCCCGGTGTTTGTGTCGGCCACTAGGGTCGCTTATCTTACTCACACAGTCAGCTACCTCATTGCGCCTCTTTTTTTCTTTGCGTCATGTGCTTTTTGGGTAGGGTTTTTTGGAAGGGCCATCCTGCGTGACACTGCAGTGCCACTCCTAGATGGGCCCGGTGTTTGTCTCGGCCACTAGGGTCGCTTATCTTACTCACACAGTCAGCTACCTCATTGCGCCTCTTTTTTTCTTTGCGTCATGTGCTGTTTGGGGAGGGTTTTTTGGAAGGGCCATCCTGCGTGACACTGCAGTGCCACTCCTAGATGGGCCCGGTGTTTGTGTCGGCCACTAGGGTCGCTTATCTTACTCACACAGTCAGCTACCTCATTGCGCCTCTTTTTTTCTTTGCGTCATGTGCTGTTTGGGGAGGGTTTTTTGGAAGGGACATCCTGCGTGACACTGCAGTGCCACTCCTAGATGGGCCCGGTGTTTGTGTCGGCCACTAGGGTCGCTTATCTTACTCACACTGTCAGCTACCTCATTGCGCCTCTTTTTTTCTTTGCGTCATGTGCTGTTTGGGGAGGGTTTTTTGGAAGGGCCATCCTGCGTGACACTGCAGTGCCACTCCTAGATGGGCCCGGTGTTTGTGTCGGCCACTAGGGTCGCTTATCTTACTCACACAGTCAGCTACCTCATTGCGCCTCTTTTTTTCTTTGCGTCATGTGCTGTTTGGGGAGGGTTTTTTGGAAGGGCCATCCTGCGTGACACTGCAGTGCCACTCCTAGATGGGCCCGGTGTTTGTGTCGGCCACTAGGGTCGCTTATCTTACTCACACAGTCAGCTACCTCATTGCGCCTCTTTTTTTCTTTGCGTCATGTGCTGTTTGGGGAGGGTTTTTTGGAAGGGCCATCCTGCGTGACACTGCAGTGCCACTCCTAGATGGGCCCGGTGTTTGTGTCGGCCACTAGGGTCGCTTATCTTACTCACACAGCGACCTCGGTGCAAATTTTAGGACTAAAAATAATATTGTGAGGTGTGAGGTATTCAGAATAGACTGAAAATGAGTGTAAATTATGGTTTTTGAGGTTAATAATACTTTGGGATCAAAATGACCCCCAAATTCTATGATTTAAGCTGTTTTTTAGGGTTTTTTGAAAAAAACACCCGAATCCAAAACACACCCGAATCCGACAAAAAAAATTCGGTGAGGTTTTGCCAAAACGCGGTCGAACCCAAAACACGGCCGCGGAACCGAACCCAAAACCAAAACACAAAACCCGAAAAATTTCCGGCGCTCATCTCTAACTGTAACTCAGTGGTTCCCAAACTCAGTCCTCCGGACCCCAAACAGTTCATGTTTTCCAAGTCATCCAGCTGGGCACAGGTGTATGACCAACTGTCATATTTTACAGATCCACAGGTGACCTTGAAAACGTGAACTGTTTGGGGTCCTGAGGACCGAGTTTGAAAACCACTGAGTGTTTGTATTGGGGCCTTTCTGCCACCTGCTCGATATCATTAAAAATGTAAAAGTACATCTAGATAAAACATCCGCCTATGGGCCTAATTCAGATCTGATCGCAGCAGCAAATTTGTTAGCTAATGGGTAAAACCATGTGCAGTGCAGGGGGGGGGGGCAGATATAACGTGCAGAGAGAGTTAGATTTGGGTGGGGTAAATCGAACTATCTCTGCACATGTTACATCTGCCCCACCTGCACTGCACATGGTTTTGACCATTAGCTAACAAATTTGCTGCTGCGATCAGGTCTGAATTAGGCCCTATGTTACCCCACTTCCAGGCTTTTCCCTGATCAATAATAATGACGCAACAATTCCCTTTTCCCAAGCCTGACGCATCCTTGTCCCTGCCCTCCCTTTTACTCCCTCCGCAGTTATTCCACCTCCCTGTCTTATTGCTTCCATCCCTGTAACATCACCAGAAGATGTCTCATAATTACGCGGCTTTTACACTATAATTCATCCATCATTTCCCCTATTGACTACTGTGACCTCCACTTAGCCCGCCGTCCTCTATGAAGACAGTCTATAGTGTGCCTGGTTATAATTCCTCCAATTCCTTGGCAACTCCATATTTGGTTCCTCTCTGGGCCTGTTCCATGGTTCTCTGAGGATAAGGCTGAAAGTCTTATAGCTCTGTTATCTGGAAGTGTTGCGTTGTTCTGGTTTCCTGAAGGTCCCCTTGTTGGCATATGGGGTGCGCTACCTCCATTCTGCTCCATAATGGAAGCATCGGCTCCTTTACCAAGATGGCTGCCATTAACTAATCTAGGAACCATCTTGCCACTGCACATCTAGGCGCCATCTTGTCACTGTGTTTGAGTGCCACAATACTACACAGATGTGTAGTGTTCATCTCTATAGGGGGACCCTGCAATATCCTGCACTTTCTTCTTATATACATGACCGGCTGGTACGCTGTATGCTCCGCTCCATCTCCTCTACTTGTCAGTGTAACTGTGAGGACGGCTGTACAGCAGCTGTTCACTGCAATAAACCCAAGCTCCTTTTTAAGTCTATCCAGTTGGTGGGTCTATAACACTTCTTTCCACTGGTGTCTACAATTTACTTACTGTGTACATCACAAATAGTACACACATATCAACACGACTGTGGTGCAAGACTGACGTCACTTCCCTGTTACAATGACCTCCTCCTCACCCCTATCTGGTTATACCATATTCTGCCTCAAATTCTCATCCTTCCGTCATCCTTTTCTATGGAAGGTCATTGTAATTCCTATAGCCGCATTTTCCACTGGTGTTTTCTCCACGGTCTGTCAGCACCAGCTATCATCCTTTGACCTTTGTACAGTGTTAGCAGTTGTTTTATTATAGTCTGAATTAATAATCATAAGATGTGCATAGTATGTGATTCTGATGTACCTCCTTTAGTTTTGTATTGTATGAGCCAAGTTTTTATCTATGTGGAATGCCTGGTTGTTTTTTGTAAGGTTATTTACTGCCTGGCATTTTAAGAGATGGGGTGTGGTTGGAGATTTCAATTATTGGTTTCACTTGTAGTATTCCTCTACTTAAGTTCTATTCTGTAGGCTGTGCAAAGCCGGTTGGCTGTGCATTTATTATCGAAGCATGCATTTTTATCAAAGGGTGATAAAATTGAAACATAACAGCAGCGTTCCATCAGCGTTCAATTGAAGTGAAAAAGAAGGAAAACATAAGCACACCAATCTAACAAAACAAAGAAATCTGAAGAACTAATAACAAATGTGAGTCACTTACTCTTCATATCACTCACCTCCTGATTGTTGCATCTGATTAAATAGCACGGAACTACCTTACTTGGACATTTCAAAAACCATCCATTTCACCAACAAATGCTTGTATCTGTATTTTCGTTATTTAGTTTTTTATGCACAGCTGCACCAATGCCATTTAACCTACAAACACTTAAAAAACCTTACATAATTACTACATACCTCCCAACTGTCCCGATTTTCGCGGGACTGTCCCGCTGTCCCACCCGCGGGCCGCAGTGTCCTGCGGTGGGGGGGGGGGGGCAGTTGGGAGGCTCTGTCTTTTGCTGCCCTGCTTAGCAGAGTAGCGGTGAATAAACGCTATGCGCATGCGCACAGCATCTATTCACTGGAGTCAGAGGGAGAGGGGGCATGCCAGCGGCTCACAGAGCGCTGGGCATGCCCCCTTGGTGACAAAAGTGGGGATCGCGGGTCCTCCCTCGAAGCCACGCCCCCTTTTCTTAGGGCACACCCCTTTTTCGGGCCGCACGTGTGTCCCTCTTTAGAAAACTGAGAAGTTGGGAGGTATGTTACCATTGCTTCTTAATCCTCTCACAATCCTTTCATTTCTTACAGTCCAAATACATTTCTGCACCCACTTTATCTACGCTTTTGATTCATTTCATACTAAATCTAGACCCATTGAGCTTACACTGCTTTTCTCACCTGCATTTCTGCAATTCTACTGGAGACTGACTGGAGTCAGTCGTTTAACTTGGTGGGGTTCTTTTGCTACTCTGTGAACTTAGCAAGTTTGCGGCTGTATTCTCAGACTTGCCTGCCTAAATCCTTTCTCACTGTGCAAGGTGTTCAGGTGTCAGTTTAGTGGCAGTAAGCTGAACCTGTGCACTGCAAGTGAGGATTAGGATTGTGGAGACTCTCCTTGTGTCTATCATTCCATCTCTGACCAAGGAGTTTACTGCCACACCCGTTGGTAACCCTTTAGGGTTTTGCTGTTGCCCTTAGCAACAGCATTTCGGGTTCTCTACGTATTAAAACACAACATCTTGCTTTTTCCATCTGAGCATTCCTAATACTAGGGAGACACCCAGTTTCTTAGCCTCTGGGCTTCTCTGTTCACTTTGTGTTTATTTTGTTACCCTATCACCTTCTGTGTACGTAATGTCATATTCCCCAGTCTGTCTGTGAGTTCATTTGTTTTGCATCCCTATCCGTTCAGACACCAGTACATTCCTGCAGGCACTGGTGTGCATAACAGTTCAGACACCAGTACATTCCTTCAGGCACTGGTGTGCATAACAGTTCAGACACCAGTACATTCCTGCAGGCACTGGTGTGCATAACACACTCACTTACAAGCCCTCACCCACTCCTCTCCCATCTACATCTCTAACCTTATATCCTCTTCGCTCGGCTAATGCACGCCGACTCTCCTGCCTACGGATTACTTCCTCCCACTCCTACCTCCAAGATTTTTCACGTGCTGCACCACTTCTCTGGAATTCCCTACCTCTCCCCCTCAGACTCTCCACCTCTCTACAAAACTTCAAACGGGCTCTCAAAACCCACTTCTTCACCAAACCCAGCCAAATCTCATCCTAACCCTCTGTTCCTCGCAGGGCCGGATTAACATCCCTGACGAAGGCCGCAACGGGCCGATACGCGTTGGAAATACACCACCAAGTTCCTACCGACTACCACAATTATTGACTTTAACTTCAACAGAGCCTTAAGAGATATAGAAACAAAGACGGACGAGGGGGAGCAGCCGCTTCACTGAAGGAGAACGTCGCGACCTCGTAACCTAATCACGTGATCAGGACAACCCGGAAGCAAGAGGAGGACAACGCCGCCGAAGGAGAACGGAGCAGGCCGCCGGCAAGAGGGTACAAGACGGAGCTACGAGGATAAGGTAAGGGACTCTGTAGGAGAGGAAAAGACACGGCAGACAGCCCAGCAGGGCTAGAAGCAGTTGTCTTTCTCCCTCTCCAAGACGGTGACCGCTTCCCCATTTGCACAGACAACCACGGTGCTCTCAGAAGAACGACACTGTGAACTGTCAGAGCACAGGGGCGGACTGTATGTCCGGAGCCCTCACTACCTGACTATTAGCAACCATTAGGATCCCTTGCCGCACCGACCCTCCGGGGGTACCCCCACCCTTTTTTGTTTTGAACCTCTCCCAATTTGACAAATTACAAGTACTGATCATAGGCTCTGGACATTTCAACGAGACTTTAGGCACTACAGAGGTGGGACGCCACCGACCTGAGTGTCTCCACTCCGTTAGAGCAACACATTTTTAATATATCCGAAACATACGGATATTTCTTTACTTTTTTCTTGACTTTTCTTCTTTTTTCCTTTCCCCCCCCCTCCAACATCTCTCACCATCCAGTCCCCTTCCCCAATCTCCACATCACAACCATTCATAGAACTGCACAAGTCCTTAGTGCGTGCAGTGAATGAAGACAAACTTTTTAGTTTAAATAAAAAACATTTTCGATATTTAAAACAATTAGTCTGAGTGTCATTATAACAACATCATCCTTTTTGCACAAAAAGAAATTGTCCACTTGGCGCACCTAACTCTGTATTGTACTATACCTATATCGAAGCTTGAGGCACTTCTGAAAATAGGTAGCAGCCTTAGGACAATCCAAATACTCAAATACATGAGCGCTGGATAACCTTCTTTCTGGATTAACAATGGGGCTGATGGACCTGCAGCTCCAGGCCCACACTCCAAAATAGGCCCTGGAGCTACATCTCCATAAACTCCATTGTTAATCTGGCCCATTCTGCACGTCTGTTTTCTTCTGCTGTAGAGAGGAAACACATGTCCTTCTACTGCTGCGTCTCTGCCCACCCTTTTCTGCATCAACTCTCCACCCCCCCCCAGCCGCGGCGGAGGTGGAACAAACGCCCGCCGCCGCTGGAATAGCCGTTTAGCCTATGACAGCAGCACAGTGGAAGGCTTTCCCAGCCCTCCCTGCGCTGCATACTTAAGGGTCTATTCATGAAGCAGTGAAAAGTGTGGAGAAGTGAGCCAGTGGAGAAGTTGCCCATGGCAACCAATCAGCTGCTCTGTATAAGTTTATAGTATGCAAATTAGAAATGTTACGTCAATGCTGATTGGTTGCCATGGGCAACTTCTCCCCTGGCTCACTTCTCCACACTTTTCAAAGCTTCATGAATAGACCCCTTATTGAGACTCGGGCCGGCGCCTCCTCCGCATCGCATGATGTCATGATGTGCGATGTAACAAAGGTGCCGCCCCGACACCACTGCCGTTCCTACAGACTCCATAACACATCCCAGGGAATTGGGTGGACAAAGCAGCAGCAGCTCTGAGAAGGCGGCCCTGCCCCTGACTGAGGTGAATATTATTATAATAGCATGGGTACCTATGTATTTTTAGAGTTATATTCTATTTGTGCCATGGTTTTTTTTTGTTTTTTTGGGGTGGCTTATTATGAACCCCCATGTAGAACAGCCTATCCTTCTATATCAGCAACAGTCACAAACATAGAAACTTCTCAGTTAGAAGGAAGTATGAATGGGTACCCTGAGTTATTGAACAATTGAAGAAGTTCAAATATTATACTATTTTCTTTTGATATTATTGTCTTGTCAAATTTTGGAAAGGGTATTTGTTATTAGTAAGGGATTGATGCGAGTGAGGGGTATTTGTGTGTCTGTTATATGGTCGGGATGTAGTGGGCATCCCAATGGACGCTATCCCGGCAGTCAGAAGACCGGCGCTGGAATCCCGACACCTGACAGAAGACCGGCGCTGGAATCCCGACACCTGACAGAATGCCGTCGCTGGAATCCCGACAGCCAGATTCTCGACTTTAAGTATGCCAGTTAGTTTCAGGCTGCAGAAAGGAGGGTTAAGCTGGGTACACACTACACTATGTGTGTGCCCAGCGATATCGGCAGCAATGGGACCCAGCAGGGGTGGCAGCATCGACAAGTGTATACACAATTACCAGTGCCGACTGCAACGAGTCAACAGCAGGGGGGAGCTTTGCCTTGCTGCATTCGGTAGCATGGCCCTCGTCAGCTATGTCTTCCGTCGGATCTGGAGGATGTGTTGCTGATGACATGCAGAAGCACACCTCGTCAGTGACATAGTGCGTACACACTGGACGACTTTAACAATGTGTCGGCCAGCTTTAGGGTTGGGGGGTGAGGTGGGAGAGGGGAGCAAGGGCTATAGTTAGGAGGAGGGTCGGGGTTAACTTAGTAGAGCGCACCTGTCAGAATTTAAGACAGTCGGTAGGCTGATGTCGGTATTCTGACCGCCAGCATCCTAACTGCCAGTAAACTGTACCCAAACCATAGCATTGTGTGAGTGAGGGGTATTTGTGTGTCTGTTATATATAGGTTGCTAGTAAGTAATATGAGGTGTTACCTTGCTGAGACCTGTGTCTGTTATATACAGTAGGGGCTAATTCCAAGTTGATCGCAGCAGGAAATTTTTTAGCAGTTGGGCAACACCATGTGCACTGCAGGGGGGGCAGATATAACATGCGCAGAGAGAGTTAGATTTGGGTGGGTTATATTGTTTCTGTGCAGGGTAAATACTGGCTGCTTTATTTTTACACTACAATTTAGATTGCAGATTGAAGTCACCACACCCAAATCTATCTCTCTCTGTACATGTTATATCTGTCCCCCCTGCAGTGCACATGGGCCCTCATTCCGAGTTGTTCGCTCGTTCTTTTCCTTCGCATCGGTGCGATTTTTCGCTAACTGCGCATGCGCAATGTTCGCACTGCGGCTGCGCCAAGTAAATTTGCTAAGAAGTTTGGTATTTTACTCACGGCATTACGAGGTTTTTTCATCGTTCTGGTGATCGGAGTGTGATTGACAGGAAGTGGGAGTTTCTGGGCGGAAACTGGCCATTTTATGGGTGTGTGTGAAAAAACGCTGCCGTTTCTGGGAAAAACGCGGGAGTGGCTGGAGAAACGGGGGAGTGTCTGGGCGAACGCTGGGTGTGTTGTGACGTCAAACCAGGAACGAAAAGCACTGAACTGATCGCAGTGGCAGAGTAAGTGTCGAGCTACTCAGAAACTGCTAAGAAATTTCTCTTCGCAATTCTGCTAAGCTAAGATTCACTCCCAGTAGGCGGCGGCTTAGCGTGTGCAATGCTGCTAAAAGCAGCTTGCGAGCGAACAACTCGGAATGAGGACCATGGTTTTGCCCAACTGCTAACAAAATTCCTGCTGCGATCAACTCAGAATTCCCCCCATAGTCAGGTCATGATGTGAGTGAGGGATATATGTCTGTCTGTTATCTGGTCAGGGCATGATGTGAGTGAGGGATATATGTGTGTCTGTTGTCTGGTCAGGGCATGATATGAGTGAGGGATATATGTGTGCCTGTTATCTGGTCAGGGCATGATGTGAGTGAGGGATATATGTGTGTCTGTTATCTGGTCAGGGCATGATGTGAGTGAGGGATATATGTGTGCCTGTTATCTGGTCAGGTCATGATGTGAGTGAGGGATATATGTGTGTCTGTTATCTGGTCAGGGCATGATGTGAGTGAGGGATATATGTGTGCCTGTTATCTGGTCAGGGCATGATGTGAGTGAGGGATATATGTGTGTCTGTATCTGGTCAGGGCATGATGTGAGTGAGGGATATATGTGTGTCTGTTATCTGGTCAGGGCATGATGTGAGTCAGGGATATATGTGTGTCTGTTATCTGGTCAGGGCATGATGTGAGTGAGGGATATATGTGTGTCTGTTATCTGGTCAGTGCATGATGTGAGTGAGGGATATATGTGTGCCTGTTATCTGGTCAGGGCATGATGTGAGTGAGGGATATATGTGTGTCTGTTGTCTGGTGAGGGCATGATGTGAGTGAGGGATATATGTGTGCCTGTTATCTGGTCAGGGCATGATGTGAGTGAGGGATATATGTGTGTCTGTTGTCTGGTCAGGGCATGATGTGAGTGAGGGATATATGTGTGTCTGTTATCTGGTGAGGGCATGATGTGAGTGAGGGATATATGTGTGCCTGTTATCTGGTCAGGGCATGATGTGAGTGAGGGATATATGTGTGTCTGTTGTCTGGTCAGGGCATGATGTGAGTGAGGGATATATGTGTGCCTGTTATCTGGTCAGGGCATGATGTGAGTGAGGGATATATGTGTGTCTGTTATCTGGTCAGGGCATGATGTGAGTGAGGGATATATGTGTGCCTGTTATCTGGTCAGGTCATGATGTGAGTGAGGGATATATGTGTGTCTGTTATCTGGTCAGGGCATGATGTGAGTGAGGGATATATGTGTGCCTGTTATCTGGTCAGGGCATGATGTGAGTGAGGGATATATGTGTGTCTGTATCTGGTCAGGGCATGATGTGAGTGAGGGATATATGTGTGTCTGTTATCTGGTCAGGGCATGATGTGAGTCAGGGATATATGTGTGTCTGTTATCTGGTCAGGGCATGATGTGAGTGAGGGATATATGTGTGTCTGTTATCTGGTCAGTGCATGATGTGAGTGAGGGATATATGTGTGCCTGTTATCTGGTCAGGGCATGATGTGAGTGAGGGATATATGTGTGTCTGTTGTCTGGTGAGGGCATGATGTGAGTGAGGGATATATGTGTGCCTGTTATCTGGTCAGGGCATGATGTGGGTGAGGGATATATGTGTGTCTGTTGTCTGGTCAGGGCATGATGTGAGTGAGGGATATATGTGTGTCTGTTATCTGGTGAGGGCATGATGTGAGTGACGGATATATGTGTGCCTGTTATCTGGTCAGGGCATGATGTGAGTGAGGGATATATGTGTGTCTGTTATCTGGTCAGGGCATGATGTGAGTCAGGGATATATGTGTG
Source organism: Pseudophryne corroboree (assembly GCF_028390025.1). NCBI lineage: Eukaryota > Metazoa > Chordata > Amphibia > Anura > Myobatrachidae > Pseudophryne > Pseudophryne corroboree. The sequence goes on from NC_086452.1 coordinate 47,966,133, forward strand.
TCTGTTATCTGGTCAGGGCATGATGTGAGTGAGGGATATATGTGTGCCTGTTATCTGGTCAGGGCATGATGTGAGTGAGGGATATATGTGTGTCTGTTTTCTGGTCAGGGCATGATGTGAGTGAGGGATATTTTAATTCTTCAGTGGTCAGGGAGTGGTGGTGAGAGGATGTACAGGTGGTTAAATATGGGATTAGCAGTGGCAGAAATATTGGCGGTGCAGCCAGTGCATTACACCAGTGCCTGCCACAGTGAAGGGACCCTCAGCCGCCGGCATTACAATGAGTCACACTGACTCCTTATATGCTGCTGCCCAAAACTGCTCCGCAGGCCACCAGTAACATACAATGAGCAGCAGCCAGTGCAGGACGGTCCGGCCAAGGGAGGGGAGTGCCACAATCCCTTCCCCTCCCCTCCCCTCCCCTCTCATCTCAATGTTCTACCTCTGGTCATGGCTTCCTCCAGCTTATGTCCTTGCCGCCAGGGACCATGTTATAACCCATGAAGGTGTTGCCTTCCACATGTTGCAATTCTGGGCCCAGGTAAGTAAATTGTAATGTATTTGTCACACACTGCCTCTCCGTGGTTTCACCCACTCCCTATCACCCACTTCTTGTCTCGATCACCCTCCACCTATCACCCTCTTCATGTCACCCACTGCCAATCATTGGTGTCACCCACTGCCTCTCCATGGTTTCACCCACTCCCTGTCACCCACTTCTTGTCTCCTTCACCCTCCACCAATCACCCTCTCCATGTCACCCACTGCCAATCATTGGTGTCACCCACTGTCTCTCTTCACCACCCTCTCCCTGTTGCCTACTACTTGTCTCCGCCATCCTCTCCCTGTCACCTTCTCCCTGCCATCATCCACTATTTGTCTCTGTCACTCTCTCCCTGTCATACACTACTTTCTCTGTCTCTCTCTTTCTGTACCCTCTTCCTGACTTCACCCACTACTTGTCTCCATCACCCTCTACTTGTTTCTGCCACCCCCTCACTGTCACCCACTACTTGTCTCCATCGCCCTCTACTGGTCTTTGCCACCCTCATCCTGTCGCCCACTGCCTCTCTTCATCACCCTCTCCATCACCCACTACTAGTCTCCGTCACCTCTTCCTGTCACTTACTACTTGTCTGTCACTCTCTTCCTGTCACCCACTGCCTTTCTTCATCACCCTCTCCATCACCCACTACTAGTCTCCGTCACCCTCTTCTTGTCACTTACTACTTGTCTCTGTCACTTTTCCTGTCACCCACTGCTTCTCTTCATCACCCTCTCCATCACCCACTACTAGTCTCCGTCACCCTCTTCCTGTCACTTACTACTAGTCTTTGTCACTTTTCCTGTCACCCACTGCTTCTCTTCATCACCCTCTCCATCACCCACTACTAGTCTCCGTCACCCTCTTCCTGTCACTTACTACTCGTCTCTGTCACTCTCTTCCAGTCAATCTCTCCCTGTCACTCACTGCCTCTCTGTTGTTTCTCAACCACTGCCTCTCTTCATCATTCACTACTTGTCTCTGTCACCCTCTCCCTGGTGTCACCCAGTACTAGTCTACATCACCCTCTCCCTGGCTTCACCCACTACTTGTCACCATCACCCTGTCCTTGTCACCTTTCCCTGGCTTCACCCACTACTTGTCTCTGTCACTCTCCTCTTATCTCTGTCACCATCTCCCTATTATCCACTGCCTCTCTCCGGCACCCTCTCCCTGGCATCACCCACTGCCTCTTTCCATCACCCTCTCCAAGTCACCCACTGCCTCTCTCTGTCACCCTCTCCGGGCCACCCACTGCACTGCCTTTTTTTTTGTCACCCTCTCTGTCACCCTCTTCCTGTCATCCACTACTTGTCACCATAACCTTACCCGTCTCCATCATCCTCTCCCTTTCACCGGTTGCCTCTCCCTCTCACTCTGTCACTCGCTGCCTGTCGCTCACTCCCTGGCGTCACCCACTGCCTCTCCCTGTCATGTCCTACCTCTCTGTGTCACCCTATGTCACCCACTGCCTCGCCCTGGAATCTCCCACTGCCTCGGTCTGTCATCCTCTGATGTGGGACATGTTATGAATTTGAGGCCCTTCGCATGTGCTGCCACTGGGGGTCAGGGTGTGGTGGGGAGTGAGGTGTATTTCAATTTTGTGTGTTATGGTGAATGAGAAGCATTTCAGTATTTGAGGGATGGTGTCTGTGAGTGGTAGTCCACATGCCCCTTGTACAGACCACACCCACAGCACTGGTCACACCCATTGTGACAGTACTTAATAGGCCCTCCATAAATATCAGCTCCAGGCCGGTATGGACCTTAGTCTGACACTGGTTCCACGCTCTCTATGTACCCTGTCTGTGTCACCCCTGTTTGTCTACCCCTCCCCTTTACAATGTAAGCTCTCACGAGCAGGGTCCTCTTCCCTCATGTGCTTATCCTTTTTCTTACTTTAATAATCTTCAGCTGCACCACATCCAGCAGTCTTCTGCCACCTGATACTTATTCCAGTGTCATCTGCTGATGTAGCTATGTTTATTTAACCTGTACTTGTCCTATACTGTCATCAACTGTAAGTTGCTGTTTTCCTGTTTTGATTATTTGTTTATGTACTATGTAATTGGGCGCTGCGGAACCCTTGTGGCGCCATATAAATAAAGGATAATAATAATAATAATGTAATCTATTAAATTTCTTGGAGCTTCACCTTACGAAAATAAGTCAGGTCTGATGAATATTAGGCAATGTTGGTCCCTAGCAGCTCCAAAGGTAGCACTCCAGTTCAGTCCACAAAATGGCTGCCTCCATAGAGGTGTATGCACCTGTGTCAGGAGCGTAAAATTGGCAGTGCCAAGCTCATGGTACAAAATATTAATTGATATTGATGATCAGTAGCTGCTTCTGATTGGGCGAGTGCCTCTTGATCCCTCCCACTGATACGGTTATTAGACAGTGAAGGGAACACAACAGATTCTTGTATTTAATTAAACTTTTGTTTCCTTCCTTGAGTCCAGAGTCCAGCTCTACATTAGCCTCTTATATCATAACTAGGTGATTCATCACGCCCTACCGGCGCTCTTCACACCGTCGTAAGGGGCTTCGCCCCTGTAACCCCTACATAAAAGTCAAGGGGTAGAATCGTAGTTGTATAATGTATTGCGGTGGAATGTGGCTTTTGGTGTTGGTGAAATTTTGCATGGCGAAAGGGAATGTGATGGTGAATGGTGTGTAGGGTGTTGTGAGTGGGTGAACAGTGTATGCAGGGTACAATGTAGAGAATGTAGTTGGAAATTAGATGTACACTAAAAAGCTTTGGTTAGGCAATGTATGTGAAGGCATGTTTTACATTTGAAAATTTGAAACACTTGATTGAAAACAACATTTTTTGTAAAGTGATGGTCGTCACCCAGGAGCTGTCCTTGTTGGTCAGTTGGTGTAATGTGTACCTTGACCCACACCTAGTGTGTGTGTGTGTGTGTGTGTGTGTGTGTGTGTGTGTGTGTGTGTGTGTGTGTGTGTGTGTGTGTGTGTGTGTGTGTGTGTGTAAGGTTGAAGTGGAAGCAGTGAGTGGTGATAGTGAGTGTTTGGCTGAGGTGGGTGTACATAGTGTGTGTTTTGTGTGGTGGGTTGTGGGGGTGGGTGTGGGATGGGTAGGGTAAGGTACATGCATTACAGGGATTGGTGGGCAGTAGAAAGGGGAGGTTGGTAGAGCTGGTGTGAGGGTGATGGGTGCAGGAGTGGTGGGTTGTGGGTGGTGGTTTAGGCAAGATGGTTAAGGTGTTGTGTATGAGGAAGTAGGGTGGGGGAGAAGGGGGAAGTGTGGTGTGTGTGTGTAAGGCTGAAGTGGTAGGAGTGTCTGTGTGCTGATAGTGAGTGTGTGCCTGCGGTGGGTGTGCAAATTGCGTAAGGGTTGTGGTTCGTGGTGTTGGGAGGGGGGGGGGGTAGGGTAAGTTTTATGATTATATTGGTGTTTGGGGCCAGCAGACAGGGGAGGCTGGTAAATAGTTAGGTGGGTATGGTGGGTGGGATGTCCAGACAGCGGAGGCTAGTAGATAGTCAAATGGGTATGGTGGCGGTATGTGCAGACAGGGGAGGCTGGTAAATAGGCTGGGGGGTATGGTGGCCGGCATGGGGAGACAGCAGAGGCTGGTAAGTAGGCAGGTGGGTATGGTGGCCCGTATGTCCAGAGAGCGGAGGCAGGTAAATACTTAGGCAGGTGGGTATGTTGGGCGGCATGTTGATACAGGGGAGGCAGGTAATTAGGCAGGTGGGTATGGTGGCCGGGATGTCCAGAGAGCCAAGGGTGGGAAATAGGCAGGTGGGTATGGTGGGAGGCATGTCCAGACAGTGGAGGCTGGTACATGTTCTGGTGGGTATGGTGGGTGGCATGTCCACACAGCGGGGGATGGTAAATAGGCAGGTGGGTATGGTGGGGGGCATGGGGAGACAGCGGAGGCTGTTAAATAGGCAGGTGGGTATGGGGGGCGGTATGTCCAAACAGTGGAGGCTGGTAAATAGGCAGGTGGGTATAGTGGTTGGCATGTTGAGACAGGGTAGTCTGGTAAATAGGCAGGTGGGTATGGTGGGCGGCATGTTCAGACAGCGGAGGTTGGTAAATATCCAGGTGGGTATGGTGGGGGTCATGTTGAGACAGAGGAGGGTGTTAAATAGGCAGGTGGGTATGGTGTGCGGCATGGTGAGACAGGGGAGTCTGGTAAATGGCCAGGTGGGTATGGTGTCCGGCATGTTGAGACAGCGGAGGTTTGGAAATTGGCAGGTAGGTATGTTGGCGGGCATGTTGAGACAGTGGAGGATGGTAAATAGGCAGGTGGGTATGTTGGGGTGCATGTTGAGACAGTGGAGGCTGGTAAATAGTCAGGTGGGTAAGGTGGGTGGCATGTCCAGTAATGTGTAGCTCCAGTGTAGAGCAGCGTGTGGCTGTGGGTCCCGGGCAGCATGTACATGTGGGTGAAGGGGAGGGGGGGTTGTGTTTGCAGGGTGTGGTGGTGTGGGGTGCGGGTGGGTGCTATACAGTGGGTGTTGTGTGGGGGTTGGAAGGTGGTGGAGGGGGGGTTGTGGAGGCAGGATGTGGTGGTGTGGGGTGGGGGTGGGTGCTGTACAGTGGGTGTTGTGTGGGGCTGGGGGGTGCAAGGTGGTGGAGGTGGGGGTCGCGGCGGCAGGCTGTGGTGGTGTGGGGTGCGGTAGTCTTGCATCTCTCATTCTGCGCTTGATGTGAGCTGCTTGAGGTGGGAGCTATGGAGGGGGGTAGCGGAAGCAGCGCGTGGCGGTGCGGCAGGCTCCCGGCCAGCGTTTCGTATGTGCGGCAGGAGGTGGGAGGTGTGGAGGGGGTAGCGGAGGCAGCGTGTGGCGTTGCGGGTGGCTCCCAGGTAGCGGGTAGCGGGTACCCGGAGGTGGGAGCTGTGGAGGGGGTTGCGGAAGTAGCGTGTGGCGCTGCGGCGGGCTTTTCGGGGGTAGCCGTTTTTCTGTGCGGGTGGAAGGGGAAGCTGTGGAGGGGGGTAGCGGAGGCAGCGTGTGGCGGTGTGGGCGGCTCCCGGTCTGCGGGTGTTATGTGCGACAGGAGGTGGGAGGTGTGGAGGGGGTAGCGTCGGCAGCGTGTGGGGTGCGGGCGGCTCCCGTGTAGCAGTTATTCTGTGAGGGCAGAGGGGGAAGCTGTGGAGGAGGTAGTGGAGGCAGCGTGTGGGGTGTGGGTGGCTTCCGGGCAGCGGATGTTATATGCGGCAGTAGGGGGAAGCTGTGGAGGGGGGTAGCGGAGGCAGCATATCGGGTGCGGGCGGCTACCGGGCAGCGGGTGTTATATGCAGCAGGAGGGGGAAGCTGTGGAGGGGGTAGCGGAGGCAGCGTGTGGGGTGCAGACGCCTACTGGGTAGCGGATCTTCTGTGCGGCCGGAGGGGGAAGCTGTGGAGGGGGTAGCGGAGGCAGCGTGTGGGGTGCGGGCGGCTCCCGGCCTGCGGGTGTTCAGTGCGGCAGGAGGTGGGAGGTGTGGAGGGGGGTTGAGGAGGCAGCGTGTGGCGGTAGGGGGTGCGGACGGCTCCCGTCCACCGTATGATGTGTGCGGCTGTAGGCGGAAGGTGTGGATGGGATGTTGCGGTAGCAGGCTGTGGTGGTGGCGGTGTCAGTGGGAGCAAGTTGGCAGGCTGTTAGGCAAGGAGGGTTTGGTGTGGGAGGGGTGTGTGGTACCGTGCACGGTGGGGCGTCCGTCCAGTGATGGTTACCTGTGATGCTGGATTGTGTGCCTGTCCTCCTGGGCACTGGTCAGAAGCAGGTGACTCCGCCCAGCCCTGTGACTCCACCCAGCGTTACAGGCCAGGCACAGAGTCACAGACTTGGGCTAATATATAATAATATAGATGATATTTGTGATGGTATTATCATATTATGGGGACAAATCTTTAATCTTAACAAACTCAGAGATCTCTGTACTAAGCTTAGAGAGAGAGAGAAAGTGGAGGGAGATAATCTACCAACCAACCAGCTCCTGTCATTTTTCAAACACAGCCTGTAACATGACAGTTAGGAGCTGATTGGCTGGTACTTTATCTCTCTCCAATGCTTAATACATAGACCCCTCGGGGGTAAATGTACTAACACTACAGTATTTGCGGCTCCTGCTTTGCCTAATGTTGTAGTGAATCAGGATGCGATTTCCGTGGAATGCACTAAAAACAGCCTGACGAAGTGGGTGAGTGAAAAGTCACCTCAGCAGCAATTTGTTCATTACCGCATAGCGCGACTGTTGTGTCGTCCGCACGTGTGCAGGAGATGGAGTTGGCTGAATGAGACAAAAGAAAAATTTAAACAGCTTTATCATCAAGCGAACACACAATTGTGCAACACTCCCGTCTTCCCTCACACTCTTCACGTGAGCTGTAGCAGGTATTGGCGGAGAAACCAGCGGAGAAGAAGCCCAATATTAAATTACTTTTCCTTTTAGTAATAACTGAGTCTTCTAGCGTTGCCCTAGATGGCTATTTTAGTGTTTGCAGGCTGAAGACGCAGGTAATTAATTTTGTGCATATCGAGGACCAATATCTACAGGGATTTTCTCTACCTTTTCCTGCCTTTGCCCCTTATCTCCCCTTAGTAGATTTAGTCCTCAGATGGTGATTGATGGTCTTAGATGCACAGCTGCATCTTTTGCCGCAATTGCTGCTGCATCTTTATTCCAATGCTGCTGCTGATTTTGTTCAGTAGGCCTGGTTCAGATTTGTATGTAAAGCAAAAAAAAGCACGTAACTTTGTGTCTGGAACACACCATGGTGGTCATTCCGAGTTGTTCGCTCGCTAGCTGTTTTTAGCAGCCGTGCAAACGTTATGCCGCCTCCCACTGGGAGTGTTTTTTAGCTTAGCAGAAGTGCGAACGAAAGGATCGTAGAGCGGCGGCAAAGTTTTTTTGTGCAGTTTTAGAGTAGCTCAATACCTACTCAGCGCTTGCGGTGACTGCAGACTGTTCAGTTCCCGTTTTGACATCACAAACGCCCTGCGTTCGCCCAGCAACGCCTGCGTTTTTCCTGGCATGCTTGCGTTTTTTCTAACACTCCCTGAAAACGGTCAGTTGACACCCAGAAATGCCCACTTCATGTCAATCACTCTGCGGCCAGCAGTGCGACTGAAAAGCTTCGCTAGACCCTGTGTGAAATGACATCGGGGGTCATTCCGAGTTGTTCACTCGCAAGCTGCTTTTAGCAGCTTTGCACACGCTAAGCTGCCGCCTACTGGGAGTGAATCTTAGCTTATCAAAATTGCGAACGAAAGATTAGCAGAATTGCGAATAGACACTTCTTAGCAGTTTCTGAGTAGCTCCAGACTTACTCGGCATCTGCGATCAGTTCAGTTAGTTTCGTTCCTGGTTTGACGTCACAAACACACCCAGCGTTCGCCCAGACACTCCTCTGTTTCTCCAGCCACTGCCGCGTTTTTCCCAGAAACGGTAGCGTTTTTTCGCACACACCCATAAAACGGCCAGTTTCCGCCCAGAAACACCCACTTCCTGTCAATCACATTACGATCACCAGAACAAAGAAAAAATCTCGTAATGCCGTGAGTAAAATACCTAACTGCATAGCAAATTTACTTGGCGCAGTCGCACTGCGGACATTGCGCATGCACATTAGCGACTAATCGCTCCGTTGCGAGAAAAAAATAACGAGCGAACAACTCGGAATGACCCCCATCGTTCGTTGTAATAGTACATCGCGCGTGCGCATTGCAACGCATACGCATGCGCAGAAGTGCCTTTTTTTGCCTCATTGCTGCACAGCGAACGAATGCAGCTAGCGATCAATTCGGAATGACCACCCATGTTGCCATGCAATGGGAGCAAATACATTTATATTATCTATTTCTGTGCAGGGTAAATACTGGCTGCTTTTGCATGTAGCCCACAAATGTTACACAGCTTTATTTTTACACTGCAATTTAGGTTTCAGTTTGAACACACCCCACCCAAATCTGCATATATATCGACATTGCATGCAGCTAACGTTCGACTCGCAATCAGCAGTTACAATGATAATTTAGACATTTGGTATTCCTGTTGAAACATTAAAATACACTTTGGAAACTGATCCATGAATTTCAAACAATTCCTGCAGCTGTTCCTCATTTTACCAGAGATGTGGACTCTCTGTATGTCAGATTATATTTGTCTTAGCTGACTGCTGCACTAATTTTTCATTTAGGGATGATCGTATCAAAGTGAAAAATGTAATTACATTGGGAAGATAGATTATGTGAAAGAGAAAATTGGTAGAATACGTAAGGTCACTTGGCCGTGTCACAGTAGGGGTGTCTGACTGCAACCAAATTCTAAGTATTTATGGGGAATTTTAATTCATGTTTTCAAAATAATTTTATAATTCAGCCTCGGAAGTGTATGTATATCGTCTCGCTAGCTTCCCCAAGTCGATTCTGTCTCCCGCTTTAAAAATCACCATTTATTTTACTTTCTTATTTTATTATTTGCAATTTAAACAGGTTATTTTCATTCTAACGTCAATGACCTGCTATTATGTTTCATTTAACTCAATAAGTTATCCCTCTCTTTCACTTTCTCACTATGTTTTATTTTTGTAACAAGAACTGTGCCCTTCACTCTGCAAAATATATTATATAATAAATTAAATTGTAGAAAAGGACCAGGAAATAAATATGATAGGTGCCCGCAATTTTTTAAGTATCTAATACCAATCAGTAGCAGCAGCAAGACCGCAGGTCCCAGGTTTTGGGGGATCATGATAGGTGGAAGGAAGAGCTGCAAAATGCATCATTAGTAAAGATCGGCAACCATCTGCAGGGCTGGAAGCCAGGGACCGCCACCAGGGGGGGACAGCCAGGACTGAAGTTCTGGGCCCGGTCACTTGGACAGTGTCCTACCACCTGCCAGCTACTACTGCTGTGCAATAAAGTGGAACCAAGAAGGAGCTGGCCCTGTTCTTACAACCTACCTGCTCCTTCTTGGTTACATTATTCACCTACTGACGGCCGGATGGCGCCGTGGCAGACTGGATGGTGAATCCTGAATGCTGACCAAAAGCAGGAGGCTGTGTGCCGGTGGCCGTTCTCTCAGCCCATGGTTACCAGGCCCAGGGAGAAGACACCTGAACTAGGGACGGAACCATACCGGGGATTGACATGAACCTGAGTTCTGCAGCCTGGGATAAGGAGACAAAAGGTGAGGTGAGCCTGCACCTGACATGTCCGTCTGTCTGCCTGTCACATATTGCCGGTCACACTTCCCCTTGCCCTGCAGCCTACATACAGGGATCACTCCCACATTGTCTACCAAGCTGTATGTACTGACCAGCTGCTTGTTATCACTATTATGTCCCTACATACCGGAGAGCCGCTATGCAAACACTGAACCATCATCACTTGGCATTTTCCCCCATTTCTTTCTTTCTTTCTCTCTCTCTCTCTCTCTCTCTCTCTCTCTCTCTCTCTCTCTCTCTCTCTCTCTCCCCCCCCAAGTCCCCCTATTCATTCTCTATCCCTCCTCTCCCTCACTCTCTCCCTTTTTCCCTATTTCTTCTCTCTCCCTCCTCTATCTCTCTCTCCCATTTCTCCCTATTACTCGCTCTCTTTTCATCTCTCTCTCTCTCTCTCTCTCTCCCATTTCCTCCTATTCATTCTCTCTAGCTCTACAGTATCTCACCTCCTCTCTCTCCCATTTCACCCTATTCCTTCTCTCTATCTCCCTCCCCTCTTTCTCCCATTTCACCCTATTCCTTCTCTCTATCTCCCTCCCCTCTTTCTCCCATTTCACCCTATTCCTTCTCTCTATCTCCCTCTCCTCTTTCTCCCATTTCACCCTATTCCTTCTCTCTCCACTGTCTCGCCCTATTCCTCCTCTCTGTCTCCTATCTACCCTACTTCCTCCTCTCTCTCTCCCATCTCCTCCTATGCCAACTCTCGCTCTCTGATCTCCCCCTATTCATTCTCTCTCTCCTGTCTATTCCCTTCTGTTTCTTTCTACCACTTCCCTCTGTTCTGTATCTTTATTCTCTCACTCTTGTTCTCACTTCCTCCCTCCCTCCATGGGAATCATGACAGGGGTGGGGGCCCTGCCTATTTGTCTGTAGCGGGCCTCACAATTTCTGATGGCAGCCCTGTTGGGACCAGACACCTTTATCCAGAGTACCAGGGCGCTGACCCCCTTTATGGTTACCGCTGACCTCTATATGTGACTCATCCTCTTAGGTCACCTGCTAGGCTGGAGGCAGGATCCTAATCACCTGGTTAAGGATCCGGCATTCACATCCGATCCGCAACAACCTGTTTGCTACCTTATGCTAATGCAAGTATCCACCCTTCTAAGTGGAAATTCTGTGTGTTTGGATGTGGATGGTCGGCCTATCCACTGTTTATCTGTCCTTAGTCATCATCATTAGTACCAGGACTTACACCCGCCGCACGCTGTCACAATTCAAAAGAGCACGGAGGTCCGGCCCATGCACCCACGAAGGTCACATGTCACTCCTGTGAAATGCTGCCCACAAACCTCCACTTATCGCAGAGATCTGTCAATGGACTGATCCAGCCATCCGATCTTTCAGTCTCAATCTGTGGTCATATGCATGGTCGCACGCATAATATCATTCAGTTCTGTCTGTGGGGCTAATTCAGACCTGATCGCTGCTGTGCGTTTTCGCACAGCAGCAGTCAGGTCTGAACTGTGCATTCACCGGTGCCGCAGTGTGCCGGCGCATGCCAGACAGCCAACGGCAGAGGCGGTCGCTGGGCGGGAGTGGGTGGGCCGGCGGCATTTGGCCGCCGTTTAGGGGGCATGGTCCAGGCAATGCAGGCATGCGCGGACCGTTGGGGGGGCAGGCCATGGTGGCTGCGTGACGTCACACGCAGCCGCTGTGACCCTCACAGCAATGAGTAGCGACCTACCTGCGCGCAGGAGCTGTGCTGGCTGGGAGCTACTCTTCCAGTACAAAAGCATCTCCGCTGCTTATGTACTTGAGCGGGGTGGTCGTGTCTGACATGCGGGGCGCCCTATCCCTGTGCTGGGCTTCCCCCCGCATGTCTGTGTGACTGATCGTAGATGTGCTAAATTTAGCACATCTACGATCAGGTGTGAATTAGGCCCTGTATTTGGACTACAATACCAATTTTGCAGTATCTTTTCCTTTAGAGGGTAAATATTACAAAATAGACCCATGTAAATATAACCCTTATCCTATGGCTCCCCTATTTGAATTTTGGACTGCGCTGCAGCCCCACCTCAGGAGCAGCTGCTGTCTGGGAGGTTGAAGTAGTGACATGTAGCTATGCATCTGAAAAAGGGGCGTGTCATTGCAGGACAGGCGTGGCCTTGCATCATGCCCACATTTACAACACTCTCCGAGCTGACGGTATGCCCCCAGGCTCCCCCCTCACTGTCTAGATGCTGTGTGACAAAGCACGACATCTATACACCCTCTGGCGCTGCTATGCATCCACTGGTGGGACAGCAGGAAAGTGCACTAAAAGCTTGACTGTCCAGCGGCATTTCTCAGGACCAGTACCAATGCAAGCTAGAGCAGGGACGGACGGATGCCGTGAAGCAGCCCTGGCAACCCACTGTTGCCCGCAGAACGATGTTGGCATGGCCACAGTTCAAGGGGGCGTGCCTCGAGTCAGGTGTATAATGGCCAAAGGTGGAATGGAGGGAGGGCGGGCACCCGAGCATCAAGCCATAGTGTAGATGCGCCTGTAATGCATTCAACCCTGCGTTGGCCGCACATACATGCACTCAGTTCTCGAGATCTACAGTGTGGCTGTACAGATGTATCAAACATGCACCTAGCCTCAAATCCCGCCAAATAGCCTTGTTTGGCACGCCACAACGTTGCGACTAAGTCATGCCGTGTGTCCCGGCATACTGCTTTTTACTGAGAAAGCTGGGCAAATGGCACATTATCGCAGTGCTGCCCTGTGAACTCACCAGCCTGATGAGATTATCACAGGGCACACTGCAGTATTTTTTCACATTTTTTTTTAGTAAATTTGGCCACATCACATTTCCCATTGTAAGTAGGGGGAATGCGATGTGGGTTACTAAAAAAAAAAAGTGAATTAAAGGGCTTGGAGCAGTTTTTCATGGAAACTGCTCCAAATGTCCTTTAATACATTCAGGTGATACTAAAATAATGTGAAAAAGGGTGTTTTCTGTTTTCACACCCTTTTCACATTATTTTAGTAAAAATAATTTTAATAAATAGACCCCTAAATCCTTTGATGTATTGTTCTCTCTGTATTGTATTGCAGCTGAGAACAATAGATGAAGGATTTATGCTAATAAACCTTGGTGTGCCTAGGCTGCTGCAGGCAGAAGAAGCCAAGATGTACGTTAAAGTTATCACCAGTTAGTAAATCACTGACAGAAGCCACGTAAATGATATATTTCAGCTACTGTAGTGACAGCTACTATAACACTGTGACTGTTGTTGACGTTGTCCTTGTCTACAGGAAGAATAATACAATTACTACAGATTCTGTATGTTTGTTTATATACACAGCTACCTAGAAAGAAAAATCTTTGTTTCATGTCATGAAGAAGCCAATGTTGTATCATGTGGGATGAAAGATCCACTTTAAGCTTGCATCATAAATTCATCTCCTATGCAACAATAATCCGTAGAGAAAAGGAGAATGTGGGGCACATTTGGATCCGTCACATCGGAAGACAAATCTTTTGTACGTTCCCGAACAGTGACCCCACATGGGGTCTGAGGTAACCACTTTCTTAATTTGTTTTTGATTCGATGTGGACGATCTACAAATGTTGCAGAACACATTTGGGAAGATGGATCGTTGTAAGTCAGGAATTCATGCGCTGGGCTGTCTCATGTTCCCTGGGACCTGTAACTATGTGACGAGTGTTGTCCGTTCTCTAAGAGGGGAATCAGTTGGATGAATCACAGATGTTTTATTTGCAATTAGAAGAATATTTAACATATTATGTTTTTCAGCTGGTCTGAATACGCTTGGAGGTAGGTTGATATAATCGCCATGTGGCAGTAATTTCATTACTGGCATCTATTCAGAGCTCAGGAGAATTGACTTAAAACTGCACAGAACTAAAATGGATCATTTTATTATCTCATAGAAAATCAAACTTGTAAATGACAAAAGAAAGTGACAGTTGGAAGGAAGATACATTATTTATCTTGCTCAAGGAACGCCAAGCTGTCAGGATTACAAGGTGCCTTTACAGCTGACAGATAATAGCCGTGGACACATACCCAAATTAGAGATGTGCGCGGTTCTAATTTATCATTGTGTTTTGCTTTTGGCAAAACCACCCTCAAATGTTTTGTTTTGGATTTCAGCTCGGTTAGAAAACAATTTTAAAAAATCGTTTATCATTCATTACCGATTTGAAGTATGGTCATATCAAATGGAGGACATGGCGGAGATACTGACACTTAGGGGATATTGGAGAGACAGAGCTTACAGCCTTTGGGGGTTATTTAGTTAACCCACAGGACATTGGACCTGGAAATTATATTATGACATCACAAAGTAGCAGTTTTGGGATGTTCCCTTAGATAAACGTAACCCCTTATGGATGTTATTATTAAAATGCACTATACAGAAAGTCCTGGGGGGTATATTTATGAAGCGGCGGATCGCTTCTCTGCGGGCTTAACCTCAATATTTAAAGCGTCACCGACACTAAGCGCAAGGCTCGGCAGTTTCGAACTAGTGATGAGCGCCTGAAATTTTTCGGGTTTTGTGTTTTGGTTTTGGGTTCGGTTCCGCGGCCGTGTTTTGGGTTCGACCGCGTTTTGGCAAAACCTCACCGAATTTTTTTTGTCGGATTCGGGTGTGTTTTGGATTCGGGTGTTTTTTTCAAAAAACCCTAAAAAACAGCTTAAATCATAGAATTTGGGGGTCATTTTGATCCCAAAGTATTATTAACCTCAAAAACCATAATTTCCACTCATTTTCAGTCTATTCTGAATACCTCACACCTCACAATATTATTTTTAGTCCTAAAATTTGCACCGAGGTCGCTGTGTGAGTAAGATAAGCGACCCTAGTGGCCGACACAAACACCGGGCCCATCTAGGAGTGGCACTGCAGTGTCACGCAGGATGTCCCTTCCAAAAAACCCTCCCCAAACAGCACATGACGCAAAGAAAAAAAGAGGCGCAATGAGGTAGCTGTGTGAGTAAGATTAGCGACCCTAGTGGCCGACACAAACACCGGGCCCATCTAGGAGTGGCACTGCAGTGTCACGCAGGATGGCCCTTCCAAAAAACCCTCCCCAAACAGCACATGACGCAAAGAAAAAAAGAGGCGCAATAAGGTAGCTGTGTGAGTAAGATTAGCGACCCTAGTGGCCGACACAAACACCGGGCCCATCTAGGAGTGGCACTGCAGTGTCACACAGGATGTCCCTTCCAAAAAACCCTCCCCAAACAGCACATGACGCAAAGAAAAAAAGAGGCGCAATGAGGTAGCTGACTGTGTGAGTAAGATAAGCGACCCTAGTGGCCGACACAAACACCGGGCCCATCTAGGAGTGGCACTGCAGTGTCACGCAGGATGGCCCTTCCAAAAAACCCTCCCCAAACAGCACATGACGCAAAGAAAAAAAGAGGCGCAATGAGGTAGCTGACTGTGTGAGTAAGATAAGCGACCCTAGTGGCCGACACAAACACCGGGCCCATCTAGGAGTGGCACTGCAGTGTCACGCAGGATGTCCCTTCCAAAAAACCCTCCCCAAACAGCACATGACGCAAAGAAAAAAAGAGGCGCAATGAGGTAGCTGACTGTGTGAGTAAGATAAGCGACCCTAGTGGCCGACACAAACACCGGGCCCATCTAGGAGTGGCACTGCAGTGTCACGCAGGATGTCCCTTCCAAAAAACCCTCCCCAAACAGCACATGACGCAAAGAAAAAAAGAGGCGCAATGAGGTAGCTGTGTGAGTAAGATTAGCGACCCTAGTGGCCGACACAAACACCGGGCCCATCTAGGAGTGGCACTGCAGTGTCACGCAGGATGTCCCTTCCAAAAAACCCTCCCCAAACAGCACATGACGCAAAGAAAAAAAGAGGCGCAATGAGGTAGCTGACTGTGTGAGTAAGATAAGCGACCCTAGTGGCCGACACAAACACCGGGCCCATCTAGGAGTGGCACTGCAGTGTCACGCAGGATGGCCCTTCCAAAAAACCCTCCCCAAACAGCACATGACGCAAAGAAAAAAAGAGGCGCAATGAGGTAGCTGACTGTGTGAGTAAGATAAGCGACCCTAGTGGCCGACACAAACACCGGGCCCATCTAGGAGTGGCACTGCAGTGTCACGCAGGATGGCCCTTCCAAAAAACCCTCCCCAAACAGCACATGACGCAAAGAAAAAAAGAGGCGCAATGAGGTAGCTGACTGTGTGAGTAAGATAAGCGACCCTAGTGGCCGACACAAACACCGGGCCCATCTAGGAGTGGCACTGCAGTGTCACGCAGGATGTCCCTTCCAAAAAACCCTCCCCAAACAGCACATGACGCAAAGAAAAAAAGAGGCGCAATGAGGTAGCTGTGTGAGTAAGATTAGCGACCCTAGTGGCCGACACAAACACCGGGCCCATCTAGGAGTGGCACTGCAGTGTCACGCAGGATGTCCCTTCCAAAAAACCCTCCCCAAACAGCACATGACGCAAAGAAAAAAAGAGGCGCAATGAGGTAGCTGACTGTGTGAGTAAGATAAGCGACCCTAGTGGCCGACACAAACACCGGGCCCATATAGGAGTGGCACTGCAGTGTCACGTAGGATGGCCCTTCCAAAAAACACTCCCCAAACAGCACATGACGCAAAGAAAAAAAGAGGCGCAATGAGGTAGCTGACTGTGTGAGTAAGATAAGCGACCCTAGTGGCCGACACAAACACCGGGCCCATCTAGGAGTGGCACTGCAGTGTCACGTAGGATGGCCCTTCCAAAAAACCCTCCCCAAACAGCACATGACGCAAAGAAAAATAAAAGAAAAAAGAGGTGCAAGATGGAATTGTCCTTGGGCCCTCCCACCCACCCTTATGTTGTATAAACAAAACAGGACATGCACACTTTAACCAACCCATCATTTCAGTGACAGGGTCTGCCACACGACTGTGACTGAAATGACGGGTTGGTTTGGACCCCCACCAAAAAAGAAGCAATTAATCTCTCCTTGCACAAACTGGCTCTACAGAGGCAAGATGTCCACCTCATCATCATCCTCCGATATATCACCGTGTACATCCCCCTCCTCACAGATTATCAATTCGTCCCCACTGGAATCCACCATCTCAGCTCCCTGTGTACTTTGTGGAGGCAATTGCTGCTGGTCAATGTCTCCACGGAGGAATTGATTATAATTCATTTTAATGAACATCATCTTCTCCACATTTTCTGGATGTAACCTCGTACGCCGATTGCTGACAAGGTGAGCGGCGGCACTAAACACTCTTTCGGAGTACACACTTGTGGGAGGGCAACTTAGGTAGAATAAAGCCAGTTTGTGCAAGGGCCTCCAAATTGCCTCTTTTTCCTGCCAGTATAAGTATGGACTGTGTGACGTGCCTACTTGGATGCGGTCACTCATATAATCCTCCACCATTCTTTCAATGGTGAGAGAATCATATGCAGTGACAGTAGACGACATGTCCGTAATCGTTGTCAGGTCCTTCAGTCCGGACCAGATGTCAGCATCAGCAGTCGCTCCAGACTGCCCTGCATCACCGCCAGCGGGTGGGCTCGGAATTCTGAGCCTTTTCCTCGCACCCCCAGTTGCGGGAGAATGTGAAGGAGGAGATGTTGACAGGTCGCGTTCCGCTTGACTTGACAATTTTCTCACCAGCAGGTCTTTCAACCCCAGCAGACTTGTGTCTGCCGGAAAGAGAGATCCAAGGTAGGCTTTAAATCTAGGATCGAGCATGGTGGCCAAAATGTAGTGCTCTGATTTCAACAGATTGACCACCCGTGAATCCTTGTTAAGCGAATTAAGGGCTCCATCCACAAGTCCCACATGCCTAGCGGAATCGCTCCGTGTTAGCTCCTCCTTCAATGTCTCCAGCTTCTTCTGCAAAAGCCTGATGAGGGGAATGACCTGACTCAGGCTGGCAGTGTCTGAACTGACTTCACGTGTGGCAAGTTCAAAGGGCATCAGAACCTTGCACAACGTTGAAATCATTCTCCACTGCGCTTGAGACAGGTGCATTCCACCTCCTATATCGTGCTCAATTGTATAGGCTTGAATGGCCTTTTGCTGCTCCTCCAACCTCTGAAGCATATAGAGGGTTGAATTCCACCTCGTTACCACTTCTTGCTTCAGATGATGGCAGGGCAGGTTCAGTAGTTTTTGGTGGTGCTCCAGTCTTCTGTACGTGGTGCCTGTACGCCGAAAGTGTCCCGCAATTCTTCTGGCCACCGACAGCATCTCTTGCACGCCCCTGTCGTTTTTTAAATAATTCTGCACCACCAAATTCAAGGTATGTGCAAAACATGGGACGTGCTGGAATTTGCCCATATTTAATGCACACACAATATTGCTGGCGTTGTCCGATGCCACAAATCCACAGGAGAGTCCAATTGGGGTAAGCCATTCCGCGATGATCTTCCTCAGTTGCCGTAAGAGGTTTTCAGCTGTGTGCGTATTCTGGAAACCGGTGATACAAAGCGTAGCCTGCCTAGGAAAGAGTTGGCGTTTGCGAGATGCTGCTACTGGTGCCGCCGCTGCTGTTCTTGCGGCGGGAGTCCATACATCTACCCAGTGGGCTGTCACAGTCATATAGTCCTGACCCTGCCCTGCTCCACTTGTCCACATGTCCGTGGTTAAGTGGACATTGGGTACAGCTGCATTTTTTAGGACACTGGTGACTCTTTTTCTGAGGTCTGTGTACATTTTCGGTATCGCCTGCCTAGAGAAATGGAACCTAGATGGTATTTGGTACCGGGGACACAGTACCTCCAACAAGTCTCTAGTTGGCTCTGCAGTAATGATAGATACCGGAACCACGTTTCTCACCACCCAGGATGCCAAGGCCTCAGTTATCCGCTTTGCAGTAGGATGACTGCTGTGATATTTCATCTTCCTCGCAAAGGACTGTTGGACAGTCAATTGCTTGGTGGAAGTAGTAAAAGTGGTCTTACGACTTCCCCTCTGGGATGACCATCGACTCCCAGCAGCAACAACAGCAGCGCCAGCAGCAGTAGGCGTTACACGCAAGGATGCATCGGAGGAATCCCAGGCAGGAGAGGAATCGTCAGAATTGCCAGTGACATGGCCTGCAGGACTATTGGCATTCCTGGGGAAGGAGGAAATTGACACTGAGGGAGTTGGTGGGGTGGTTTGCGTGAGCTTGGTTACAAGAGGAAGGGATTTACTGGTCAGTGGACTGCTTCCGCTGTCACCCAAAGTTTTTGAACTTGTCACTGACTTATTATGAATGCGCTGCAGGTGACGTATAAGGGAGGATGTTCCGAGGTGGTTAACGTCCTTACCCCTACTTATTACAGCTTGACAAAGGGAACACACGGCTTGACACCTGTTGTCCGCATTTCTGTTGAAATAGTTCCACACCGAAGAGCTGATTTTTTTGGTATTTTCACCAGGCATGTCAACGGCCATATTCCTCCCACGGACAACAGGTGTCTCCCCGGGTGCCTGACTTAAACAAACCACCTCACCATCAGAATCCTCCTGGTCAATTTCCTCCCCAGCGCCAGCAACACCCATATCCTC
Organism: Pseudophryne corroboree; assembly: GCF_028390025.1. Classification (NCBI taxonomy): domain Eukaryota; kingdom Metazoa; phylum Chordata; class Amphibia; order Anura; family Myobatrachidae; genus Pseudophryne; species Pseudophryne corroboree. Next base: position 47,985,354 of record NC_086452.1, read on the forward strand.
CTCATCCTGGTGTACTTCAACACTGACATCTTCAATCTGACTATCAGGAACTGGACTGCGGGTGCTCCTTCCAGCACTTGCAGGGGGCGTGCAAATGGTGGAAGGCGCATGCTCTTCACGTCCAGTGTTGGGAAGGTCAGGCATCGCAACCGACACAATTGGACTCTCCTTGTGGATTTGGGATTTCGAAGAACGCACAGTTCTTTGTGGTGCTACTGCTTTTGCCAGCTTGAGTCTTTTCATTTTTCTAGCGAGAGGCTGAGTGCCTCCATCCTCATGTGAAGCTGAACCACTAGCCATGAACATAGGCCAGGGCCTCAGCCGTTCCTTGCCACTCCGTAAATGGCATATTGGCAAGTTTACGCTTCTCCTCCGACAATTTTATTTTAGGTTTTGGAGTCCTTTTTTTACTGATATTTGGTGTTTTGGATTTGACATGCTCTGTACTATGACATTGGGCATCGGCCTTGGCAGACGACGTTGCTGGCATTTCATCGTCTCGGCCATGACTAGTGGCAGCAGCTTCAGCACGAGGTGGAAGTGGATCTTGATCTTTCCCTAATTTTGGAACCTCAACATTTTTGTTCTCCATATTTTAATAGGCACAACTAAAAGGCACCTCAGGTAAACAATGGAGATGGATGGATACTAGTATACAATTATGGACGGACTGCCGAGTGCCGACACAGAGGTAGCTACAGCCGTGGACTACCGTACTGTGTCTGCTGCTAATATAGACTGGTTGATAAAGAGATGTAGTATGTATGTATAAAGAAGAAAGAAAAAAAAACCACGGGTAGGTGGTATACAATTATGGACGGACTGCCGAGTGCCGACACAGAGGTAGCTACAGCCGTGGACTACCGTACTGTACTGTGTCTGCTGCTAATATAGACTGGTTGATAAAGAGATGTAGTATGTATAAAGAAGAAAGAAAAAAAAACCACGGGTAGGTGGTATACAATTATGGACGGACTGCCGAGTGCCGACACAGAGGTAGCTACAGCCGTGGACTACCGTACTGTACTGTGTCTGCTGCTAATATAGACTGGTTGATAAAGAGATGTAGTATGTATCTATAAAGAAGAAAGAAAAAAAAACCACGGGTAGGTGGTATACAATTATGGACGGACTGCCGAGTGCCGACACAGAGGTAGCTACAGCCGTGGACTACTGTACTGTGTCTGCTGCTAATATAGACTGGTTGATAAAGAGATGTAGTATGTATGTATAAAGAAGAAAGAAAAAAAAACCACGGATAGGTGGTATACAATTATGGATGGACTGCCGAGTGCCGACACAGAGGTAGCTACAGCCGTGGACTACCGTACTGTACTGTGTCTGCTGCTAATATAGACTGGTTGATAAAGAGATGTAGTATGTATGTATAAAGAAGAAAGAAAAAAAAACCACGGGTAGGTGGTATACAATTATGGACGGACTGCCGAGTGCCGACACAGAGGTAGCTACAGCCGTGGACTACCGTACTGTACTGTGTCTGCTGCTAATATAGACTGGATGATAATGAGATGTAGTATGTATAAAGAAGAAAGAAAAAAAAACCACGGGTAGGTGGTATACAATTATGGATGGACTGCCGAGTGCCGACACAGAGGTAGCTACAGCCGTGGACTACCGTACTGTACTGTGTCTGCTGCTAATATAGACTGGTTGATAATGAGATGTAGTATGTATGTATAAAGAAGAAAGAAAAAAAAACCACGGGTAGGTGGTATACAATTATGGACGGACTGCCGAGTGCCGACACAGAGGTAGCTACAGCCGTGGACTACCGTACTGTACTGTGTCTGCTGCTAATATAGACTGGTTGATAATGAGATGTAGTATGTATGTATAAAGAAGAAAGAAAAAAAAACCACGGGTAGGTGGTATACAATTATGGACGGACTGCCGAGTGCCGACACAGAGGTAGCTACAGCCGTGGACTACCGTGCTGTACTGTGTCTGCTGCTAATATAGACTGGATAATAATGAGATGTAGTATGTATAAAGAAGAAAGAAAAAAAAAACACGGGTAGGTGGTATACAATTATGGATGGACTGCCGAGTGCCGACACAGAGGTAGCTACAGCCGTGAACTACCGTACTGTGTCTGCTGCGACTGGATGATAAATAATGATATAAAAAATATATATATATCACTACTGCAGCCGGACAGGTATATATTATATAACTAGGTGCTTCATCGCGCCCTACGGGCGCTCTTCACACCGTCGCTAGGGGCTACGCCCCCTTTAGCCTTGCATGCCTTTCTGGGGTTCAATATTTGTATTATATGGAGTATTACCTGCATTCCTTTGTTAGTGGTTAAATATTGCACAATGAAAGGGCGTGCGATGGTGAAGGAGGCGCAGCCCCTTCGATGGTGTGAACAGCACCTGCAGGGCACGATGTACAGAATGTAGCGGGTGCGGGGGGGACTGCGGATGGGGGAGGGTGTCTGTAAATGCTGCGGGTGGAGGGGGGGCGGAAGCGGGGCGGCCCGGATGGGGAAGGGTCGGGAGGTGCTGTGGGTGGGGGAGGGGCAGAGGAGTGGGGGCCGCAGATGGGGGAGGGGTCCGGAGGCACTGCAGGTGGGAGAGGGGCAGGAGTGCCACGGGTGGGAGAGGGGCAGGTGTGGGGATGTTGCGGATGGGTGAAGGGTTCCGCAGGTGCTGTGGGATGGGAAGGGGCGGGGGTGCCTGGGGGTGGGGTAGGGGTCCGCAGGTGCCGTGTGTAGGGGAGAATTAGGTACGGGTGGTGCAGATGATGGGGAAGGAGGTCCGGAGGTGCTGCAGGTGGTGGTGGAGGGGTGGGTGAGGGGGGGACCGCGGATGGAGGAGGGTGTCTGCAGATGCTGCGGGTGGAGGGGGGCAGGTGTGGGGGGAGACATATATGGGGGGTGGATGGTGGAGGGGGTCTGGAGGTGCTGTGGGTGGTGAAGTGGCGGAGGAAAGTGAGCCATGGGTGGTGTAGGGGGTCTGGAGGCTCAGCGTGTGGGGGAGGGGTAGGTGCGGAGGTGTGGTGCATTGGGGACGGGTCTGGAAGCGCTGCAGGTGCTGTACCTGCCAAAAAGGTAGTTGGAGGGTATGCAGTAACAGGGCCAGGACAGGGGTGACGGGGCCAGGACAGGGGTGACGGGGCCAGGACAGGGGTGACGGGGCCAGGACAGGGGTGATGGGGCCAGGACAGGGGCGACGGGGCCAGGACTGAAATGACAGGGACAGGATAGGGGTGACAGGGCCAGGGTAGGGGCGGCAGGACCAGGACAGGGGTGACAGGGCCAGTATAGGGTTGACAGGGCAAGCACAGGGATGACAGGGCCAGAATAGGGGTGACAGGGCCAGCGTAAGGGTGACAGGACCAGGATAACGGTGACAGGGCAAGGTAAGGGGTGACAGGGCCAGTATAGGGTTGACAGGGCAAGCACAGGGATGACAGGGCCAGGATAAAGGTGACAGAGCCAGGATAAGGGTGACAGGGCCAGGATAAGAGTGACAGGGCAAGGCCAGGGGTGACGGGTACATGACAGAACACAGGGCACGGGAGAGATTGGTATTAGGGACAGAACAGTGGTGACAGAAAGATGTGTCTTACCGAAATCACTGCTGCTGACTGCTGCTGTTCCACTCCAACCTGTTTGGATCTGCTGCTGGTGGAGACTTGGCATGGCTGACTCTCTCAGGCTAGAGTCCTGCTTCCTCTGCCCGTCTGCATCCCTCCCCCCCTCCTCAGTCACACACCGCAGACCTCGCGCAGCTGCCGGGCACTGTGGTAAGGGGAGACTGGGAGTGACTGGTTAGCCCCCAGGAGATGCTGCGGCTGGAGGGAGGAGGGGGTCATAGCATGCACGCGGCGCGGACCTCGCGGCAGCTGGGCACTGTGGTAAGGGGAAACTGGGAGTGACTGGTTAGCTCCCAGGAGACGCTGCGGCTGGAGGGAGGAGGGGGTCGGAGCCTGCAAGCAGCTGGGACTTCTGCAGCGCTGCCCGCCGGCTAAATTGTGTGAAAGAGCTGGGTGCACCTCATTGCGGGCAGAAGCGCTGCAGCTAGCGGTGGGGTTGCCGGGGCTGGAGATAACATAGGCGGTACGGAACCTGCACAGCGGCAGGTGCCCCACAAAACTGCAGCTAAGAAACGTGGAGTGTGCCAGAAAGTGCCGCTCCTCAGCGCCAGAGAGACCCTGCTGAGTGTCCTGATGTGGGGGGCTCAAGCACACAGTGAGCCGGTGCCCGTCTGTCTGTACGGCATACCCCCTCACACACCCCCATACCTCCCAACTGTCCTGATTTTCGCGGGACAGTCCCATTTTTTTGTGGTCTGTCCCACCCGCGGGTCGCAGTGTCCCGTGCTGGAGGGTGGGGGGGGGGGGGGGCAGTTGTAAAGCTCCTGTACCCGCTGTTCTGCTTAGCAGAGCAGCGGTGAATAGTGGAGACAGAGGGAGAGGGGGCATCAGGGGGTACGGATTAAAGGGGGGTTCCAGCAGCAGAGCTGAATTAAGGGGGGCGGGCAGGGGGTACGTACTGTTGGACCCACAGTTTTAGGTGGCCCCCCGGCTGGAGTAGCTCTGTCCCAGCTCAGAAGCTCCCCCGTCCTGCCAGCAACAGCGGCAGCATTGTGCTACAGTCAGCACACGCTGCTACATGTTAGCAGGTCTGTGGTGTTGCAGGGAGGCAGCAGTCTCCCTGCTTCTGCCTATGCGGGTGTGTAGGGGGGAGCGACCACCTCCTCTGTATTTAGCCCTAGCTGAGGGGCCAAAATTCCATTTAAAAAACAACAACATGAATTTGCATAAGGGGGTGTGGCCTCGCGGGCAGCAAATAGGCCACGCCTCCAACCCCACAGCAGGCTCAGCAATGAGATAGGGCTCCCCTGTCTCAAGTGCCCTGGGCCCCCTGGACTCATAATCAGCCCCTGGGGGCATGCCAGCAGCTCACAGAGTGCTGGGCATGCCCCCTCACTGATGAAAATGGGGACCCTCCCGTTAAGCCACGCCCCTTTTCGCCGAGTGTGTGTCCCTCCTTCTGCCTGAAGAAAGCTCCTGCAGAAAGCTGGGAGGTATGCACCCCTGCCTGTGCCATGCTCATACCATCTGCTTCTGCTCTTAGTCTCCTGTAGATTTGGCCAGATCTGTGACTCATTTGACTAACTCCGCCCAGTGTTGTAACTCCGCCCAGCGTTAGCAAATGAATCACAAAGTCACAGATCTGGGCTATTATATAGGAGATGACGGACCTGCTGGACACTGTCTGTCAGCAGAATGAGTTTTTTATAGAATAAAAAAAAACACACCACACAAGTCACACGACGAGTGTTTAACTTTTTCAGGCAATCACAATATAGTATACTACTAACTATACTGGTGGTCAGTGTGGTCAGGTCACTGGTCAGTCACACTGGCAGTGGCACTCCTGCAGCAAAAGTGTGCACTGTTTAATTTTAATAATATGTACTCCTGGCTCCTGCTATAACCTATAACTGGCACTGCTCCCCAGTCTCCCCCACAATTATAAGCTGTGTGAGCACAGTCAGATATATACATAGATGATGCAGCACACTGGGCTGAGCAGTGCACACAGATATGGTATGTGACTGAGTCACTGTGTATCGTTTTTTTTTAGAGATGAGCGGGTTCGGTTCCTCGGAATCCGAACCCGCCCGAACTTCATGTTTTTTTTCACGGGTCCGAGCGACTCGGATCTTCCCGCCTTGCTCGGTTAACCCGAGCGCGCCCCGAACGTCATCATGACGCTGTCGGATTCTCGCGAGGCTCGGATTCTATCGCGAGACTCGGATTCTATATAAGGAGCCGCGCGTCGCCGCCATTTTCACACGTGCATTGAGATTCATAGGGAGAGGACGTGGCTGGCATCCTCTCCATTTAGATTAGAAGAGAGAGAGTGAGATTGATTTTAAACAGAGACACTTGATTTACTGGAGCTTAGGAGTACTGTAGAGAGTGCAGAGTTTAGTAGTGACTGACCACAGTGACCACCAGACAGTGCAGTTTTATTTAATATAATCCGTTCTCTGCCTGAAAAAAACGATACACAGTGACTCAGTCACATACCATATCTGTGTGCACTGCTCAGCCCAGTGTGCTGCATCATCTATGTATATATCTGACTGTGCTCACACAGCTTATAATTGTGGGGGAGACTGGGGAGCAGTGCCAGTTATAGGTTATAGCAGGAGCCAGGAGTACATATTATTAAAATTAAACAGTGCACACTTTTGCTGCAGGAGTGCCACTGCCAGTGTGACTGACCAGTGACCTGACCACACTGACCACCAGTATAGTTAGTAGTATACTATATTGTGATTGCCTGAAAAAGTTAAACACTCGTCGTGTGACTTGTGTGGTGTTTTTTTTTTTATTCTATAAAAAACTCATTCTGCTGACAGACAGTGTCCAGCAGGTCCGTCATTATATAATATATACCTGTCCGGCTGCAGTAGTGATATATATATATTTTTTATATCATTATTTATCATCCAGTCGCAGCAGACACAGTACGGTAGTTCACAGCTGTAGCTACCTCTGTGTCGGCACTCGGCAGTCCATCCATAATTGTATACCACCTACCCGTGGTTTTTTTTTCTTTCTTCTTTATACATACATACTACATCTCATTATCAACCAGTCTATATTAGCAGCAGACACAGTACAGTAGTCCACGGCTGTAGCTACCTCTGTGTCGGCACTCGGCAGTCCGTCCATAATTGTATACCACCTACCCGTGGTTTTTTTTCTTTCTTCTTTATACATACATACTACATCTCTTTATCAACCAGTCTATATTAGCAGCAGACACAGTACAGTAGTCCACGGCTGTAGCTACCTCTGTGTCGGCACTCGGCAGTCCATCCATAATTGTATACCACCTACCCGTGGTTTTTTTTTTCTTTCTTCTTTATACATACATACTACATCTCATTATCAACCAGTCTATATTAGCAGCAGACACAGTACAGTACGGTAGTCCACGGCTGTAGCTACCTCTGTGTCGGCACTCGGCAGTCCGTCCATAATTGTATACCACCTACCCGTGGTTTTTTTTTCTTTCTTCTTTATACATACATACTACATCTCTTTATCAACCAGTCTATATTAGCAGCAGACACAGTACAGTAGTCCACGGCTGTAGCTACCTCTGTGTCGGCAGTCCATCCATAATTGTATACCACCTACCCGTATTTTTTTTTCTTTCTTCTTTATACATACATACTACATCTCTTTATCAACCAGTCTATATTAGCAGCAGACACAGTACAGTAGTCCACGGCTGTAGCTACCTCTGTGTCGGCACTCGGCAGTCCGTCCATAATTGTATACCACCTACCCGTGGTTTTTTTTTCTATCTTCTTTATACATACATACTACATCTCTTTATCAACCAGTCTATATTAGCAGCAGACACAGTACAGTAGTCCACGGCTGTAGCTACCTCTGTGTCGGCACTCGGCAGTCCATCCATAATTGTATACCACCTACCCGTGGTTTTTCTTTCTTTCTTCTTTATACATACATACTACATCTCTTTATCAACCAGTCTATATTAGCAGCAGACACAGTACAGTAGTCCACGGCTGTAGCTACCTCTGTGTCGGCACTCGGCAGTCCATCCATAATTGTATACCACCTACCCGTGGTTTTTTTTTCTTTCTTCTTTATACATACATACTACATCTCTTTATCAACCAGTCTATATTAGCAGCAGACACAGTACAGTAGTCCACGGCTGTAGCTACCTCTGTGTCGGCACTCGGCAGTCCGTCCATAATTGTATACCACCTACCCGTGGTTTTTTTTTCTTTCTTCTTTATACATACATACTACATCTCTTTATTAACCAGTCTATATTAGCAGCAGACACAGTACAGTAGTCCACGGCTGTAGCTACCTCTGTGTCGGCACTCGGCAGTCCATCCATAATTGTATACTAGTATCCATCCATCTCCATTGTTTACCTGAGGTGCCTTTTAGTTGTGCCTATTAAAATATGGAGAACAAAAATGTTGAGGTTCCAAAATTAGGGAAAGATCAAGATCCACTTCCACCTCGTGCTGAAGCTGCTGCCACTAGTCATGGCCGAGACGATGAAATGCCAGCAACGTCGTCTGCCAAGGCCGATGCCCAATGTCATAGTACAGAGCATGTCAAATCCAAAACACCAAATATCAGTAAAAAAAGGACTCCAAAACCTAAAATAAAATTGTCGGAGGAGAAGCGTAAACTTGCCAATATGCCATTTACCACACGGAGTGGCAAGGAACGGCTGAGGCCCTGGCCTATGTTCATGGCTAGTGGTTCAGCTTCACATGAGGATGGAAGCACTCAGCCTCTCGCTAGAAAAATGAAAAGACTCAAGCTGGCAAAAGCAGTAGCACCGCAAAGAACTGTGCGTTCTTCGAAATCCCAAATCCACAAGGAGAGTCCGACTCCAATTGTGTCGGTTGCGATGCCTGACCTTCCCAACACTGGACGTGAAGAGCATGCGCCTTCCACCATTTGCACGCCCCCTGCAAGTGATGGAAGGAGCACCCGCAGTCCAGTTCCTGATAGTCAGATTGAAGATGTCAGTGTTGAAGTACACCAGGATGAGGAGGATATGGGTGTTGCTGGCGCTGGGGAGGAAATTGACCAGGAGGATTCTGATGGTGAGGTGGTTTGTTTAAGTCAGGCACCCGGGGAGACACCTGTTGTCCATGGGAGGAATATGGCCGTTGACATGCCTGGTGAAAATACCAAAAAAATCAGCTCTTCGGTGTGGAAGTATTTCACCAGAAATGCGGACAACAGGTGTCAAGCCGTGTGTTCCCTTTGTCAAGCTGTAATAAGTAGGGGTAAGGGACGTTAACCACCTCGGAACATCCTCCCTTATACGTCACCTGCAGCGCATTCATAATAAGTCAGTGACAAATTCAAAAACTTGGGCCGACAGCGGAAGCAGTCCACTGACCAGTAAATCCCTTCCTCTTGTAACCAAGCTCACGCAAACCACCCCACCAACTCCCTCAGTGTCAATTTCCTCCTTCCCCAGCAATGCCAATAGTCCTGCAGGCCATGTCACTGGCAATTCTGATGATTCCTCTCCTGCCTGGGATTCCTCCGATGCATCCTTGCGTGTAACGCCTACTGCTGCTGGCGCTGCTGTTGTTGCTGCTGGGAGTCGATGGTCATCCCAGAGGGGAAGTCGTAAGACCACTTGTACTACTTCCACCAAGCAATTGACTGTCCAACAGTCCTTTGCGAGGAAGATGAAATATCACAGCAGTCATCCTACTGCAAAGCGGATAACTGAGGCCTTGACATCCTGGGTGGTGAGAAACGTGGTTCCGGTATCCATCATTACTGCAGAGCCAACTAGAGACTTGTTGGAGGTACTGTGTCCCCGGTACCAAATACCATCTAGGTTCCATTTCTCTAGGCAGGCGATACCGAAAATGTACACAGACCTCAGAAAAAGAGTCACCAGTGTCCTAAAAAATGCAGCTGTACCCAATGTCCACTTAACCACGGACATGTTGACAAGTGGAGCAGGGCAGGGTCAGGACTATATGACTGTGACAGCCCACTGGGTAGATGTATGGACTCCCGCCGCAAGAACAGCAGCGGCGGCACCAGTAGCAGCATCTCGCAAACGCCAACTCTTTCCTAGGCAGGCTACGCTTTGTATCACCGGTTTCCAGAATACGCACACAGCTGAAAACCTCTTACGGCAACTGAGGAAGATCATCGCGGAATGGCTTACCCCAATTGGACTCTCCTGTGGATTTGTGGCATCGGACAACGCCAGCAATATTGTGTGTGCATTAAATCTGGGCAAATTCCAGCACGTCCCATGTTTTGCACATACCTTGAATTTGGTGGTGCAGAATTTTTAAAAAACGACAGGGGCGTGCAAGAGATGCTGTCGGTGGCCAGAAGAATTGCGGACACTTTCGGCGTACAGGCACCACGTACAGAAACTGGAGCACCACCAAAAACTACTGAACCTGCCCTGCCATCATCTGAAGCAAGAAGTGGTAACGAGGTGGAATTCAACCCTCTATATGCTTCAGAGGTTGGAGGAGCAGCAAAAGGCCATTCAAGCCTATACAATTGAGCACGATATAGGAGGTGGAATGCACCTGTCTCAAGCGCAGTGGAGAATGATTTCAACGTTGTGCAAGGTTCTGATGCCCTTTGAACTTGCCACACGTGAAGTCAGTTCAGACACTGCCAGCCTGAGTCAGGTCATCCCCTCATCAGGCTTTTGCAGAAGAAGCTGGAGACATTGAAGGAGGAGCTAACACGGAGCGATTCCGCTAGGCATGTGGGACTTGTGGATGGAGCCCTTAATTCGCTTAACAAGGATTCACGGGTGGTCAATCTGTTGAAATCAGAGCACTACATTTTGGCCACCGTGCTCGATCCTAGATTTAAAGCCTACCTTGGATCTCTCTTTCCGGCAGACACAAGTCTGCTGGGGTTGAAAGACCTGCTGGTGAGAAAATTGTCAAGTCAAGCGGAACGCGACCTGTCAACAACATCTCCTCCTTCACATTCTCCCGCAACTGGGGTGCGAGGAAAAGGCTCAGAATTCCGAGCCCACCCGCTGGCGGTGATGCAGGGCAGTCTGGAGCGACTGCTGATGCTGACATCTGGTCCGGACTGAAGGACCAGACAACGATTACGGACATGTCGTCTACTGTCACTGCATATGATTCTCTCACCATTGAAAGAATGGTGGAGGATTATATGAGTGACCGCATCCAAGTAGGCACGTCACACAGTCCGTACTTATACTGGCAGGAAAAAGAGGAAATTTGGAGGCCCTTGCACAAACTGGCTTTATTCTACCTAAGTTGCCCTCCCACAAGTGTGTACTCCGAAAGAGTGTTTAGTGCCGCCGCTCACCTTGTCAGCAATCGGCGTACGAGGTTACATCCAGAAAATGTGGAGAAGATGATGTTCATTAAAATGAATTATAATCAATTCCTCCGTGGAGACATTCACCAGCAGCAATTGCCTCCACAAAGTACACAGGGTGCTGAGATGGTGGATTCCAGTGGGACGAATTGATAATCTGTGAGGAGGGGGATGTACACGGTGATATATCGGAGGATGATGATGAGGTGGACATCTTGCCTCTGTAGAGCCAGTTTGTGCAAGGAGAGATTAATTGCTTCTTTTTTGGGGGGGTCCAAACCAACCCGTCATATCAGTCACAGTCGTGTGGCAGACCCTGTCACTGAAATGATGGGTTGGTTAAAGTGTGCATGTCCTGTTTATACAACATAAGGGTGGGTGGGAGGGCCCAAGGACAATTCCATCTTGCACCTCTTTTTTCTTTTCTTTTTCTTTGCGTCATGTGCTGTTTGGGGAGGGTTTTTTGGAAGGGCCATCCTGCGTGACACTGCAGTGCCACTCCTAGATGGGCCCGGTGTTTGTGTCGGCCACTAGGGTCGCTTATCTTACTCACACAGTCAGCTACCTCATTGCGCCTCTTTTTTTCTTTGCGTCATGTGCTGTTTGGGGAGGGTTTTTTGGAAGGGACATCTTGCGTGACACTGCAGTGCCACTCCTAGATGGGCCCGGTGTTTGTGTCGGCCACTAGGGTTGCTTATCTTACTCACACAGTCAGCTACCTCATTGCGCCTCTTTTTTTCTTTGCGTCATGTGCTGTTTGGGGAGGGTTTTTTGGAAGGGACATCCTGCGTGACACTGCAGTGCCACTCCTAGATGGGGCCCGGTGTTTGTGTCGGCCACTAGGGTCGCTTATCTTACTCACACAGTCAGCTACCTCATTGCGCCTCTTTTTTTCTTTGCGTCATGTGCTGTTTGGGGAGGGTTTTTTGGAAGGGACATCCTGCGTGACACTGCAGTGCCACTCCTAGATGGGCCCGGTGTTTGTGTCGGCCACTAGGGTCGCTTATCTTACTCACACAGTCAGCTACCTCATTGCGCCTCTTTTTTTCTTTGCGTCATGTGCTGTTTGGGGAGGGTTTTTTGGAAGGGACATCCTGCGTGACACTGCAGTGCCACTCCTAGATGGGCCCGGTGTTTGTGTCGGCCACTAGGGTCGCTTATCTTACTCACACAGTCAGCTACCTCATTGCGCCTCTTTTTTTCTTTGCGTCATGTGCTGTTTGGGGAGGGTTTTTTGGAAGGGACATCCTGCGTGACACTGCAGTGCCACTCCTAGATGGGCCCGGTGTTTGTGTCGGCCACTAGGGTCGCTTATCTTACTCACACAGTCAGCTACCTCATTGCGCCTCTTTTTTTCTTTGCGTCATGTGCTGTTTGGGGAGGGTTTTTTGGAAGGGACATCCTGCGTGACACTGCAGTGCCACTCCTAGATGGGCCCGTGTTTGTGTCGGCCACTAGGTTCGCTTATCTTACTCACACAGCTACCTCATTGCGCCTCTTTTTTTCTTTGCGTCATGTGCTGTTTGGGGAGGGTTTTTTGGAAGGGCCATCCTGCGTGACACTGCAGTGCCACTCCTAGATGGGCACGGTGTTTGTGTCGGCCACTAGGGTCGCTTATCTTACTCACACAGCTACCTCATTGCGCCTCTTTTTTTCTTTGCGTCATGTGCTGTTTGGGGAGGGTTTTTTGGAAGGGCCATCCTGCGTGACACTGCAGTGCCACTCCTAGATGGGCACGGTGTTTGTGTCGGCCACTAGGGTCGCTTAGCTTAGTCATCCAGCGACCTAGGTGCAAATTTTAGGACTAAAAATAATATTGTGAGGTGTGAGGTATTCAGAATAGACTGAAAATGAGTGGAAATTATGGTTTTTGAGGTTAATAATACTTTGGGATCAAAATGACCCCCAAATTCTATGATTTAAGCTGTTTTTTAGGGTTTTTTGAAAAAAAACACCCGAATCCAAAACACACCCGAATCCCGACAAAAAAAATTCGGTGAGGTTTTGCCAAAACGCGGTCGAACCCAAAACACGGCCGCGGAACCGAACCCAAAACCAAAACACAAAACCCGAAAAATTTCAGGCGCTCATCTCTAGTTTTTTTCAGGCAGAGAACGGATTATATTAAATAAAACTGCACTGTCTGGTGGTCACTGTGGTCAGTCACTAGTAAACTCTGCACTCTCTACAGTACTCCTAAGCTCCAGTAAATCAAGTGTCTCTGTCTCAAATCAATCTCACTCTCTCTCTTCTAATCTAAATGGAGAGGACGCCAGCCACGTCCTCTCCCTATGAATCTCAATGCACGTGTGAAAATGGCGGCGACGCGCGGCTCCTTATATAGAATCCGAGTCTCGCGATAGAATCCGAGCCTCGCGAGAATCCGACAGCGTCATGATGACGTTCGGGGCGCGCTCGGGTTAATCGAGCAAGGCGGGAAGATCCGAGTCGCTCGGACCCGTGAGAAAAAACATGAAGTTCGGGCGGGTTCGGATTCAGAGGAACCGAACCCGCTCATCTCTATTTCGAACTGATTATTAGAGCCGCTTTAAATGTCAAGGTGAAACTTGCTGAGGAGCAACGGCTTCTGTAACTTTCAGGTTGATGTATCAAGCAGTGAATACAGAGGAGAAGTTAGTTGCTCATAGCAACCAGTATTTTTTTTAACCTATCATTTTAAAGAATGTAATTGATAAAAGATTTCTCAAAGCTGATTCGTTGTAACTTCTTCACTGGTCCCCTTCCCTAATCTGTTCACTGCTTGATACATGAATCCTTATGCCCCCAAGTCTTGTCACTTCTAAACAGCTGCTCTAGGGGGGGATCACTGGGGCAGATGTATTACGTCTGGAGAAGAGATAAAGAAGGGATAAAGCGCAGTAATAAGTGCAAGGTGATAACGCACCAGCCAATCAGCTCCTGTCATTTTTCAAATACGAAATTACAGGTATCATAATATACACAATACATGTAGGTTCCAGCAGCCTTAGCTGCCATCACCATACATGGGTGGGATGTATTAACAAACATCGCCGCCCCTCACCGCCCACCGCAGCGATGCTAAATGCGGTGACAGAGGCCCCCCATGACACCTGTCAGATGTCTCTGTAGGGTCTGTCACCTCCCAGCCCTCGGGAGGTGACGTGGGCTTTGAGTCCCTGGGCTCCTCTTCCCCCCCCCCCCCCCCCCCCCCTGCAGCCGGAAGCAGAAAAGGCTGGGGGATTGTGTAGCGGCACCTGGACACAGGTGAGGGGGAAGAGGGGTCGACGGGTGCGGCGCTGGTCAGCGGGTGCGGCGTTCAGCAATGGGTGTGGTGCTTGGCGGCTGCAGGTGTGAAAGAAGCCCATAGGCTTCTAAAAAGTATCGCCATCACCCTTGGCGTCGAAAACCCGGTGGCCAGGTCTTAGTACATATGAAAATGCATTTTCCCATTAATACATATAGAAAAGTCTAGTTATTTCACCGCCATCATACATGGCGGCCGCCGTCATACTTTCATTGTGACACCTCCCGCCCCATTATACATAAAACAAGGCTGGGAGCAATTCTACAGAAATGTACAAATCACAGAAGAAATAACTAAACACTGATGGGACACTTAAGTGAAGTTTTTATTGATATAGGGGGTCATTCCGACCCGATCGCTCGCTGCAGTTTGTCGCAGAGGTGGTCGCTTGGCGGGAGGGGGCTGGACGGCGGTGTTTAGCCGCCATTTAGTGGGCGCGGTCCAGCCAACGCAGGCATGACCGGACCATTGGGGGGGGGGGGGGGGGGCGTGGCGGCTGCATGACGTCTCACGCAGTCACTGTGGCCAGTGGCAGCATCAATCAACTCCCGGCCAGTCGCAGGAGCTGCACTGGACGGGAGTCACTACACAAATACAAAAGCATCGCCGCTGTGCGATGCGTTTGTATTTGCGCGGGGCGGACTAGCCCTGTGCTGGGCGTCACCCCGCATGTCAGGGAAGATGATCGTAGCTGTGCTAAATTTAGCACAGCTACGATCAACTCGGAATGACCCCCTTTGCCTGTTGGGATGGTGGTCACAAAAGAGGCACAGTGGATGTGACAGTGACTGTCAGGCTACACAGAGAGTCCTTTATCAGGATGCTGGGTTTTTATTGGTAAGCAGGGTTAA
Source organism: Pseudophryne corroboree (assembly GCF_028390025.1). Taxonomy (NCBI): domain Eukaryota; kingdom Metazoa; phylum Chordata; class Amphibia; order Anura; family Myobatrachidae; genus Pseudophryne; species Pseudophryne corroboree. The sequence goes on from NC_086452.1 coordinate 48,000,405, forward strand.
TGCCGGAACACAGTGGTGGTAATGCGGGGGTTAATAGTGGTAACCAGGTGTAAGGTAGCAGTGGTATCAAGCAGTGGTAAATGCAGATATTAGGTGTCTCACCTCAGGAGCTAAGTACACTGCATCACTCTATACCAGTGTTTTTCAACCACTGTGCCGTGGCACACTAGTGTGTCCTGAGCAGTCTCCAGGTGTGCCACCATAGAAGCACAGCCAGGCCCGTCAGTGTTTTGCCGCTACTGAGGCCCTGGAACGATCAATACTGGTGGGTTTAGTGGTTGCAGAGCCAGTTCTAATTTTGGGCCCGGGCAATGTTGGTCTCTTCTGGCTTTCTCAGATGTGGCTCAGGCGTTTCCTATGGAGAAGCTGTGACATGACCTCCTAGGACACGCAACTGCACCATGCATCACCATTATATTTGAATGTGCCTTGGCAATATTTAAATCTTGTTCAGTGTGCCGCAAGTTGTAAAAGGTTGAAAATCTCTGCTCTATACAGTAAAGATGGCTGCAGTCTGCACACGTGCTGTAACACATCAGGTCGGAGGCCGCACCTCCCTGCAGATTCTGGGTCCTAGTGCCCGGAGCGCACTGCTCTCCAACAGTTTCCACTCTATTCTTTCTACACCAGCAAACTTATAAAGATAGGATATGGTTGATTTACCGGGGCAGTGACAAAGACCAGGATGTCCCCGTACAAAAATAAATGTTCTAAGCAGAACACAGGAGCATTTCCTAGAAGAACAGATAAAACTTAAGGTATCTGTATGTTTTGCACATTTGAAAATGACGTTACTGTCTTCAGAGAGCCAAAACTTCCTTGCAAACTCCTGGCAAATCCTGAGAGCTGTAATAAGTTTAACCACAGCCATTGTTCCATTTGCCGACCGATCGGATCGTGTTCTGTTTCATATTATGTAGCTAAACCTCACTACAGTTCTACAGGCAACAAACATACTGTAGGGGCGAGTATTGTATTTGCGTTTCAAAATTCCCAAAGTAGTCATCGTGTATTACCTGGTATAACCTAGAACTCATTGCTGGTGCTCGCATACCTCCTCCTGACCTAGATTCCCCTCTTGTTTTCCATTGCTCTGCAGTCTGCTGATGAGATGATCTCTGACATAGATTATCTGCCAGACAGTAAACAGGCACTGTGACCTGATGTTCAGGTAAGCTGTGGAAAATGTGTACGGAAGGAATATGTCTGATGTAGGGATCAGCGAAATGTGCAAAAGTGTTCTGTGCAAGACATTATCATACCTCCCATCATTGTGAATGATGGAAGCGGACTTCTCATGCGCCTCAGGCGGCGCACCTGAAAGGGGCGTGTCATATTCAAAAGGGGGTGTGGTTTTGTGGAAATGCTGCGAGCCACGCCCCCATTTTCCGGCACTGTGGGGGCTCTATGAGCTGCTGCCGTGCCCACAGTCCCTCTGTCACCCGTGAATAGACGCTGTGTGCATGGTGGTGCTAGGGAGCCTCCAACTGCCCCCACCCCCCCTATCGTGGGACACTGAGGCCTTGGGGTGGGACAGTCCCAAAAAACTGGTAGAAAATGTGTAGTTACTGGGAAATGTCAGACTGACAGAGTGTTACCAGGTGTGAGCTTATTTTATTACCGCCTGTGACAGTTATAAAGCCAATTACAAATGCATGAATACAGCACAGAACGACAAAGCG